>NC_092341.1:79120833-79435555 GCF_046630445.1 Rutidosis leptorrhynchoides | reverse complement strand
TCATACAGTCGGGTAGTAGCAATTCACTAGGAGTGTAAATCTGTAATGCCCTGGCCATGTCCATCATGGACATTCTGTACATCCTACCGCCAAGGATAAAGCTAAGAAAACTTCTATCATCTAACCTATCTACATCTACATTTAACGCTATAGTACTCATCAACTCAATACACCATTCCTTATTTACAGGTCTACGAATGGTGAAAAGACGTTCCCAATCTGTAAAAGAAGAACTGCCATACCTTTGAATCAAATGCTGTCTAAAACGGTCAGCTAGATGGACCGTTTCTAAAGGATTCCAATCAATTACCCTCGGCACCTCTACCTCTTTTGTTACTAATTTGAATTTATTACTTTGATATGATGGGTAATCTCTCCATCGTCTATCGAATCTTGAAAGGATCCGAAACTAATCATCCGGACGTTGTCCATATTGATTACAAACGAATTACAATAGTTGATAACATTGCGAGGTACTTGCCCTCTATATGATACATCTTACAAACGTTGCATTTATTCTTATAAGGCAATCTATAGTTACATCCATAATTGACATATTCGCCTGACATTTCATAATATTCAAATGACCTAAACCGCCATTTACTTAATAATAGTCTCTATGAACTTCAATGACTCGAATGCAACGCCTTATGATATAAGTCCTTAATGGCCTCAAGTAGTATCCTTAGTACGAGATAATGCACAGCGGAAGACTTAATTCATACCTGAGAATAACATGCTTTAAAATGTCAACATAAAGTTGGTGAGATATAGGTTTAATGTCGACAGCGATATAAATATAGACCACAAGATTTCATATATAAACATTTTAATAAAAATATTCTAAGTGGTTGAGCACTTGGTAACCATACTTAACAATTAATCACGTCGCATATTCCCTTTAATATGAAATCTTACTACACTGTACCAAGTGTAGTCACGAAACGAAGTACTGTGCAACCGTTGAATACTGGTCGTCCAGTCCGGTTGGGGTTGTCAGGCCCGATAGATCTATCAACAGGATTCGCGTTTACAATACCGCTGTAAATATTAGTTACCAAGCTACAGGGAAGTATGCCAGTGGTACAACTCAACGTAGAATATATTTTTCAGTTACTTGTGTCCATAACGTAAAACATAAAATACATGTATTCTCATCCCGAAATATTTAGAGTTTAAAAGTGGGACTATATACTCACTTTCGTCTTGAAGATATATATAATTTGACTTGGTCTCCGGTTGATATCAAGAACCTATCCATATATAATATATCAATACCTTTTCTTTTTAAACAAACGTCACATATATATACTTGTTATACTTTTAATACTTTGAATAATTCCTTAGTCCGTAGTTAGCAGCTCGTTGTTAGTAATTCAATTTTAATGGTTCATTTTTAGATGTTTAATATACCCGCAATGAAATAAATAAAACCCCCAACGAAATAAATAAAACCCCATCGTATATGTATTGGTCGAGATTAATCTTGACCCACGGTACCGGTGTTGTCAAATGACGTGTTGCGTACATAAAGTACCGGTGTTGTCAAATGACGTGTTGCGTACAAACATGGGATCTTATGATTAATCTTCTCGTGTTGTTTACGGGTGATCCTGAACCATATAAAATTGAATTATAAGTACATATATATAAAATATCATGTTATCTTAGAAATATGTGATTTATTTAATTTTTCCCAATTAATCCCGAAGTTAAACAAGTCTAGGATAACCAATTTTGTTTCGGTCATAGTTTCTTCGTTACAAATCCGTTTTCGTTGATTCAACTTGCCATCTCCTTGGATCGAGTCCCTATTTAAGACTATGAACTGAAAATACCTTGGTTTGTATTCAAAATCACACGACATAGGTGAAACTTTAGTGAAACTTATGAAGTTAAACATTTTTGTTACAAAAAAATAACACTTAATGACCATTTTTCTAAAAATACTTATACTTTGAATTAAATCATGAAATTTTTATGTGTTATCATATTCATAGTAAAAATTATTTTTCCAGAAAATAAACCTCCAATTCAAAGTTTAAAATGGTTTTTAATTATCCAACCCAAAACAGTCCCCGGTTGCACTCCGACGTCGTAAAAATAGTTTTTAAGATATTCTTTGAAAAACCAAGTTATACCTTGTTAAGTTAGCATATATTTAAGTTATATTACAGGTCTTGAAGTATTTTAAAAGTTAAGTTAGAAGGATCTATTTAGTTTGCAAACAAGTTTGAAAACTTTCAAACTATGTTCTTGTTGTTAAAATTGTATACCACAAAATATGATAGCTATATATATATATGAATCGAATAAGGTTATGAACATAGATACTACCTCAAGTTCCTTGGACAAGGTTGCTGTAAAATAGGAGTAAAAAGCTAGAACCAAAAGGGTGATGGAATTGGATGAAAGATTGGAAGTAAGTTTGTGTTCTTGGAAGGATTTCTTGAAGTGTTTTTGTATGGTTTTCTTATGGTGTTTAAGTAAGGTTTTTGAAGCTAAATTATGGGGAAAATGCTTGGAGATGATCAAGTATGAAGTTAAGAGTATTTTGAGAGAGAAATGGAAGTGTAAGTATGAGAAAATGGGGTGAAGAAATGGTGTGCATGCATAAAAACGTTTTTAGGTTATAAAGGAAAAAAAAAAATACCTAACTTTGTTTTCTTGCTAAATAATTCATGCTACTTGACAAATGGTTGGTTCCACATGTTTCTTAATCATTTAAGGCTGCTAAGGAGCAGATTTTTATTGGTATATACCAATAGTAAATACATCTAGAAGCTGCGTATGATACGGGTACATATACCCTAGGTATACGTATAGAAATCTTTGAGAAAACGGAACGAGGATTCAAATATAGCTATCTTTTGTAAATATACTTATATTGTTTTATGTATTTAAGTCTTTAAAAGTGATTAAATACATTACTTATACGATATATGTATAAACATTATAGGTCATAAGTATTTAAGTCAAATAACGTTACGTATGGTTATCGTTTTGAAAACTTAAGTTAGTAGTTTCAAAATATACTTATAACTTATTGTTATTAATACAAAATGAGATATTAAAACATTCTTAGATCATGTTAAATATGTATATATACATATATATACACAAACATATAATTATCATATATTGTATAGTTCGTGATATCATCGGTCAAACTAGACGGTCAAACGTTGTGTAAAACTCTTTTCGAAAACATAAGTCTCAACAATTTGGATTTCTTATCATGTTGGTAAGGTTTAATTTATGTAAATATTAATCTTATGAGTATAGAACGATCGAAAAAGTGCGGGTCAACTTTAGGGTTTTTGCTTATCGTGTCGGAACCATATAGAGATTAGAGTTTAAATTTGGTCGGAAATTTCCGGGTCGTTACAGTACCCACCCGTTAAAGAAATTTCGTCCTCGAAATTTGGTAGAGGTTGTCATAAATAACAATAGGAATGTTTTCATGACGAATATGAGGTAATAATTAAATTTTATCATTATTGAAAGATTTAGATAAAACGATTCGGTTATGTGAGACGCACGAGCGAAGCTATCACAAAAGAGTGAAATGAGTAAATATAGAATTGTTGTAACCGATGACGTGATTATGATCGATTTCCGGGATTTAAGGGTTTTAAAGAAAATCTTATGTAATAAGATTTAGTTTTGCGGCGATCAGGATCTTCTTTGATTTAACGCGGCAATCTGTTTTGATTTCTTTGTCGAATATTTCACTATAAATTTACCTCCTTCCCTTTCTTTCTTCCCACATCTTCTATTCTTTCTCTTTAGTTCCTACTTTAAGACATTCGCTAATATGCTCCATCCCATTCTAATCCTTGTTATATTTCTAACTTTCATATCTTTCATTCTTCTTTTTCATCTATCACCAGAAGAATCTATTCTCTTTTATCCTTTCCTTGGAATTATAATGTTTTTAATTCTCCCGTGCCTTTACGTTGCAATACGTATTGATATGCACGGTTTGTAGTTTCGGGGTTGTTGTTAGGTTTTATACCTTCCCTTATATTTCGATGTTCCTACTCCCGTCCCTTAAAATCATTGTCATCCACAGTTAATGCTCTCTCTTATTTGCTGTGGTTTATGTTCCTATTTCTATTCTGAGGTTTTGTCCCTTCGTTTCTTCTTCCCGTCCTCGAGCCAAGCGAACAATGGTCCGAAATTCGTAGGTAGGAAATTTGGAATGAACCTAGCTATTGGTTTTAGAATGAAATTGTAATGACACGATCTTGATTCGTTAAATTACTCGAATATTCCGGAAAAATAGAACTATCAAGGTGATACGTTCTAATATGTTTGGAGACTTGATAGAATGTAAGAGCCGTGTAACATGGCACATGATGACGGTACTGTGAATCATCACATTCCATTAGAAACTTAACATGACTTACTGTAATATAATAAAGTTGATCAAGTTTCATTATATTATACTAATTCATGCATCAGTTCCCAACACTACTTCAAATCATTTATATTTTAATCTCGGAGGTTTCAGCATTTAGAAATTAACACAGTTTCTTTTATATTGTAATGCAGATGTTACGGAGAGATAAATGATCGCAGATAGGAATAGTTGTAAAAATATCTCCAGAAATATGAAAAATATGTATAACGAATGATATGAAGATATCTTATAATATCTAAGATAAGATGATGATGAAAAATATTATCCGGGCAAGGTTTTGAATAAAGAGTAGGGTTCTTACTGACGGTTTCAGCAGGTACAGAATCATTTGTATTCTTTGAGAGCAGGTTCAGTCCCTGTGATTTATCCACAGCCTCTTTCATACTTTGCTTCATCCGTTTTCTAGTTCCAAACTTTTTTTTTTCCAGCTTTACCACCTTACTATTCTTTGTCATCAAACTTTTGACCGTTAAAGTCGTTTACAGTTTTTGCTGCTTCGTTAGCATTTCAAGAACTATTTCATAGTCCCGGGTGTTTTTCAGAAACTTCACGTTCAGATTATGAAATTCTTAGGGATAGACATTATAGATATGATGGAAGAAGTTCCGCGAGATTTTCAAAATAATGATTGTTGATTTCGCCAAAAGGATAACGATCTGCTGGTGCACCTGTTGATGTTGTCGAGGGATATAAAAGGTTTTCCGGTAATGACGGCGAAAGGACAAGGTATAAATATCATGATTATAATAGAAATAATCTCACTGAAAAGTCGAAGTGGAGCTGTGACAAAATTAGCTTCTTGAAAAGGAATTGTAGGGTTGTTCTTGCTAATAAATAGCAAAGGATTCAATACGTTATGTGTTAAATTATGAATTTGGGTTCGAGAGTTCTTCAGGTGTATAACTGTATGTATAAATCTTCATTCCGTAGGCGAGGTGCAGCGGGTTCAACTTCTCGGTCGAGGTGTTTTCAGGAATCATGAAAGGATTTGAATGCGAATTGTAATCGTCAAGTTACGAATGAGGTTTAAGATAAAATCAAGTGGCAAGCTTGAAGAATTGTTTAGCTTCATATGTTACAATCAACATTTTAATTCATTTTAATTGTCCAGAGTTAGCCGGAACAGTTAGCGTGGAATCCTTAATAGATTTTTAATTAGTTAAATCGTGTGTTTCTAACAATTTTTTTTTTATTTTGTCCAATATTTTCTTCTTTATGCCACTTGTTGGATTCTGGTAGGTCAAAATCCGAATATGAAATTTGATTGAAAATGGTTATTCTGGGGTGAGCGGATACGAATATCGGTGGTTGTAAGTAAGATAATAGATAACCGTTGAATCAGATTCAAGAATGTACAATATAACTTATTAATGTGAATTCTAAATATTCCTCGGGTACTACCCACCCGTTAAAATATTTTCATCATTAATAGTTTGTACGAAGGAATTTTTAATTACTATCTTTATGAAAATATACTTGCATATATATTTTCTTCAGAGATAATCATAGATTTAATGAGTCAATAAGATATTAAACTCATTTGATTTATCGTTAATTCTAGATTACATAATCTCTAAGACTTTAGAAATTACATAATCGTCATACGATACGTAAAGCGAAGATAATCGATGTAGAACGATATATAGAACGAAGATCATACTCGAAGTACAGATATTGAGTTGTGTGATGTTGATATTCGAGATACAGATTGTGATGTTGAGATTTAAGGCGCGGTTGTGATTGGGGTGATAAAGGTACTGTCGGCGTTGACGATGGTAGTACGGATTATGCTGCTGGTGCTGCTGTTGGTGTTTGTAACCTTCGCACCATATTCTCCAAAACCACTACCCGAGCACGGAGTTCGTTGACTTCTTCTATTATACCGGGATGATTGACGGTTGGAACGAGCGAATGAACAAGATTTGAAATATGGGATAGTATGTAATCATGACGAGATACTCTAGAAATGAGCGAGAAAATGGTGTTTCGAATAGGTTCGCCGGTAAGTGCTTCAGGTTCATCGTTAAGAGGACAATTTGGTGGATGGAATGGATCACCTTCTTCTTGCCTCCAGAAATTTAGTATATTACGAACCCATCCCCACTTCATCCAGAATAGATGATGGGAAATTGGTTGATCCATTCCGGTAACGCTGTTCTCAGAGCTCGAATGGAAATCCATATCGGCGAAGCTATCGAAGTCGGAGGAATTTGAGCTGGATGAAGAATCCATCTTGTATGGTCGGAGAAATGAATTTTTGGTTTGGAATAGATTATAGGAGTTGGGTTTGGTACTCTTCAATACATAATTTACATATGTATATATAATATCAAAATCCCATGAATTACGGAGAATCTTTGAAATACGTCAGGCAATGTCTATCGTAACAGATACGCTAGGATATGAATTTTGTCTATACACTATCGATGCACTAAATGAAGTAAGACGTGTCTAGACTTAAGAATGATAAGCAGGCAGTTCCCTAAGGATGATAAGCAGATGATTTCCGACTAGGATTGATAAGCAAAACTTTTGACAGGCAGACACGGTCAAAGTCCAGACTCACTTAATGTATCCTAACAACTACTAGTTAGACACACTAATGCAAGGCCTGGTTCGCTAAGACCAACGCTCTGATACCAACTGAAAGGATCCGAAACTAATCATCCGGACGTTGTCCATATTGATTACAAACGAATTACAATAGTTGATAACATTGCGAGGTACTTGCCCTCTATATGATACATCTTATAAACGTTGCATTTATTCTTATAAGGCAATCTATAGTTACATCCATAATTGACATATTCGCCTGACATTTCATAATATTCAAATGACCTAAACCGCCATTTACTTAATAATAGTCTCTATGAACTTCAGTGACTCGAATGCAACGCCTTATGATATAAGTCCTTAATGGCCTCAAGTAGTATCCTTAGTACGAGATAATGCACAGCGGAAGACTTAATTCATACCTGAGAATAACATGCTTTAAAATGTCAACATAAAGTTGGTGAGATATAGGTTTAATGTCGACAGCGATATAAATATAGACCACAAGATTTCATATATAAACATTTTAATAAAAATATTCTAAGTGGTTGAGCACTTGGTAACCATACTTAACAATTAATCACGTCGCATATTCCCTTTAATATGAAATCTTACTACACTGTACCAAGTGTAGTCACGAAACGAAGTACTGTGCAACCGTTGAATACTGGTCGTCCAGTCCGGTTGGGGTTGTCAGACCCGATAGATCTATCAACAGGATTCGCGTTTACAATACCGCTGTAAATATTAGTTACCAAGCTACAGGGAAGTATGCCAGTGGTACAACTCAACGTAGAATATATTTTTCAGTTACTTGTGTCCATAACGTAAAACATAAAATACATGTATTCTCATCCCGAAATATTTAGAGTTTAAAAGTGGGACTATATACTCACTTTCGTCTTGAAGATATATATAATTTGACTTGGTCTCCGGTTGATATCACGAACCTATCCATATATAATATATCAATACCTTTTCTTTTTAAACAAACGTCACATATATATACTTGTTATACTTTTAATACTTTGAATAATTCCTTAGTCCGTAGTTAGCAGCTCGTTGTTAGTAATTCAATTTTAATGGTTCATTTTTAGATGTTTAATATACCCGCAATGAAATAAATAAAACCCCCAACGAAATAAATAAAACCCCATCGTATATGTATTGGTCGAGATTAATCTTGACCCACGGTACCGGTGTTGTCAAATGACGTGTTGCGTACATAAAGTACCGGTGTTGTCAAATGACGTGTTGCGTACAAACATGGGATCTTATGATTAATCTTCTCGTGTTGTTTACGGGTGATCCTGAACCATATAAAATTGAATTATAAGTACATATATATAAAATATCATGTTATCTTAGAAATATGTGATTTATTTAATTTTTCCCAATTAATCCCGAAGTTAAACAAGTCTAGGATAACCAATTTTGTTTCGGTCATAGTTTCTTCGTTACAAATCCGTTTTCGTTGATTCAACTTGCCATCTCCTTGGATCGAGTCCCTCTTTAAGACTATGAACTGAAAATACCTTGGTTTGTATTCAAAATCACACGGCATAGGTGAAACTTTAGTGAAACTTATGAAGTTAAACATTTTTGTTACAAAAAAATAACACTTAATGACCATTTTTCTAAAAATACTTATACTTTGAATTAAATCATGAAATTTTTATGTGTTATCATATTCATAGTAAAAATTATTTTTCCAGAAAATAAACCTCCAATTCAAAGTTTAAAATGGTTTTTAATTATCCAACCCAAAACAGTCCCCGGTTACACTCCGACGTCGTAAAAACAGTTTTTAAGATATTCTTTGAAAAACCAAGTTATACCTTGTTAAGTTAGCATATATTTAAGTTATATTACAGGTCTTGAAGTATTTTAAAAGTTAAGTTAGAAGGATCTATTTAGTTTGCAAACAAGTTTGAAAACTTTCAAACTATGTTCTTGTTGTTAAAATTGTATACCACAAAATATGATAGCTATATATATATATGAATCGAATAAGGTTATGAACATAGATACTACCTCAAGTTCCTTGGACAAGGTTGCTGTAAAAGAGGAGTAAAAAGCTAGAACCAAAAGGGTGATGGAATTGGATGAAAGATTGGAAGTAAGTTTGTGTTCTTGGAAGGATTTCTTGAAGTGTTTTTGTATGGTTTTCTTATGGTGTTTAAGTAAGGTTTTTGAAGCTAAATGATGGGGAAAATGCTTGGAGATGATCAAGTATGAAGTTAAGAGTATTTTGAGAGAGAAATGGAAGTGTAAGTATGAGAAAATGGGGTGAAGAAATGGTGTGCATGCATAAAAACGTTTTTAGGTTATAAAGGAAAAAAAAAATACCTAACTTTGTTTTCTTGCTAAATAATTCATGCTACTTGACAAATGGTTGGTTCCACATGTTTCTTAATCATTTAAGGCTGCTAAGGAGCAGATTTTTATTGGTATATACCAATAGTAAATACATCTAGAAGCTGCGTATGATACGGGTACATATACCCTAGGTATACGTATAGAAATCTTTGAGAAAACGGAACGAGGATTCAAATATAGCTATCTTTTGTAAATATACTTATATTGTTTTATGTATTTAAGTCTTTAAAAGTGATTAAATACATTACTTATACGATATATGTATAAACATTATAGGTCATAAGTATTTAAGTCAAATAACGTTACGTATGGTTATCGTTTTGAAAACTTAAGTTAGTAGTTTCAAAATATACTTATAACTTATTGTTATTAATACAAAATGAGATATTAAAACATTCTTAGATCATGTTAAATATGTATATATACATATATATACACAAACGTATAATTATCATATATTGTATAGTTCGTGATATCATCGGTCAAACTAGACGGTCAAACGTTGTGTAAAACTCTTTTCGAAAACATAAGTCTCAACAATTTGGATTGCTTATCATGTTGGTAAGGTTTAATTTATGTAAATATTAATCTTATGAGTATAGAACGATCGAAAAAGTGCGGGTCAACTTTAGGGTTTTTGCTTATCGTGTCGGAACCATATAGAGATTAGAGTTTAAATTTGGTCGGAAATTTCCGGGTCGTTACAAATCTCAAATTAGGATGCAATGTGTGTTCAGGAATCGTTGGGTATTCTACAGGTGGATGTGGCGGAAATACTATGAATTCATTAGGTAACTGTAGCGGGTCATAATAAGGTACGTGCTGATCAGGCTGTTGTTGTGGTTCCTGTTGTGGTACTTGTTCAGGTTCTGGCTCGTATTGCATTTCTAGTTCTGGTTCTGGAGTTGGAGCAGGTCGTCTAGATGATGATGATCCTGAACCTCCAGTATCGGCTCTCTGCAAAACACATTAAACACAAAGTTTGTGCATCCAAATATGCATTAGTGTTAGCAAAATAACAACTTAAATTAACCACAATAACATGTTAAATCAAAATTAAACTTATACACATTTTCACATTTTTTTTACAATTCTATACTTTTTCAAATAAGCACATATGAAAATGTAAACAAAGTTCATAAGCATTTAACTCAAATAACATGTCAAAATAGTCATTACTAACAATTAAACAAGTCTCAAATGGCAAATATATCAAATTAATCAAGTTCATGAATTTTCGCCTAAAAAGTCCACTTTAATCTTTAAAAATCATGTTTAGGATCAATGTTTGGATCATTTAACTACCTAAACATGTTACACTACTCAATTAAGCAATAATTCATGACAAAAATCGGCCATAACCTGTTTATATCAAAAAGCCCCAAATTGCTCAAGAACACAAACCCTAGATTTCTAAAATTTTTGAAGTTTTTGGCTTCAAATCATGTTAAATAGCATCAATCTAGGTTATACATGCATAAAATACTAACAATTTAACACTAATTACACTAGAAATCAACAAAATTGCATTAGGTAAAATATTGGAAATTATCACAAAAACTAGGAATTTATAGAGTTTAGGGGTGTAATTTTTACCTTCTTTGAAAAGCTTCTGAACAATTTCATGATTATAGCGAGAAATTTGACGAATTATGGTGAAAATTTGCGAATTTTAGAGAGGATTTGAGTGTATTTTCGGGTATGTATGTGTGTTGTGGAGAAAGAACAGAACATACTGCCTTTTCTATCTGGCCTGTTTTCCAGCTCCATGCGATCGCATGGAGTTGGAGTTCAATTCCCATGCGATCGCATGGGTGTCCGGGAACAATGTTTTGGCCTTTTTTTTTATTTTATAAAACCTTACACTTTATAAAGCATAAAATTAATAAAAATTTAAAAATTTATTTCTTTTTAGGATGAGGGTGTTTTGGATCGATGTCCTAGTCTGTCCCTCGATAAAATTTTAAAATTTGTTACTTTTTAATTGCGGTTTTAAAAGTAAAGATTTTTGGTTTTTTTTTTTATGTTTTTGGCATACTTTAATTCAATAAGATTAAAAATAATGATAATAAAAGTTCTCGTCCCTCCCTTGGGTAGAGCAATTTCGGTTCAACGACCTAGTCTTCAACTCACGACGAATTTTAAAAATCATATTTTTAACTTAGCGAAATAAAGTAAATTTTTATTTTTAAATTCACACCAAACTTAAATTTAAAATGCATAAAATTAAAAATTCATATTAAAAATTCACACCAAACTTACATTATATTTTTGTTTTTATACATACAAACTTATATTAAAAATATTAATTTTTCAAATATTTACAATTTTAAATATATTGATTTAAAAAGTTTACAATATTATTTTGATATTAATTTTAAAAACAAAGTAAAAATAAAATTAAAAATCTTTTTGGTCTTTTATCCCACTTTAATCAATCAAATATTATCAAAAATATACGCCCCTCTTTTCGGTAAAGTAATTTCGGTTCCATAGCCTAGTTTAACTCATGACGAATTTTTGAAATATTTTGGGTTGATTGATTAAAGATATTTATACCTTAAGAATAAACGGTAAATTTCGCAGTGATGTAATAAATTTTTGTATGATATCAATAATTTCGGTCGCAAGACCTAATTTTATTGAATACCAATTTAATACTTTATAGCGAACAATTTAGCGCTTATTATCAAAAGGTTAAAAATAAAAATAAAAATAAAAATGAAAATTGTACAAACTTACATGTGAAAGAGATTTCTTAGTGATATGCTCTAGCCCACTCATAAGATAGTCGGACTAATTGGTTTTCCATAGCTACATAGGCGTAACCTCGAGCATTTATCGATTTTTCTTCTAAACATATGAACGGTCCATCTCTGCATAGCGTAACAAATTCGGTATTGGAATATGTCTGATTCGTTGAGCATTTTCCTTCGTGTGACCATTTTCCGCATTTGTGACATCTTTCAAGGTGTCGTGCTCTTCTTTTCGCTGCGGATTTTGATTTTCCTTTACCAAATTGTAACTTATTATTTTCGCATCTGGATTCTTTTCTTACTCCGTCCAATTTACCTCTGATTAATGATACTATTTCACTTGGAAGGGTGTCATTATTACGTTTAGTAATCAAAGCATGTAGCATTAGGCCATGGTTTAATTCACAGGAAGTCTTCATTTCGAAAAACCTAAAAAAATAAAGATTCAGAATGGGGGGAGAAGACTAGTTCTTTAGGGTCTGCTAGGGAAAGACCATTCGGGTTCCATTTTCGAGAACTACACGAAAACAGAAAATCTAACTCTAACAGAAATACATATTATCCTTAAAAGACTTGATTCTCCCAACACTTAGTTAGCTGTGGTGTCAAAATTATGATTAACTTCGTTGTCGACTTCCATCGGACTATCTATGTAATGTTTAACTCTGTGACCATTAACCTTAAATTCAATCCCATTTGAATTTATCAATTCTACTGTTCCGTACGGAAAAACTCTTTTAACTATGAATGGTCCAGACCATCTTGATTTCAATTTTCCAGGAAATAGCTTGAATCGTGAATTGAAAAGAAGAACTCTGTCTCCTTCTTTAAATTCTTTTGAACTTCTGATTCTTTTATCATGCCATTTCTTCGTTCTTTCCTTATAGATTAGCGAATTTTCGTATGCTTCTTGTCTTAATTCTTCTAATTCGTTTAGTTGACTTAATCGTAGACGTCCAACTTCATGTAAATCAAGATTACATATCTTCAAAGCCCAAAATGCTTTGTGTTCAATTTCTACTGGAAGATGACATGCTTTTCCGTAAACGAGTTTAAAAGGTGTGGTTCCAATTGGAGTTTTGTAGACTGTTCTAAAAGCCCAGAGTGCATCCTCCAATTTAATGGACCATTCCTTCGGATTTGATCCTACGGTTTTCTCTAGAATACGTTTTAATGCTCGGTTGGTATTTTCAACTTGTCCACTTCTCTGTGGATGATAAGCAATGGAGATTTTATGAGTTACTCCATATCTTTTGAGAACTTTCTCAAGTTGATTATTACAGAAATGAGTACCCCGATCACTTATTAAAGCTTTCGGTGTTCCAAACCTTGCAAAAAGACGTTTTAAAAAGTTGACTACAACTCGTGCATCGTTAGTCGGGAGAGCTTGTGCTTCCACCCATTTAGATACATAATCAATGGCTACGAGAATGTAGAGATTATTATGAGATTTTAGAAATGGACCTATAAAGTAAATACCCCAAATGTCAAATACTTCACATACTTGAATGACATTTTGTGGCATTTCATCACGTTGACTTATTTTTCCGGCCCTTTGACAAGCATCACATGATTTGAAAAGAAGGTGTGCGTCTTTGTAAATTGTAGGCCAATAGAATCCAGCATCGTAAACTTTTCTTACTGTTAGTTGAGGCCCATAATGCCCTCCTGTTGGTCCCGTGTGACAATGGTTTAAGATTTTACTAGCTTCATCTTCGAATACACATCGGTGTATTATTCGATCGGGACAACTTTTAAACAAATGTGGATCTTCCCAAAAATAGTGTTTTATATCACCCAAGAATTTCTTTCGTTTTTGGTACGATAATCCTTTTTCAAGGAATCCACATACTAAGTAGTTTGTATAATCTGCAAACCATGGAATTTCATTATAATCTATCTTCAATAGATATTCATCAGGAAAGTTGTCTTGTATGGCCGATTCATTTAGAACTTCTAATTCTGGATTTTCAAGACGAGAAAGATGATCAGCGGCGGGATTTTCTGCTCCTCTTTTATCTCGGATTTCAATATCAAACTCTTGTAAGAGTAAGATCTAACGGATTAATCGTGGTTTGGCATCTTGTTTCGAAAATAGGTATCTAAGAGCAGAATGGTCAGTATAGACCACTATTTTAGCTAGAACGAGATATGATCGAAATTTGTCAAAAGCAAAGACAATAGCAAGGAGTTCTTTTTCAGTAGTTGTGTAATTTGTTTGTGCTCCTTGTAACGTCTTACTAGCATAATATATAGGTTGAAATCGTTTTTCAATCCTTTGTCCTAAAACTGCTCCCATTGCAAAATCACATGCATCGCACATTAGTTCAAACGGTAGATTCCAATTTGGAGTTATCATGATCGGCGCATTAGTGAGTTTTTCTTTAAGAATATTATAAGATTTGATACATTCATCTGAAAAGATGAATGGAGCATTCTTTTCTAGGAGTTTATTCATAGGAGTGGCAATTTAAGAAAAATCTTTTATGAAACGTCGGTAAAAACTGGCATGCCCTAGAAAACTCCTAACTCCTCTAACATTGGTGGGATGTGGAAGTTTAGCAATTACATCTACTTTAGCTCTATCCACTTCAATTCCTTCCTTTGAAATTTTATGACCAAGAACGATGCCTTCTTTAACCATGAAATGGCATTTCTCCCAATTAAGTACTAGATTTGATTGTTCGCATCTAATAAGCATTCGTTCAAGATTAACTAGACATGATTCAAAAGTATCACCGAAGACTGAAAAGTCATCCATGAAAACTTCCATGCATTCTTCTATCTTGTCGTGAAAAATCGCCATCATACACCTTTGAAAGGTTGCAGGGGCATTGCAAAGTCCAAATGGCATGCGTTTATAAGCAAAAGTACCATAAGGGCACGTGAATGTGGTTTTCTCTTGATCTTCGGGTGCTATTGGAATCTGAAAGTATCCGGAAAAACCATCAAGAAAATAATAGTAACTATTTACGGCTAATCTTTCCAACATTTGATCAATGAAAGGTAAGGGAAAGTGATCTTTTCTGGTGGCGTCATTTAATTTTCTATAATCAATACATACACGCCATCCTGTTACAGTCCTAGTAGGAATAAGCTCATTCTTCTCATTTGTAATGACAGTCATGCCACCCTTCTTAAGCACGCATTGAACTGGGCTTACCCATGGACTATCAGAAATTGGATAAATTAAACCTGCATCAAGCAATTTAATAATTTCTTTCTTAACAACATCTTGCATATTCGGATTTAGTCTTCGTTGACGTTGCACATACGTTTTATGACCTTCTTCCATATGGATTTTATGTGTGCAATACGAAGGACTTATGCCTTTAATATCATGAATCTTCCATGCAATAGCTGGTTTATGAGCTTTTAACACAGAAATGAGTTGAGATTTTTCATTTTCACTAAGAGAAGACGATATTATTACAGGTAATTTAGATTCACCATGTAAATAAGCGTATTCCAAATGGTTTGGAAGTGGCTTTAACTCTAATGTCGGTGGTTCTTCTATCGATGATTTATATCGATATCTGTCTTCTTCTTTTAGCATTTGAATTTCTTCTGTTGTTGGTTCATATCCATTAGCCATAAGTGTAGCTAACATTTTAGTTTCATCAATTGGTTCAGTACCTTCTCCTAAAGAACATTCTCCTGTTCCTTGTAATTCTGGAAATTCTTCTAACAATTCTGCATGTGATTCTATAGTTTGAATATAATAACATGTATCATCTGCAGATTGTGGTTGTTGCATTGCTCTATCTACTGAAAAGGTAACACTCTCGTCCTCTATACTTAGGGTTAGTTTCTTACCAAACACGTCTATCATTGCTTTAGCCGTGTTTAAAAATGGTCTTCCTAATATGAGAGGAACTTGAGAATCTTCTTCCATGTCCAGGATAACTGATAATGCTAAAAACGAACATATATTTCATAGCATTATTCCTCAAGAAAGACAAGCTTTTAGTTGCAATTGTTCTATTTACAAGTGATATTCGTTTAAATAATAAAAGGTGAAGACAAAAGACAGATTCGACGAATTGAAGACGCAAACGACCAAAAAGCTCAAAAGTACAAAAGACAATCAAAGAGGTTCCAATTATTGATAAAAAACGTCTCGAAATTACAAGAGTACAAGATTCAAAACGCAAAGTACAAAATATAAAATTGTACGCAAGGACGTTCGAAAATCCGGAACCGGGACCAGAGTCAACTCTCAACGCTCGACGCAACGGACTAAAAATTACAAGTTAACTATGTATATAAATATAATATAATATATAATTAATTATATTAATTATATATATATTATAAACCGTCGGCAAGAAAGACTCCAAAAGGGACTGAGCTGTAATTTCAAACTCCGCGACTCGCGGAGTTTGAAGGCAAAAATGCCGCGAGTCGCGGAGCCCCAAAAGTCGAAAATCCCTATAAAAGCAAACGAATTCTGATCGCAAAAATCACCAAAAATCCATCCATCTCTCTATCTATATCGTATATATTTATATTTTAATTTTAATTTTAATTTTAATTTTAATCCTAATAATAAGGGTATGTTAGCGAATGTTATAAGGGTATAAGTCGAAATTCTGTCCGTGTAACGCTACGCTATTTTTAATCATTGTAAGTTATGTTCAACCTTTTTATATTAATGTCTCGTAGCTAAGTTATTATTATGCTTATTTAATCCGAAGTAATCATGATGTTGGGCTAATTACTAAAATTGGGTAATTGGGCTTTGTACCATAATTGGGGTTTGGACAAAAGAACGACACTTGTGGAAATTAGACTATGGGCTATTAATGGGTTTTATATTAACTAAACAATACCTTGTTAATTTAATATACAAACTTATAATTTGACGTATTTATATATAACCACATACGCTTGACTGGGTACGGTGGGCGGGATATCTATAAATACCAATAATTATTCATTTTACCGGATACGGAACTGGATTAATAGTTAATAAACTTGTTGAAACAGGGGTGAATTACATTCAAGGCTAATTGGTGTAATTGTTAACAAAGTAGTAAAACCTTGGTTTACACGCAGTCGATAACCTGGTGTATTCATTAAATAAAGTATTAAAACCTTGTTACAATTCGAATCCCCAATTAGTTGGAATATTTGACTTCGGGAATAAGAATAATTTGACGAAGGCTTTCGCTCTTTATATTTATGACTGATGGACTATTATGGACAAATCCGTATGGACATATTAAATAATCCAGGACAAAGGACAATTAACCCATGGGCATAAAACTAAAATCAACACGTCAAACATCATGATTACGGAAGTTTAAATAAGCATAATTCTTTTATTTCATATTTAATTTCCTTTATTTTATATTTAATTGCACTTCTAATTATCGCATTTTTATTTATTGTTATTGTATTTAATTGCACTTTTAATTATCGCAAGTTTATTTTATCGCACTTTTATTATTCGCAATTCCATTATCGTTATTTACTTTATGCTTTAATTTAAGTCTTGTATTTATTTTTAATATTTTACATTTGGTTTTAACTGCGACTAAAGTTTTAAAATCGACAAACCGGTCATTAAACGGTAAAAACCCCCCTTTATAATAATAATATTACTTATATATATATATTTGTATTTTTATAAAAGTAAACTAATATAGCGTTAAGCTTTGTTTAAAAAGATTCCCTGTAGAACGAACCGGACTTACTAAAAACTACACTACTGTACGATTAGGTACACTGCCTATAAGTGTTGTAGCAAGGTTTAAGTATATCCATTCTATAGATAAATAAATATCTTGTGTAAAATTGTATCGTATTTAATAGTATTTCCTGCTAAAATTAATAGCTATTTTATACCACTCTGCTAAAACATCAAGTATTTTTGGCGCCGCTGCCGGGGAGCTCTTAAACGCCGGAAGCAACGCTAATATAAAAAAAAAAAAAATTTTTAGTTTACTTTTATTAAATTTCGTTTTCATAAAAATACGTTTTAAATATTCGAAAATATAGAAAGAAAAACAAAAATTTATATATTTTTAAGAGTTTGTTAAAAGTTTTATAAGTTTCTTTATTTTTATTTTAAGTTTATAAAAATATAAGTTTTATTTAAATATCTTTTATTTATATAAAAATTTATATATTTATTTCAAACTGTTCCAGAGTTGAATTTTGGAACCCCGCTACTCGCGGGGTTTGCTGCATTGAATACCGCGACTCGCGGAGTAATTCTGACACTCGACAGAAACCCTAAACTGCATTTATTACGGATTATTATTAATTATAATTATTATTAACCCTAATTATTATTATTATTATAATTAGTTTTATTTTAATTTAAGTTTTATTTAATTTATATTTTAGTTTTTTTAAGTTTAATTAAATTGTAAAATTAATATTTTTAATAAATAAATAATATAAAAATAATATTTTTATAAAAATTGTAATATTTACAACTTTCTATATATTTTTATATTTTGTCCCTTTTTAATCGTTTTAACGTAATATTTGTATTTTTCGCTCATATTTAGTTTTAAACTTAGTTTTTGCCATAGTTATTTTTACTTCTAGATTTTTAGGCTTTGCCGTAGAATTCCTTAAGTGCTTTTTATTTAGACTAAGATTTAGGTGCTTTAGAATTTTGCGACGCCTTTTTAAGTTTTAGTTTCTTTTTAAGTTATTTCCATTTGGGATATAGTTTTTCCTGTAAGCTTTAATATTTTTAGACACCTTTTACTATGTATCAATTATCATTCCAATTAGTAATCTCAATTTGCGATTATAATTTTAAGTTAGTTGTAGTAATAAGGTTAGGTTAGTCAAGTATTTTTAATTTTTATAAGTTTCTTTTAATTTTTCCGTCACCTTTTATTTTTCAACCATTTTTCTTTTTCGACCTTTTTCGACGAACTCTTTTTCTTTCTTATTTCTCGCTATTCTAGTTTTTAGGACATAGATTTTTTCTACTTCTTATCTAAATTTCTTAAAATTACGAAAATTTATTTTAAGTGGTTAAATTGATAGACATCAAAATTTTCTGGTTCGTAGTAATAGTTGGATTTGTATGTGGACCGGGTTATTGGAGCCAAACAGTCCTCAATTATATTGAGACCAAACGAATCCTGCCCCTCTGCTGCATCTTTTGGCTATTCGAAACGTGGGCAAAATCATAAAAGTCTATTGATTGGATAACTTATTATAATTTTTCTTTCCTTTTAAAAACTAATAGGATATTCAGTGAATGCACCGAGCAAGACGTTCACCACCTTTTGTACGTTCACCACCTGTAACTAGATCAAGACATTTAGCAAATATAACCGCCGTTGATTTTTCTTTAGAATCGTCATCCAGTCGACCAAGTACTTCAGTTCAAATTTCCGATAATCCATTTTTTGAACCCGACCTTACAATTGAGAATCCGGAGAATATTCAGGAACGGTTTGTAGATCCTGAACCATTAAACTTTCCTCCGAAACCACCAATCATTCAAACAGAGATTGTTGAGGAACGAACCATTAAATCAGAATCCTCTAGTGATTCCGATTCAACAAATTCAATTATGGAGAATCTGGAACCTTTAAGTATGGAAGACCGAATGAGAGCTAAACGCACTGGCCAAGGTCACGCAATTACTCATCCAGACATTAATGCGCCAGATTATGAAATCAAAGGACAAATTCTACACATGGTGACTAATCAATGCCAATTTAGTGGTGCGCCGAAGGAAGATCCAAATGAATATCTACGTACCTTTAATAGGATCTGCACACTATTTAAAATCCGAGAAGTGGAGGATGAACAGATATATCTCATGTTATTTCCCTGGACTTTAAAGGGAGAAGTCAAAGATTGGTTGGAATCGTTACCTGAAGGGGCGATCGATACATGGGACATTTTAGTTGACAAATTTCTTAAACAATTCTTTCCTGCATCTAAAGCCGTAAGACTTCAAGCAGAAATTGTTACGTTCACACAGAAACCGAATGAAACTCTATATGAGGCATGGACTAGATATGGAAAGTTGTTAAGAGGATGTCCGCAACATGGTTTAGACACCTGTCAAATAGTACAAATATTCTACCAAGGATGCGACATCACTACAAGAAAAGACATAGATATAGCAGCTGGTGGTTCTATTATGAAAAAAACCGAAACTGATGCTTACAAAATTATTGATAACACTGCTTCCCACTCACATGAGTGGCACCAAGAAAAAGATATCGTTAGATCATCTAAAGCAGCTAGAGCCGATTCTAGCCATGACTTAGATTCCATTTCCGCAAAGATAGATGATGTGGAGAGACGAATGGAAAAGATGACTAAAGATATTCACTCAATACGAATTAGTTGTGAGCAGTGTAGAGGACCACATTTGACAAAAGATTGTCTCAGTATTGAATTAACAATGGAACAAAGAGAGAATATTTCATACATAAACCAAAGGCCTGAAAATAATTATCAGAATAATTATCAACCGCCAAGACCAATTTTCAATCAAAACCAGAATTATAACCGAAATATTCCATACAACAACCAACAAGGCCCTAGCAATCAACAAGTATCCAATAATAATTACAATCAGCAAAGACCGAATTTTCAAAACAAACCACCACAACAAACCGATGATAAAAAGCCGAATTTAGAAGATATGATGACGAAGCTAGTTGAAACTCAAACACAGTTTTTCACATCTCAAAAACAAACCAATGAACAAAATGCTCAAGCATTTAGAAATCAACAAGCTTCTATTCAAAATCTGGAACAAGAAGTAAGTAACCTAGCAAGGTTAATAGGTGAAAGAAAACCGGGAAGTCTACCTAGTGATACAAATGCTAAATCCCGGAATGAAACAGCTAAAGCCATTACCACAAGAAGTGGTACAACACTTAAACCACCTGAAATACCTGTAATTTCTGATGAAGCTATTCCTACTCCACAAGAACCACAACCTGATCAAGATAAGGAAAAAGAACCAGTAGTTAAAAAGGTTAATGAAAATAACACAGTTAAGGCTAAACCTTATGTTAAACCATACCAACCACCACTTCCTTACCCGAGTAAAATGAAGAAAGAGAAACTTGAAGTCGAGCAATCCAAATTTTTGGATATGTTTAAACAGATAAATGTAAATCTTCCTTTCATTGATGTAATTTCAGGAATGCCTAGATATGCTAAATTCTTGAAAGATCTAATCTCAAATAGAAAGAAAATGAAAGAACTCTCGGCTGTTACTATGAATGCTAATTGTTCAGCAGTGCTGTTGAATAAGATACCAGAAAAATTATCTGATCCAGGAAGTTTCACAATTCCATGTTTTCTGGGTAGTCTTAGTTCAATAGAAGCATTAGCAGACTTAGGTGCTAGTATAAATCTAATGCCGTATTCACTATACGCTAAACTAGACCTTGGAGAATTGAAACCAACCAGAATAAGCATACAACTAGCCGATAGATCAATAAAATATCCTAGAGGGATAATGGAGAACATGCTAGTTAAAGTTGGTACTTTAGTATTTCCAGTAGATTTTGTTGTTCTGGACATGGAAGAAGATTCTCAAGTTCCTCTCATATTAGGAAGACCATTCTTAAACACGGCTAAAGCAATGATAGACGTGTTCGGTAAGAAACTAACCCTAAGTATAGAGGATGAGAGTGTTACCTTTTTAGTTGATAGAGCAATGCAACAACCACAATCTGCAGATGATACATGTTATTATATTCAAACTATAGATGCACATGCAGAATTATTAGAAGAATTTCCAGAATTACAAGGAACAGGAAAATGTTCTTTAGGAGAAGGTAATGAACCAATTGATGAAGCTGAAATGTTAGCTACACTTATAGCTAATGGATATGAACCAACAACAGAAGAAATTCAAATGCTAAAAGAAGAAGACAGATATCGATATAAATCATCGATAGAAGAACCACCGAAATTAGAGTTAAAGCCACTTCCAAACCATTTGGAATACGCTTATTTACATGGCGAATCTGAATTACCTGTAATAATATCATCTTCTCTTACTGAAAATGAGAAATCACAACTCATTTCTGTGTTGAAAGCTCATAAACCAGCCATTGCATGGAAGATTCATGATATTAAAGGAATAAGTCCTTCGTATTGCACACATAAAATCCTTATGGAAGAAGGTCATAAAACGTATGTGCAACGCCAACGAAGACTAAATCCTAATATGCAAGATGTAGTTAAGAAAGAGATTATTAAACTGCTAGATGCAGGTTTAATTTTGTTGGGATTTAACAAGTTCATATATCTTAAAACCTTTTAAGAATCATTATAAACGGAAGCGTGTAATTATCAAATTTCACTTGTTAATCTTTAAACCAATTTAAAGTTAAATCCCAATAGGATCAAGTTGTGAACATAAGCTTACAAACTAACAAGAAAGGAAGAGTTTATACCTCCTTAAAACAAGTTTAAGGGCTGTCCAAAATGCTTATAAGATGATGAAGATATGTGTAGAACTTCAAGTCTTTGATGCACTAACAACACCCTTTAAGTTAGCTAGAATTTAGAACCTTAATAACCTTGTTAACAAAGCTACAAACCCCTTTCTTTGCTCACTAATTTCTGGATAGCAGCAACCCAAAAGAATGATGATGAATGTAGTTTCAAAAGCATGAAACCTCAAGGAGAAATACCCCAAACTATGCACCAACACCTAGCCTTTGGTTAGGATTTGAATAACACTTGAAAATCACTTGAAAAAAAGCTTGAAGGACTTGTTATAGGTCCTCAAACCCCACGGCCAGAATAGCTGCACCAATGCAGTTTTTTTGTGGTCTTTTACTTGATATCTTTGCATGTCTATTATGGCATTTTACTAAGGAGCATGCTTATAGAGACTAGGGAAAGAATGTCCCATTCAATGAAGAATCTTGTGCATGCTCTTAATCTCCCAATGCCACTACCTTTTAAACACATATAATATACTTGTGGAATATAAAAAAACTGAATTTATAAAATCAGTTTTTATAAAACATGATTTTATAAAACACATTTTATAAACTTGTATATTATTTGTTATGTATATTTTGTAAAACCAATTTTACAAAATGTGACATAACTTAATAAATTATTTAACCTATAAATAATTAAATCCTTGTTATATAAGTTATTCCATAACATATATAAACATATCAAGTAATCTTTAAGAAAACCATTTTTCTTAAAGTTCAAGTGTCGCGTATTTGATCAATGAACCAATCGTTAAAATCAAACACGAATAAGGTGTCGGTAAGTTTGTTATTGGGTATGACCCGACTTGGATCATAACACATTAGCCACATTAGTTTAATATGTCTCTAGGGCATACGAAATTCCTTCAATCTCCCACTTGCACGAGAAACATAAGAAATTAATGCAAGTGATGGATACAGCCTAACACACCGTCCATCACCCCTAATATGTTATGACTTTGTGCCATTCAATAACATCATCCCTTTCGAGTTCCTTACTCGAACTGATATACAGGTGAATCTTTCACTATATCCTTTCATCCTAGATGTCATGTTAAATCCAAGAGATACAGAGTGATCACTCTCTTTTAGATTTAACTTTATCAGGCCTTAGACATCTGACTCTCAACGAATAAGAGGGATAAATTCCATCTTGACTACATACGTCCTAGATACACACTTTTGTATTATACCTGAGCTCTTCCTTATGTACTAGCATATTTCAGAATAGCGAAGGAAAGAATCAAGGCATAATACTTGGTGAATATCAGAACCCAATATGTATCTCAGGTCAGAGGATACGATGAAATTCGCCTTTACTCAAGATTACATGTGATCAACCACAAAGGCTCCATACAGTAAATCTTGAGGGCGGGTCTTCCAATATTTGTATCCCACAAATATCTATGAACCTTGGTAGCAACCCTGCCCACATTCAACCTATGAATGTTTACCAATCCAAGTTCATAATAGTCTAAACCTCACACTCATTCCCACAAATGTGATCGACTACGGAATTTAGAATAATAGCTTATTCATGGATAACCAATATTTGTATCCCACAAATATTTATGAACCTTGGTAGCAACCTTGCCCCACATTCAGTCCGTGAATGTATACCAATCCAAGTTCATAATAGTCTAAACCTCACACTTGTTCCCACAAATGTGATCGACTACGGAATTTAGAATAATTACTTATTCATGGATAAAATATGCAAAATAGGAACATAACTCAAAATAAATTAAACCATAATTATATTAATGAGTTTGAACCACTTCGTTCCATTACAATACTTAAATAGATCATGACCAATCACTAGAATATCGAAGCCCTAATGCATAAACATGTCCTTCATGTTTTGCTCCATATAAGAGTTTCGTGAGTGGATCCGCTATGTTATGATCTGTGTGAACTGTGCGAATACATATCTTTCCCTTTTCAACTTCATCCCTAATGTAGTTGAATCTCCACTCAATGTGACGGGTCTTTTGGTGAGCACGAGGTTCCTTGATTTGAGCAATCGCACCTTCGTTGTCACAAAAGATCTCAAGAGGGTTTTGAATGGTAGGGACCACTCCTAAGTCGTCGATGAATTTCTTCATCCATGCAGCTTCCTGTGCTGCCAATGATGCGGCAATGTACTCCGATTCTGTAGTGGATAATGCAACAACATCCTGTTTTGAACTCTTCCAAGAGACCGCACCTCCATTTAATGTGAATACATAACCGGATTGTGATCGAGAATCATCTCGATCAGTTTGGAAGCTCGCGTCCACGTAACCTTTTACAGCGAGTTCCTCCTCACCAGACCCGTATATAAGAAACATATCCTTAGTCCTTCTAAGGTATTTCAATATACTTTTAACAGCAATCCAATGACTGTTTCCTGGGGTTTTCTGGTATCTACTTGTCAAGCTAAGAGCGCATGACACATCCGGTCTAGTACATATCATTGCATACATAATTGACCCAATAGCAGACGCGTATGGGACATTCTTCATTTTCTCCTGTTCATCTTTTGTGGTGGGGCACTGAGATGAATTGAGAAGTGTTCCTCTTTGAATAGGTACCAAACCTTTCTTAGAGTTCTCCATCTTGAACCTTTTCAAGACCTTTTCAATGTATGCACTTTGATTCAAACCTATCAATTTCTTGGATCTATCCCTGTAGATTCCAATCCCCAAAATGTATTTTGCTTCTCCAATATCCTTAATGGAGAAGCAACTACTTAGCCAAGTCTTAACTCCTTGCATTTGTGGAATATCATTTCCAAATAATAATATATCATCCACATATAGTACAAGGAACATGACAGTGCTCCCACTAGCTTTCTTATATACACAAGCTTCATCACCATTTTTAATGAAGCCAAATTTCTCGGCTTCCTCATTAAAACGATGATTCCACATTCTAGATGCTTGTTTCAATCCGTAGATTGACTTCTTTAACTTGCATACTTTCTTAGGATATTTCGGATCGACAAAACCTTCGGGCTGAACCATATAGACATCTTCCTCAAGATATCTATTTAGGAAAGCAGTTTTGACATCCATTTGCCATATTTCGTAATCATAATGAGCAGCAATGGCAAATAATATCCTGATAGACTTCAGCATTGCCACAGGCGAAAAAGTTTCATCATAATCAACCCCTTGAGTTTGAGTGAAACCTTTTGCAACAAGTCTAGCTTTATATGTATCCAAGTTTCCATGTATGTCGGTTTTCATTTTGAAAAGCCATTTACAATCAACTAGCCTAGAGCCAGGAGGTTGAGCAACAAGTTCCCAAACTTGGTTGTCATACATGGATTGCATCTCAGCGTTCATGGCTTCCTGCCATTTATCTTTATCAATCCTTGATAAAGCATCCTGGTAGTTTGTTGGTTCATCCAAATCAACCGTATAGCAACCATCTATGAGAAACCCATATCTCTCAGGAGGATTGCTAATCCTACCAGATCTACGAATGTTTTGTGTATTTTGATCATCCATTTGATCACTCTCAACATTTTCATGTTGAGTGCTAGTGTCAACCAATTGTGTATCATCTACTTGATCTTGAACCTCTTCAAGATCTATCTTCCTTTCACTATTTCCTTCCATAAGGAACTTAGTTTCAAGGAATTCCGCCTTCCGAGCAACAAATACATTTTGCTCAGATGGATCATAGAAATAGTATCCCATATCGTCCTTGGGATATCCTATGAAGATACATTTCGTGGATCGAGCATTCAACTTAGTAGGGACGTAACGCTTAGGATAAGCTTCACATCCCCATACCTTTAAGTATGATAGAGATGGAGGTTTACCAAACCATATCTCATGAGGTGTTCGTTCCACTTTCTTGGTTGGGGCCATATTTAGAATACGAGCCGCAGAGCATAGACAATAACCCCAAAATGATAGAGGTAACGAGCTTCTTACCATCATAGATCGAACCATATCCATTAGGGTTCGGTTTCTCCTTTCGGACACTCCATTAAGCTGAGGTGTTCCGGGTGGAGTAAATTGTGAGATAATCCCACAACTCCTAAGATGATCTTGGAAAGCATCGCTTAGGTATTCACCTCCTCTATCGGTACGAAGTACCTTGATTGTCTTATTGAGTTGATTTTGTACTTCGTTTTGATATTCTTTGAATGCTTCAAAAGTTTCATCCTTGTGTCTTAATAAGTAGACATATCCGAAACGACTGAAGTCATCAATGAAAGTAACGAAGTATCTTTCACCAATCCTAGTCATGGGCTTAAAAGGTCCACATACATCCGAATGTATTAATCCTAATAAGTCTTTAGCCCTTTCATAGGTCCCTTTGAAAGGTGCTTTAGTCATTTTGCCTTGTAAACAAGATTCACATACATCAAACGAATCCAGCTCACTTGATTTCAAAAGGCCATTCTTTTGAAGTGTATGCATTCGATTCTTGTTTATGTGACCAAGGCGACAATGCCATAAGTAGGAATCACTCAAATCCATTTTGAGTTTCTTGGTGCTTGCTTGGTATATTGAGCTATCGAATGATGTGTTGTCATGAACCAATTCATAAATGCCATTCAAAGGCGAGGCCTTAAAATAGAATACATCATTCAAAGAAACATGGATATCATCATTAATGAAATTAAGATTAAAACCACATTGTCTTAAACGGGAAACAGAAATAATGTTTCGTGTTAAATCAGGTGCGTACAAAACATTTTTCAATATAAGCTCCAAACCACTTGGTAGCTTTAAAACAAAGTCTCCTTGAGCTTTTACGTGCACTTTTGCACCATTTCTCATGCAGAGACTTGTTGTTCCCGCATTGAGTTTACTTCTTATGAACCCTTGCAATGAATTGCAAATATGAGTTCCACATCCTGTGTCTAATACCCATGTATTAGAAGAAGTAATACTAAGCTCAACGTATATCATGTATACATTACCTGAGGTTTGCCCTGCATCCCTCTTTGCATTCAACTCCTTTAGGTAGACCGGGCAGTTGCGTTTCCAGTGACCTATCACACCGCAACCAAAGCACGGATCTTCCTTGGGGTTTGCTTGTCTGGCAACCTTTTGCCATTTAGTGTTTATGGTTGGGGTAACCATCTTCCCTTTTCCTTTGCCCTTGTAGGTGGGTCCTTTCTTCTTAGCCACCTTTAGCTTAGAAGAGGATTCATCCTTGGATCCACCTTCTTTGATCGTGAGCATGGGTGAAGCCTTTTTACCCATGCTTGATTCATCCGTCCTTAGCATGACATGTAATTCGTCAATGCTCTTATCCCAATCATTCATGCTGTAATTCAACACGCATGTGTCAAACCCTTTTGACAAAGAGTTGAGGATAAGGTCCGTGGTTAATTCATTAGACACGGGACTGTTGAGACGGTGCAATCGATCAATGAGGCTTTTCATCTTTAGTGCATTATGTAACATCCCGCCTTTTTCCGTCAACTTTTCCGTTTAACTATTTATGTTCCGTTATATGTTTATAACACGTCTCGTTGATACGTGTTTGAATTATCTTGTTTAGGTAATTCCCACACCCGTTTTAAAGTTAAGGGACCAAACTTGCCAAGGGTTGAAACTTTTGACTAGGTCAAAGAGTCAACCCTCATCCTCATCCATTCAATCTCATCTCTTTCACTCTTACTACTTCAATTTTTCTCTCAACTTCCATACAAAGATTCATCATCCAAAATCGAGCTAGCGGTCATCTTTCCAAACAAATTACATATTTGAACTCCTCGTGATCTCCTCTTCGATTCCATACCGACCTCATCAAATTTGGGTAACTTTCTAAAATCACTAATTTTATGTGTTCTTGAGATTTTTGAGTTATAAGGTTGTTAATTAGTGTCTATGGCTCAAGTCTAGTATGATTATGTGATTTGTATGCTTGTTCT
The DNA here is from genome assembly GCF_046630445.1 of Rutidosis leptorrhynchoides. Lineage (NCBI taxonomy): Eukaryota > Viridiplantae > Streptophyta > Magnoliopsida > Asterales > Asteraceae > Rutidosis > Rutidosis leptorrhynchoides. The sequence goes on along the minus strand of NC_092341.1, from coordinate 79,407,088 downwards.
TGCAATTTTGATGTAACTAGTTCATTATGAAAGAACACTTGCATAATCTTGAGTTTTAGGTGTTCATATGTTGTTTGATGATGAAAGTTCATGTTTTAATTGTGTTCCTAACATCACTAGCTTCAAATTGGTATGTAGGTTGACATGGATTAGTTTCATAATCATGATTGTTGAATTTGTGATTTTGGGTTAGGGTTTGATAGAAGTAAATTGAATCTTGATGCATTAAATGCTTGATAATGTTGATTGTAAGTGTTAGGTTGTGTTGTATGCTTAATTACCTTCGAAACGGCATATCGTTCATGTAATTTGGTTGCCAAATCATTAAATTGCATTTATGACTTGTATGCATTGAATGAGGAACATTAATTGCGGTTTTTGGTTGTTGCAAGTGGAAGTTTGATTGATGATATGTGTTTAGTTGCATTCCTCGTCAAAATACCTTTCCAACGATGTATGATAGGCGTTATATGTGTTTGCGGGTCAAGAGTTGTGTTAGAATTGGTTTTGGCTCGTGCATAGTTTGAAAGACAGAAAAATAGCTGAACTACAGGTCGCGCGGCGCGCACCATACCCCGCGCGGCGCGCCAAATGGCCTGGACAGATTCTGACCTCCATGTCCCTTTTAACGTGAAATGTTTGACTAGCTACCGACCTCCGATTCACATGAAACTTGTTTTAATATACTTGTATATGAATAATTAGCATGGAAAATTTGTCCGGGACCCGACCCGAACATGTTGACTTTTTCGTTGACTTTGACCCGACCAAGTTTGACTTTTTGTCAAACTTAACCAATTAATTATGCAATCTTCCTAACATGCTTTTATACTTGTATCTTGCATGAAACTTGACAATTTGCTTCACATGCTATAGTAATCGAGTCGTATTGAGCCATAGGACTAATTGAACATCTTTGACCTTTCGTGACTATCGTTATTGATACAACCTAATTGTTTAGGTCGAGACTAGCATTGTTCTTTGCACGTTTACTTGTTGAAGTACTTTTTCACTCTTGCAATCAAAGGTGAGATCATAGTCCCACTTTTACTCTTTTTGAACTTACTTTTGGGATGAGAATACATAAACGTTCTTTTAAACTAAGTGAACACAAGTACAGGAAAACAATCATTCTACATACGAGTTTGAACACAAATCCTCAATTCGATTATCATTAGTTACACTTGACGGGTGTAAGCGAGAACTTATGTTATATGGCCATATGGGTTTGACAAACCCTCACTTCGGACGGTTCGCTACCGTCTACGGGTGAAATATATTTTCGAGAAACAGTGTATGTTCTAACACTATTATGATGGGGTTCAATGGAAGGAAACGTTAAGCCTTGATAATTGGGTGCTCGTGAATATTAACTTTTAGAATGTATTACTACTTTATCAATGTTGCAAATCTTGTGGTTCGACTTACCTTTATTAACTTACTTACTTAAACCTATGATTTCACCAACGTTTTCGTTGACAGATTCTCTATGTTTTTCTCAGGTCCTTGAACTTAGGTGATACATGCTTCCGCTCATACTTTTTGATACTTGCTTTGGATGTCGAGTATAATTGCATACGTGGAGCGTCTTTTTGGCTTCTTTAAACTATGTCGCACGTGTTTCATATGAACTATAACCTTGTTGTGTACTTGTCTTGGGAATTACTTTGTAAACGTTGAAACATCCTTTTATGAAATGAATGCGACATATTTTCAGTCAAACCTTGTTATAAATACTTATAACCATGTAATGGGACCGTAGGTAGCTGACGCCGTCATTTGACGATTTGTCGGGGTCGCTACAAGTGGTATCAGAGCTGGTTTAACCTTAGCCGTAAAGGTAGTCACGCGCGCCGGCTGTCAGGCCGGGCACTCATACGGACTATGCTTTTTGGCGGGTTAATCGTAGAGGGGGTTCTCACAGTGTTACCTGTGACGAAGCATTGGCTCTTACCCCTTGCGATCCCTTGGAATTTGAGGGTTGGCAGTTTGGCAGAAATGCGGGCCGTAAAATCAGTGTCTGAGGTACACTCAGTGGTCACCAAGCGGTTAGCTGGAAAGGCACTGGGTGGGTTTCTACCCCATCTGTCGCTACAAGTGGTATCAGAGCCTTGGTTGTAGGGATTTAGAGTTCATTGGTGTCAACCCCGAGTCATAGGGTACATTGGTGAGTCTAGACTACAACCGGCATATAGACTTGACATAGGAATTACTTGACTACTTGTGCATTTATATTCGAACTCTCTCACTCATATCTACTCTTATTCTATCTAAATCTTGCGTTGTATAATTTAATTGACACGCCACCTTGACTATATGATGTAATGTCGAATGCACATATGAATTAGGGTAATATAATTCCCGGAAATTATATTACGGTGACTCATATGAACATACCGACATTATGACATAAAGAATTTAAGGCAAGTCAAGGATAATTTTCTCTTTATCTTTATTCCATATCACGGTTAGTATTATTTAGAATACTAACCAACGGTATTCTTTTGTTTTGAAGGAACAATGGCTCCTCGTCGTGTACGCCGCAATGAAACTCCCGAACAAGCTCTCGAACGGATGATAGCTACCGCCGTAGATGCAGCCATGGCCGGTCACTCTTCCAACAACAATAATAATAACAACAACCACAACAACAACAACAATGGGGCCGGTAACTCAAACGAGGGATGCTCCTACAAAGCTTTCATGGGGTGCAAACCTCACACTTATGATGGAACCGGGGGACCGGTTGTGCTTACTCGTTGGTTTGAACAAACCGAGGCCGTCTTTAGCATAAGCGGTTGTCGGGATCAAGACAAGGTCAAATACTCCACCCACACTTTCTCCGGGATTGCTCTAACATGGTGGAACACCTATGTTCAATCGGTGGGTACCGATGAAGCTCATGCCCTCTCTTGGGCCGATCTAAGGGAAAAGATGATTGTTGAATATTTTCCGCGCGAGGAAACCCGAAAGCTTGAGGAAGAACTAAGAGCTTTGAAAGCGGTCGGAAACGATCTTAAAGCTTATAATCAACGCTTCGCCGAACTATCCTTAATGTGTCCTAATCTTGTTAACCCCGAATCTCAAAGGATTGAGCTCTACATGCTCGGTCTTCCAAAAAGCATCAAACAAGGGGTGATGTCATCCAAACCCACTACTCATCAAGCCGCTATGAACATGGCTCGCCAATTAATTGAAACGGTTGACGAAATCGTAGTGCCGGCTCCTAAGGCCGAGGACAAGTCGGGTGGCAACAAAAGGAAATGGGAAGCCACTCCATCAACCAACTACAACAACACCTTCACCAAAAAGCCTTTCAACAACGACGGCAAGAAGGGTTATGTCGGAAACTTACCTCTTTGCAACAAATGCCACAAGCATCATTACGGCGAATGTAACAAGCTAGTTTGTCACCGTTGCCAAGGAGTTGGTCATAGGTCCAACAATTGCACAAGCGCCGCCCCCGTTGCTCGAAAGGGGCCCAATCCTCCAAGAACGGCCACTTGTTATGAATGTGGTCAACCGGGTCACTATAGGAACGAATGCCCGAAAAAGAAAGCCAACCCCAACAACCAAGGCCGAACCTTTAACATCAACACCGAGGAAGCCCGAGATGACAATGAACTAGTCACGGGTACGTTTCTTCTCAACAACTCTTATGTTACTTGCTTATTCGATTCGGGTGCCGATAAATGTTTTGTGTCCAAGGCTTTGGCTCCTACCCTTTGCACTCCACCACACCCTTTAGATACTACTTATTCCAACGAAGTGGCCAACGGAAAACTCTTAAGTGCCGACACATATTACCGGGGGTGTACTTTGAACATTTTGGGTAAGGAATTTGAAATTGACTTGATACCCATGGAATTAGGGAGTTTTGATATAATAATTGGTATGAATTGGATGGTCAAAAATAAATCTCACATTCTTTGCGATCTTCACGCAATCCGAATTGCTATCGAGAATGGTGAACCATTGATTGTCTATGGCGACAAAAATTGCACCGGACTCAATCTCGTTTCGTGCCTTAAAGTTCGAAAGCTACTTCGCAAGGGTTGTTTCGCGATTCTTGCTCACGTTAAGAAAGTCGAGGCCGACGAAAAGCGCATCGAAGGTGTGCCAATTGTTAGTGACTTTTCCGATGTATTTCCCGACGAATTACCGGGTCTTCCACCTCATCGACCGGTTGAATTTCAAATCGATCTTATTCCAGGAGCCGCACCCGTAGCGCGTGCACCATATAGACTCGCTCCATCCGAATTGCAAGAATTACAAAGTGAAATCCAAGAGTTACTTGACCGTGGTTTCATTCAACCTAGCCATTCACCATGGGGCGCTCCGATTTTGTTCGTCAAGAAGAAAGACGGATCCCTACGAATGTGCATTGATTATCGTGAACTAAACAAATTGACGGTTAAGAACCGATATCCTCTTCCTCGCATTGATGACCTTTTTGATCAACTACAAGGTTCTCGTGTATACTCAAAAATCGATCTCCGTTCGGGTTATCATCAACTAAGGGTTAAGGGGGAAGATGTCTCCAAAACCGCTTTCCGGACTCGTTATGGTAGTTATGAATTCCTTTTCATGCCTTTCGGTCTCACTAACGCACCGGCGGTATTCATGGATCTCATGAACCGCGTGTGCAAACCTTACCTCGACAAATTCGTTATCGTGTTCATCGATGATATTTTGATCTATTCTAAAAACGAAGAGGAACACAAAGAACATCTCCGACTCGTGCTCGAGCTCTTGAGAAAAGAGCAACTATATGCCAAGTTCTCCAAGTGTGAATTTTGGTTAAAGGAAGTTCAATTTCTTGGTCATGTTGTAAGTGATCAAGGCATTAAAGTCGATCCCGCAAAAATCGAAGCTATTAGTAAATGGGAGACTCCTACTACTCCTACTCAAATTCGTCAATTCTTGGGTCTCGCTGGATACTATCGTAAATTCATCGAGGACTTTTCCTTAATCGCTCGCCCTTTAACCGCGTTAACTCACAAGGACCGAAAGTTCATTTGGTCATCCGAACAAGAAACCGCTTTTCAAATCTTGAAAACTAAGTTAACCACCGCTCCTATCTTGTCACTTCCCGAAGGCAATGATGATTTTGTTGTATATTGTGATGCCTCGAAAAACGGTTATGGGTGTGTACTAATGCAACGAAAGAAAGTCATTGCTTATGCCTCTCGACAACTCAAAGTTCACGAACGAAACTACACGACACATGATCTTGAACTCGGTGCCGTCATCTTTGCACTTAAGCTATGGAGACATCATCTTCTTGGTACCAAGAGTACTATCTTTACCGATCACAAAAGTCTCCAACATATCTTCGATCAAAAGCAACTAAACATGAGACAACGAAGGTGGATTGAGACCTTGAACGATTATAATTGCGAGCTTCGTTATCACCCCGGAAAGGCAAATGTAGTGGCCGATGCCTTAAGTCGAAAGGAAAGAGCGGTGCCTCTTCGCGTCCGAGCATTAAACATCACCATCCACTCAAACCTTAATAGCCAAATTCGTGTAGCCCAAGAGAAGGCTCTTAAAGACAACCACATCGGACGTGAACTTTTAAACATCCTCGTCTCTCGATTCGAAGTTAAGGAGAACGGACTTCGATATTACGCCGGAAGAATTTGGGTGCCTAGATATGGCGACTTACGAAACCTCATCCTAGACGAAGCCCACAAATCACGATATTCGATTCATCCCGGCGCCAATAAGATGTACCATGACCTTAAAGAACAATATTGGTGGCCGAATATTAAAAAGGAGGTTGCTAGATACGTTGCCAAATGTTTGACTTGCGCTAAAGTCAAAGCCGAACACCAAAGACCGTCCGGGTTACTTCAACAACCCGAGATCCCACAATGGAAGTGGGAAAGGATCACGATGGATTTTATCACCAAATTACCGAAAACGTCGGGCGGTTATGATACTATTTGGGTCATTGTCGATCGCCTCACCAAATCCGCGCACTTTCTCGCCATGAAAGAGACCGACAAAATGGAGAAACTTGCACAACTTTACATCAAGGAGATCGTAGCCCGTCACGGTGTACCTTTATCGATTATCTCCGACCGAGATGGTCGTTTCGTTTCTAGATTTTGGCGTACTTTACAAGAAGCGTTGGGAACGCGTTTAGACATGAGCACCGCATATCATCCTCAAACCGATGGGCAAAGTGAACGTACTATACAAACCTTGGAGGACATGCTACGAGCTTGTGTTGTTGATTTTGGAAAAGCTTGGGACAAGCACTTACCTCTCGCCGAATTCTCTTACAACAATAGTTATCATGCGAGTATCCAGGCCGAACCTTTTGAAGCGTTGTATGGTCGAAAATGTCGCTCTCCTCTTTGTTGGGCCGAAGTGGGTGACGTGCAAATTTCCGGGCCCGAACTCATTCACGAAACAACCGAGAAGATTCTTCAAATCCGAGATAAGCTTCAGACGGCCCGGAGTCGTCAAAAATGCTATACCGACAAAAGACGCAAAGACCTCGAATTTCAAGTCGGTGACCGCGTCATGTTAAAAGTCGCACCTTGGAAGGGTGTCATTCGTTTTGGGAAACGTGGGAAACTAAATCCGCGGTATGTTGGCCCTTTCGAAATCTTAGAGCGTGTTGGAACCGTTGCGTATCGTTTGGATCTTCCGCCGCAACTAAGCTCCGTCCACCCTACATTTCACGTATCTAACTTGAAGAAATGTCTTGCCGAGCCCGATATCGTCGTTCCTCTTGAGGAACTCACTATTAACGACAAACTCCATTTTGTGGAGGAACCGGTTGAAATTGTGGACTACGTCGAGAAAGAATTAAAACAAAGCCGGATCCCGATTGTTAAGGTTCGTTGGAACGCCAAAAGAGGACCCGAGTTTACTTGGGAAAGAGAAGATCAAATGCGAAAGAAACACCCTCATCTATTCCCGGTCCCGGAAACGTCAGATTCCGAGGAAGAAACAACGACTACTACGCCTACCTAAATTTCGGGACGAAATTTCTTTTAAGGTGTAGGTAATGTAACATCCCGCCTTTTTCCGTCAACTTTTCCGTTTAACTATTTATGTTCCGTTATATGTTTATAACACGTCTCGTTGATACGTGTTTGAATTATCTTGTTTAGGTAATTCCCACACCCGTTTTAAAGTTAAGGGACCAAACTTGCCAAGGGTTGAAACTTTTGACTAGGTCAAAGAGTCAACCCTCATCCTCATCCATTCAATCTCATCTCTTTCACTCTTACTACTTCAATTTTTCTCTCAACTTCCATACAAAGATTCATCATCCAAAATCGAGCTAGCGGTCATCTTGCCAAACAAATTACATATTTGAACTCCTCGTGATCTCCTCTTCGATTCCATACCGACCTCATCAAATTTGGGTAACTTTCTAAAATCACTAATTTTATGTGTTCTTGAGATTTTTGAGTTATAAGGTTGTTAATTAGTGTCTATGGCTCAAGTCTAGTATGATTATGTGATTTGTATGCTTGTTCTTGCAATTTTGATGTAACTAGTTCATTATGAAAGAACACTTGCATAATCTTGAGTTTTAGGTGTTCATATGTTGTTTGATGATGAAAGTTCATGTTTTAATTGTGTTCCTAACATCACTAGCTTCAAATTGGTATGTAGGTTGACATGGATTAGTTTCATAATCATGATTGTTGAATTTGTGATTTTGGGTTAGGGTTTGATAGAAGTAAATTGAATCTTGATGCATTAAATGCTTGATAATGTTGATTGTAAGTGTTAGGTTGTGTTGTATGCTTAATTACCTTCGAAACGGCATATCGTTCATGTAATTTGGTTGCCAAATCATTAAATTGCATTTATGACTTGTATGCATTGAATGAGGAACATTAATTGCGGTTTTTGGTTGTTGCAAGTGGAAGTTTGATTGATGATATGTGTTTAGTTGCATTCCTCGTCAAAATACCTTTCCAACGATGTATGATAGGCGTTATATGTGTTTGCGGGTCAAGAGTTGTGTTAGAATTGGTTTTGGCTCGTGCATAGTTTGAAAGACAGAAAAATAGCTGAACTACAGGTCGCGCGGCGCGCACCATACCCCGCGCGGCGCGCCAAATGGCCTGGACAGATTCTGACCTCCATGTCCCTTTTAACGTGAAATGTTTGACTAGCTACCGACCTCCGATTCACATGAAACTTGTTTTAATATACTTGTATATGAATAATTAGCATGGAAAATTTGTCCGGGACCCGACCCGAACATGTTGACTTTTTCGTTGACTTTGACCCGACCAAGTTTGACTTTTTGTCAAACTTAACCAATTAATTATGCAATCTTCCTAACATGCTTTTATACTTGTATCTTGCATGAAACTTGACAATTTGCTTCACATGCTATAGTAATCGAGTCGTATTGAGCCATAGGACTAATTGAACATCTTTGACCTTTCGTGACTATCGTTATTGATACAACCTAATTGTTTAGGTCGAGACTAGCATTGTTCTTTGCACGTTTACTTGTTGAAGTACTTTTTCACTCTTGCAATCAAAGGTGAGATCATAGTCCCACTTTTACTCTTTTTGAACTTACTTTTGGGATGAGAATACATAAACGTTCTTTTAAACTAAGTGAACACAAGTACAGGAAAACAATCATTCTACATACGAGTTTGAACACAAATCCTCAATTCGATTATCATTAGTTACACTTGACGGGTGTAAGCGAGAACTTATGTTATATGGCCATATGGGTTTGACAAACCCTCACTTCGGACGGTTCGCTACCGTCTACGGGTGAAATATATTTTCGAGAAACAGTGTATGTTCTAACACTATTATGATGGGGTTCAATGGAAGGAAACGTTAAGCCTTGATAATTGGGTGCTCGTGAATATTAACTTTTAGAATGTATTACTACTTTATCAATGTTGCAAATCTTGTGGTTCGACTTACCTTTATTAACTTACTTACTTAAACCTATGATTTCACCAACGTTTTCGTTGACAGATTCTCTATGTTTTTCTCAGGTCCTTGAACTTAGGTGATACATGCTTCCGCTCATACTTTTTGATACTTGCTTTGGATGTCGAGTATAATTGCATACGTGGAGCGTCTTTTTGGCTTCTTTAAACTATGTCGCACGTGTTTCATATGAACTATAACCTTGTTGTGTACTTGTCTTGGGAATTACTTTGTAAACGTTGAAACATCCTTTTATGAAATGAATGCGACATATTTTCAGTCAAACCTTGTTATAAATACTTATAACCATGTAATGGGACCGTAGGTAGCTGACGCCGTCATTTGACGATTTGTCGGGGTCGCTACACATTAGATGAAACGGATTGGGAGTTATTTTCCCTTTTGAGGATGGACCTCAATGATAGGTTATTAAAGTTGATAGGTGCGTTTGGAATGTTGTTGTTATTGGCGACCATCTACAAAATTTAACAAAGTTCGTTTAAGTATTAATTTAATTTAACATTCAATACCCTTTAAATCTAATTGAATTATTAAATTCTAGAATCCAACGGTAAACCAAATTTCGGTTAGGTGACCTTTATCCCGCAATTTGATTTAGCTAGGTAGTCAATAAATGACAATTGCAATCCATTTGCAACTTCTAGAGTATGGGATCATGCAATCCTTTTTCATGGCATATTTATCCCATCAACGCCTATTTGTTCTTCATGCTTCGGTGACCCTAAGTTCATGATTCCCAAATCAAGTCGTCCTACTTATATAGACTTGTAAATTTAACATACAAGTGGTTAGGTGACCTTTATCCCACAAGCATGCGAAATTTACCTTAATCATACTAGTTTGCTCATAACGGTTAGGTGACCTTTATCCCATCATGAGTTCCCTAATATTTTTAAGTGTCACACAATAGGATGGCGTTAAACTTGTTTACCTTGTTAGTAAAAGGGATTTTAAGTTTTCATTTAATTCTAGTTTGAGAAAACTATTATGCCATACACTAACATGCATTTAGTGTATGGTACTTATGAAAAACCAATTTCATGTCTTGTAATTGAGCCAATTACTTGATATAAACTATTTTATACACGTTATCCTTTTCTTGTTCTTAATAACCATTTATTAAGGTTTTTGGTTGCCTTTTAATTTAACCATTTAAATTGCCGTTTTGCATGTACTTAGCACGTCTAATTTAACCAATTAAATTGTCGTTTTGTTAGTTGTTATCTTGTGATTAATTGTATCAACCAAACATACAAAACAAATAATCATACAAACAACTACACATGCAAAATAAGTGTGTTCACAATCTAGCCATTTTGGTGAGCATTTGTTTAGCCGAAAACAAATGCCACCGGTTAAGGGGTTTTAACACAAAGCAAGAGATTTCCAATCTCCCACTTAACCTTGCATCCAAATGCTCCTTGTGTTCTTCAAGTCTTCATGATCTTGTATCTTCATTTTTACAAAATATGTATCCTAATACATTTTATCTAGAAAATAAAATTACATCCTATTCTATTTTACATACCAAATATAAAATGAATTACATAACAAATGAATGAATTATTACAAACAAATTGAATAATTATTACATGCCATTTGAATGAATAATAATACATACCAAATGAATCATAAATCAACCAAACACACATGCATGCAACACAAGGTCAAGGCTAGGATTGTGAACATTAGCATGCAACCAAAATTGACCAAAATGGCAAGTTCCAAACCCCTTTTGGAACCTCCAAAATTTCGGCCATCTCCTCAAACCCACCCAAACCCGAATATTTTTGTATTCCATTTTCATGCATGTACTTGGAATGCAAATATAGTGGGTTTAAAGACAACAATTCGAAGCATATTTCAACAACTTCGGCTCTAGATACCATTGTTGGGATTTAACAAGTTCATATATCTTAAAACCTTTTAAGAATCATTATAAACGGAAGCGTGTAATTATCAAATTTCACTTGTTAATCTTTAAACCAATTTAAAGTTAAATCCCAATAGGATCAAGTTGTGAACATAAGCTTACAAACTAACAAGAAAGGAAGAGTTTATACCTCCTTAAAACAAGTTTAAGGGCTGTCCAAAATGCTTATAAGATGATGAAGATATGTGTAGAACTTCAAGTCTTTGATGCACTAACAACACCCTTTAAGTTAGCTAGACTTTAGAACCTTAACAACCTTGTTAACAAAGCTACAAACCCCTTTCTTTGCTCACTAATTTCTGGACAGCAGCAACCCAAAAGAATGATGATGAATGTAGTTTCAAAAGCATGAAACCTCAAGGAGAAATACCCCAAACTATGCACCAACACCTAGCCTTTGGTTAGGATTTGAATAACACTTGAAAATCACTTGAAAAAAAGCTTGAAGGACTTGTTATGGGTCCTCAAACCCCACGGCCAGAATAGCTGCACCAATGCAGTTTTTTTGTGGTCTTTTACTTGATATCTTTGCATGTCTATTATGGCATTTTACTAAGGAGCATGCTTATAGAGACTAGGGAAAGAATGTCCCATTCAATGAAGAATCTTGTGCATGCTCTTAATCTCCCAATGCCACTACCTTTTAAACACATATAATATACTTGTGGAATATAAAAAAACTGAATTTATAAAATCAGTTTTTATAAAACATGATTTTATAAAACACATTTTATAAACTTGTATATTATTTGTTATGTATATTTTGTAAAACCAATTTTACAAAATGTGACATAACTTAATAAATTATTTAACCTATAAATAATTAAATCCTTGTTATATAAGTTATTCCATAACATATATAAACATATCAAGTAATCTTTAAGAAAACCATTTTTCTTAAAGTTCAAGTGTCGCGTATTTGATCAATGAACCAATCGTTAAAATCAAACACGAATAAGGTGTCGGTAAGTTTGTTATTGGGTATGACCCGACTTGGATCATAACACATTAGCCACATTAGTTTAATATGTCTCTCGGGCATACGAAATTCCTTCAATCTCCCACTTGCACGAGAAACATAAGAAATTAATGCAAGTGATGGATACAGCCTAACACACCGTCCATCACCCCTAATATGTTATGACTTTGTGCCATTCAATAACATCATCCCTTTCGAGTTCCTTACTCGAACTGATATACAGGTGAATCTTTCACTATATCCTTTCATCCTAGATGTCATGTTAAATCCAAGAGATACAGAGTGATCACTCTCTTTTAGATTTAACTTTATCAGGCCTTAGACATCTGACTCTCAACGAATAAGAGGGATAAATTCCATCTTGACTACATACGTCCTAGATACACACTTTTGTATTATACCTGAGCTCTTCCTTATGTACTAGCATATTTCAGAATAGCGAAGGAAAGAATCAAGGCATAATACTTGGTGAATATCAGAACCCAATATGTATCTCAGGTCAGAGGATACGATGAAATTCGCCTTTACTCAAGATTACATGTGATCAACCACAAAGGCTCCATACAGTAAATCTTGAGGGCGGGTCTTCCAATATTTGTCACTCAGGACCAACAGGAGGGCATTATGGCCTCAACTAACAGCAAGAAAAGTTTATGATGCTGGATTCTATTGGCCTACAATTTACAAAGACGCACACCTTCTTTGCAAATCCTGTGATGCATGTCAAAGGGCCGGAAAAATAAGTCAACGTGATGAAATGCCACAAAATGTCATCCAAGTATGTGAAGTATTTGACATTTGGGGTATTGACTTTATGGGTCCATTTCCAAAATCTCATAATAATCTATATATACTCGTAGCCATTGATTATGTATCTAAATGGGCGGAAGCACAAGCTCTCCCAACTAACGATGCACGAGTTGTAGTCAACTTTTTAAAACGTCTTTTTGCAAGGTTTGGAACACCGAAAGCTTTGATAAGTGATTGGGGTACTCATTTCTGTAATAATCAACTTGAGAAAGTTCTTAAAAGATATGGAGTAACTCATAAAATCTTCACCGCATATCATCCACAAACAAGTGGACAAGTTGAAAATACCAACCGAGCTTTAAAACGTATTCTAGAGAAAACCGTAGGATCAAATCTAAAGGAATGGTCCATTAAATTGGAGGATGCACTCTGGGCTTTTAGAACAGCCTACAAAACTCCAATTGGAACTACACCTTTTAGACTTGTTTATGGAAAAGCATGTCATCTTCGAGTAGAAATTGAACACAAAGCATTTTGGGCTTTGAAAACATATAATCTTGATTTACATGAAGCTGGACGTCTACGATTAAGTCAACTAAACGAATTAGAAGAATTAAGACATGAAGCATACGAAAATTCGTTAATCTATAAAGAAAGAACGAAGAAATGGCATGATAAAAGAATCAGAAGTTCAAAAGAATTTAAAGAAGGAGACAGAGTTCTTCTTTTCAATTCACGATTCAAGCTATTTCCTGGAAAATTGAAATCAAGATGGTCTGGACCATTCATAGTCAAAAGAGTTTTCCCATACGGAACGATAGAATTGATAAATTCAAATGGGATTGAATTTAAAGTTAATGGTCACAGAGTTAAACATTACATACATGGTCCGATGGAAGTTGACAATGAAGTTAATCATAATTTCACCACCCAAGAAAACCTTCAAAATGAAAACATAAATATGTTATCAACAACATATGAAAAATCAAAACTGGAATATAGGGAGGATTCAAATTTGAGTGATGAAGAAGAATTCCTATACAAACCTCCCATTCCAAGAAACGAAGAAAAATGTGAACAAGAAATTCAAATAGAAATGAAAGAACCAAGGAAAGAACACCCGAAAAAGGTTTACAAACCAACTCGACTTACTAAAGCAGGAGACCCGGGTGAATTTATCATTTCTTGCTTACTTAATGATGGTGCTGTATATAATGGACTCGCAGATTTAGGAGCAAGTGCAAATATTATGCCTCTTTCCTTATACAAAAGATTAGGCATGGGTAAATTAAAACCAACCAAAATAGGTGTTCAATCATTTGACCAAACCATTAAACACCCGGTTGGAATAGCAAATAATTTACTTGTTAACGTGGGAAGTTTGACCTTTGTTACAAACTTCATAGTGATTAATATGGAGGAAAACCTTGATATTCCTCTAATTCTAGGTCGCCCATTTTTAGCAACTACCGAGGCATTCATTGATGTAAGAGAAGGTAGAATAACACTTAGGGATGGTGATACATCGATCACCTTTGTGAACCGAAAGTTTAGATCTCCACAAACCAAAACTGTTAGACCAATAAAAACGCATAAGTGTGGGGAAGATGAAGAAACACTTAATGATGATCCAATCACAAAGAATGCCGTTGATGATACGAAATTAGATGAATCCATTTTTAACAGTTCAACGAAGAAACTTTATAAACGGATTCACGATGCTAAGATTAAAGGAAACTTTAAGTTATATAACCGATTAATATCCAATTTATCGTCAAAAGAAAAGGCAATGTTAGTTGAATTTGTGAAAGTTACGGAGGAAATCAACAAATGGATTGAAGTAAAAGTCAAAGATATACAAGTTGTTGATGATTCAATTGAAAATAATGTTAATCACAATTTCGATACCACAGCCAACTAAGTGTGGGGAGAATCAAGGGGTTTATGTATTTCTGTTAGAGTTAGATTGTCTGTTTTCGTGTAGTTCTCGAAAATGGAACCCAAATGGTCTTTCCCTAGCAGACCCTAAAGAACTAGTCTTCTCCCCCCATTCTGAATTTTTTATTTTTTTTAGGTTTTTACAAAATGAAGACTGCCTGTGAACTAAACCATGGTCTAATGCTACACGATTTGATCACTAAACGAAATAATGACATACTACCGAGTGAATTAGTATCAGTAATCAGAGAAAGAATGGACGGAGTTAGAAAAGAATCCAGATGCGAAGATAATAAGTTACAATTTGGTAAAGGAAAATCAAAATCCGCAGCGAAAAGAAGAGCACGACACCTAGAACGATGTCACAAATGCGGAAAATGGTCACATGGAGGTAAATGTTCAAATAATCAAACCTATTCAAATACCGAATTTGTTACTTTATGCAGAGACGGACCATTCATATGTTTAGAAGAAAAGACACTGAATGCTCGAGGTTACGCCTATGTAGCTATGGAAAACCAATTAAACCGACTATCTTATGAATGGGATAGATCATATAACTAAGAAATCTATTCCACAGGTATGTTTGTACAGTTTTTATTTTATTTATTTTTATTTTTAAACCTTTTGATAATAAACGCTAATTTGTTCGCTAAAAAGTATTAAATTGGTATTGAATAAAATTAGGTTTGGTGACCGAAATTATTGATATCATTCAAAAATTTATTACATCACTGCGAAATTTAACGTTTATTCTTAAGGTATAAATATCTTTAATCAATCAACCCAAAATATTTCAAAAATTCGTCATGAGTTAAATTAGGTTTTGGAACCGAAATTACTTTACCGAAAAGAGGGGCGCATATTTTTAATAATATTTAATTGATTAAAGTGGGATAAAAAGCCAAAAAGATTTTTAATTTTATTTTTACCATGTTTTTAAAATTAATATATAAATCTTAAATTAATATTGTAAACTTTGTAAAAACAATATATTTAAAATTGAAATATTTGAAAAAAATTAATATAAGTTTGGTGTGAATTTATAATATGAATTTTTAAATTAAATTTGGTGTGAATTTTTAATTTTTAAAATATGAATTTTTAATTTTATGCATTTCAAATTTTAAGTTTGGTGTGAATTTTTAATATTAATTTTGAATTTTATATTTAAGTTGTGTGAATTTAAACACAAAAATTTACTTTATCTCATTAAGTTAAAAATATGATTTTTAAAATTCGTCGTAAGTTGAAGACTAGGTCTTTGAACCGAAATTGCTTTACCCAAGGGAGGGACGAGAACTTTTATTATCATTATTTTTAATCTTATTGATTTAAAAAAAAAAAAGCAAACTCCGCGACTCGCGGTGTTTGAAGTGTCCAAACACCGCGAGTCGCGGGAGGACCGAAAATCAGAAAAAAAAATAAAAAGAGCTGAACGATCAGTTTCAGTCCACACAACCCAAAACTCAAAAACACAGCGAAAAACACTCCGAAAATACACGCAAAAACACCCCCAAAATCACAATTTTTAACCGTTAATCACCAAATCTTTTACTAAAATCATGTTGAGAAGGATGCTATCTAGGAATTACTCAAGAAAAACGGTAAATTTCTACACCTAAACACCATTTAATCCGAAATTAGTGTTCTTGAGCCATTTTTTTCCCAATTTGATTTTGATGCTTTTTAGTGTAATTATGCTTAAATTGTTTATGTATTATGCTTGTATAACCTAGATTGATGCTATTTAACATGATTAGAAGCCTTAAACTTCAAATTTTGAATAATCTAGGGTTTGTGTTCTTGAGCAAATTTGGGGCTTTTTGATATAAACAGGTTATGGCCGATTTTTGTCATGAATTGTTGCTAAATTGAGTAGTGTAACATGTCTAGGTAGTTAAATGATCCAAACATTGAGTCTAAACATGATTTTGAGAATTAAAGTGGACTTTTTCAAGTCTAAAATTCATGAACTTGATTTTTGAAAGATAATGCCATTTGAAACTTGTTTAATTGCTAGTAATGATTATTTTGACATGTTATTTGAGTTGAATGCTTATGAACTTGGCAAACATTTTCGTATATGCTTATTTGAAAAAGTGTAGATTTGATGAAAATATGAAAATAAGCTTAAGTTTGATATAAATTAATCATGTCATTGTAATTATTTTGATTGATGATTTTGCTGACACTAATGCATATTTGGATGCACAAAAAAATTGTGTTTGATGTGTTTTGCAGACTGAAAGGGGTGAATCTTCATCCCAAGCCCGCAATGCTCCTGCTGAGAATGCGGAACAACAGGAGGTGGATAACTACTACAAGCAGGATATACCTCATCCAGTCATGATCTTTTCTGATATGCACTTGGAAGAGTTGCACCCGAACCTGAGATTTGACAGACTTTGGATAGATTATCCAAAATATCAAAGGGGTTTGCATACTCTTCATTCTAAGGTTGTTGAGGTACCTAGGGTCATAGAATGGGGACCCTTAGAAGCTGTAGAATTGGCCGGGCCAATTAGGGAATTACTTGTACAGAGGTATGGTAATTCTACTTTTAATGACTGGGTACGTTTATTCACCATGCGTAGACCTGTATATAAAGTATGGTGTGAAGAATTGTTATGTAGTATAGAGTTGAATGATCGGGTAGCTAGTTTAACCGATCGTTCTTTTATTAGATTTTTGTTAGGCGGTTCGATGCGCCACATGTATTTACTGGACATGGCTCAGGCTTTACGTATATATACGCCTGAGGAGTTAGCATCTGCCGATTGTAGAGGGTTGATACTAAACGGTAGAAAGATAGATGAAAATTTTGATACACACGGTGTGTGGAGTCAAATGACAAGCCATCATCGTTTCAAAGGGGGAAATTACTCTTATTTGGATATAGATAGAGCCGAATTAAGAGTAATTCATAGGTTTTTAGCTAATTCGATTACACAAAGGGGTAAGAACAAGGAAAAAGTAAATGAACAGGATTTGTTTTACCATATGTGTATTCGAGACCCACAAAGCGCTGTAAGTATACCGTATTGTGTGGGTTATTATTTATCAGCTATGGTTCGGGGGATGAGACCGCATAGCATAATAGGAGGTGGTATTTTTATTACTTTGATTGGTGAATATCTCGGTGTGGATATAAGTCGGGGGAGATTATTAGTAGAAGAACCAGAACCCCGCGATACTATAGGTTTAAATGTATACCATGGTGCGAAAGTTTTGAAGAGGCGAAATAACACAGCAGTACAATACCATGGTAGACATCCACAGGTTGAGAGAAACCAACAGCAAGGTAATGTAGGAGGGGGGAATGAGATGCAAGAAATGCAAAGGTTTATAGCTTCTCAGGAGTACGAAAATGCTAGACAGAGAGCATTTGAAGATTGGCAAGTTCATCAGAACCAAATCATAGCTCATTGCCAACATATAGGTAGAAACTATATTCCTACACCGAAACCCATCTTCCCTCCCTGGTCTATAGAGATGCAGCCACCGTATCCTACGTATAACCCTGCCAAAGCATTCTATAGCACCTATGGTTATGCCTGGAACCCCTATTGGTATCAATATCATCCCTAGTCTACTTATTTTTTTTTTTTTTGTAATTTGTAATGATTGTTACGTTTAATACTTTTGTTAATATTGTAATAGTTTTTATAATTGTCTAACTTTTATTCTTAGATTTTAAAAATTTTTGAATGTGGGGTAATATACCAAACTTCAAAAATATGTATATATGTTTGCAGTTTATCTTATGTACACAACAGGGTAAAACAACGCATTTTCAAAGACTGGCATTAAGTTCAGCAAAAGCAACTAATTTTGACGACACGATGCAAAATATATGTGAAATAACAACAAAACGGAATGAACAAATGATGTGCACCATTTATCATTCAGCAAACAAACGCCAATATATTTGGAAACTTTGGTAAAAATTTAATCATTTTCACACAAATCACCCTCAATAATTTAAATTGTTACTGATTTCTTGCAAATGAGGGCATTGCAAGATCTTAAGTGTGGGAAGGGGTTAAATTCTTTCGGATTTTAAAATTTTTATCTTAAACACTTGGTTACCATTAAAAATACTAGTAAAGCAGTAGTTGTATTAGAATCTAGTGCTCTCTGATAATAAAGAACAACCCTAGTCTTATATACTGACTACCCAATTCTAGTAAAATTTTTCAATTAAATGAACTCAAAATCATGTTTATACATATTTATGAACGATAAAACTAGGTTTTAACACCGAAATTATTGTTACCTCGGAAAGGACATAAATTGAGAAACAAACCAAAATGTTAAAATTCATTTAAAATGGAATAGAGGACGATAAAAAGGAAAATAAAAGCCAAGTGTGGGAAAATTTACCAAGTTATCTTAAACATATATCACATATTTTTGTACAAATAACTGAAAATACTTTTGCTTTGGACTAAACTAAAAAGTTTTACCTGATTTACTGTAAGAAAGATGGATCTACACGATGAATCAATTCCATTATTAAAAGGAAGTAAAGTCTTCCGAAAAAGAAACGCACTTTTTGATTTAGGTCAAGAAGTTGTCGTCCAGACCAGCTGTAGGTTGACGAAAAATGTAGAAAAGTCATCACTAAAATCAGCAGGAAATCCACGGACCTCAGCATTAAACAGGGTCGCCAAGTGGTCAGATTTATCCTAACCATGAGAAGGATTTATCTCGTACAATGGGGGGGCACCATGCAAATTAGCTGGATAAGACTAATGAATCAGATCCCCAGAAAGGATAATCTCCCTAAAGATTAAAAATCAGCTTTTAAGACTGATATTACTCAATCCTAGAGATTGACCTTAAAGATTGAGAATTACAAACTCATGGAATTCAATGATATCTAAACTCGAGCTTGAACGAGAAAATATTTTGATCAAAATTACAAACCGATTTGTTTTCTGAAAACCCTATTTTCAATGCGTTCATTACCATTGAACGTAAAATCCTAGGAATTCACCTGGAATTCATTAGGTCACCTGAACTAAATCGGGTATCAACCGTAAGAACCGTGGTTGCATAGTGGTCAAAGACAGGACCTTGTGCCATACCAAAAAATTATAAGGGTGAGCTTTACTATTGCTCCTACCAAGGATAGTAATTGCGTCCGACACGTTATAGACCATAATTAAAAGCATGTCAGAGGACATTGCCTTAACAGTTACTTGTTCAACGCTTTCCTTTACAACCGGACGGTAGTTTACCGAAAGGTAATATACGGGACAAGTAAACTGGACGTGTTGCTTTCCAAATACAAGGTTAGCAAGTGGGTGACACAAAACCATAAGTTTTGAGCTAAAATTTTCAAATCTGAAACCCACCAAACCCACAAAAATATTTTGCAAACACCGGTAAAGGGTTATTCTTTAAAACTTATCTAGGGTAAAAACTAGATTTAATTTTCAAAAGATCAAATGTTTTCATAAAGATCCAATTTCCTTAATGGATCTAAATTTTTATAGTCATGTGGGACTGTAAACCATATCATTACTACCATTGTTTATACCGCCGTATAGAAAATCACTGATGTACAAAGTGTGAAGAATAAAGAAGTGATTCTAGTATTTCAAGACGATATTGCTTGAGGACAAGCAACGCTCAAGTGTGGGAATATTTGATAATGCTAAAAACGAACATATATTTCATAGCATTATTTCTCAAGAAAGACAAGCTTTTAGTTGCAATTGTTCTATTTACAAGTGATATTCGTTTAAATAATAAAAGGTGAAGACAAAAGACAGATTCGATGAATTGAAGACGCAAACGACCAAAATGCTCAAAAGTACAAGAGACAATCAAAGAGGTTCCAATTATTGATAAGAAATGTCTCGAAATTACAAGAGTACAAGATTCAAAACGCAAAGTACAAAATATAAAATTGTACGCAAGGACGTTCGAAAATTCGGAACCGGGACCAGAGTCAACTCTCAACGCTCGACGCAACGGACTAAAAATTACAAGTTAACTATGTATATAAATATAATATAATATATAATTAATTATATTAATTATATATATATTATATATATATTATAAACCGTCGGCAAGAAAGACTCCAAAAGGGACTGAGCTGTAATTTCAAAGTCCGCGACTCGCGGAGTTTGAAGGCAAAAATGCCGCGAGTCGCGGAGCCCCAAAAGTCGAAAATCCCTATAAAAGCAAACGAATTCTGATCGCAAAAATCACCAAAAATCTATCCATCTCTCTATCTATATCGTATATATTTATATTTATATTTATATTTTAATTTTAATTTTAATTTTAATTTTAATCCTAATAATAAGGGTATGTTAGCGAATGTTATAAGGGTATAAGTCGAAATTCTGTCCGTGTAAGGCTACGCTATTTTTAATCATTGTAAGTTATGTTCAGCCTTTTTATATTAATGTCTCGTAGCTAAGTTATTATTATGCTTATTTAATCCGAAGTAATCATGATGTTGGGCTAATTACTAAAATTGGGTAATTGGGCTTTGTACCATAATTGGGGTTTGGACAAAAGAACGACACTTGTGGAAATTAGACTATGGGCTATTAATGGGTTTTATATTAACTAAACAATACCTTGTTAATTTAATATACAAACTTATAATTTGACATATTTATATATAACCACATATGCTTGACTGGGTACGGTGGGCGGGATATCTATAAATACCAATAATTATTCATTTTACCGGATACGGAACTGGATTAATAGTTAATAAACTTGTTGAAACAGGGGTGAATTACATTCAAGGGTAATTGGTGTAATTGTTAACAAAGTAGTAAAACCTTGGTTTACACGCAGTCGATAACCTGGTGTATTCATTAAACAAAGTATTAAAACCTTGTTACAATTCGAATCCCCAATTAGTTGGAATATTTGACTTCGGGAATAAGAATAATTTGACGAAGGCTTTCGCTCTTTATATTTATGACTGATGGACTATTATGGACAAATCTGTATGGACATATTAAATAATCCAGGACAAAGGACAATTAACCCATGGGCATAAAACTAAAATCAACACGTCAAACATCATGATTACGGAAGTTTAAATAAGCATAATTCTTTTATTTCATATTTAATTTCCTTTATTTTATATTTAATTGCACTTCTAATTATCGCATTTTTATTTATTGTTATTGTATTTAATTGCACTTTTAATTATCGCAAGTTTATTTTATCGCACTTTTATTATTCGCAATTCCATTATCGTTATTTACTTTATGCTTTAATTTAAGTCTTGTATTTATTTTTAATATTTTACATTTGGTTTTAACTGCGACTAAAGTTTTAAAATCGTCAAACCGGTCATTAAACGGTAAAAACCCCCCTTTATAATAATAATATTACTTATATATATATATTTGTATTTTTATAAAAGTAAACTAATATAGCGTTAAGCTTTGTTTAAAAAGATTCCCAGTGGAACGAACCGGACTTACTAAAAACTACACTACTTTACGATTAGGTACACTGCCTATAAGTGTTGTAGCAAGGTTTAAGTATATCCATTCTATAAATAAATAAATATCTTGTGTAAAATTGTATCGTATTTAATAGTATTTCCTGCTAAAATTAATAGCTATTTTATACCACTCTGCTAAAACATCAATAACAAAATCTACTGGAAATACTAAAGTACCAACTTTAACTAGCATGTTCTCCATTATCCCTCTAGGATATTTTACTGATCTATCGGCTAGTTGTATGCTTATTCGTGTTGGTTTCAATTCTCCAAGGTCTAGTTTAGCGTATAGTGAATACGGCATTAAATTTATACTAGCACCTAAGTCTGCCAATGCTTCTATTGAACTAAGACTACCCAAAAAACATGGAATTGTGAAACTTCCTGGATCAGATAGTTTTTCTGGTATCTTATTCAACAGCACTGCTGAACAATTAGCATTCATAGTAACAGCCGAGAGTTCTTCCATTTTCTTTCTATTTGTGATTAGATCTTTCAGAAATTTAGCATATCTAGGCATTCCTGAAATCACATCAATAAAAGGAAGATTTACATTTATTTGTTTAAACATATCCAAGAATTTGGATTGCTCGGATTCAAGTCTCTCTTTTCTCATTTTACTCGGGTAAGGAAGTGGTGGTTGGTATGGTTTAACATAAGGTTTTGCCTTAACTGTGTTATCTTCATTAACCTTTTCAACTACCGGTTCTGTTTCCTTTTCTTGATCAGGTTGTGGTTCTTGTGGAGTAGGAATAGCTTCCTCAGAAATTACAGGTATTTCAGGTGGTTTAAGTGTAATACCACTTCTTGTGGTAATGGCTTTAGCTGTTTCATTTCGGGGGTTAGCATTTGTATCACTTGGTAAACTTCCCTGTTTTCTTTCACCTATTAACCTTGCTAGGTTACTTACTTCTTGTTCCAGATTTTGAATAGAAGCTTGTTGATTTCTAAATGCTTGAGCATTTTGTTCATTGGTTTGTTTTTGAGATGTGAAAAACTGCGTTTGAGATTCAACTAGCTTCGTCATCATATCTTCTAAATTTGGCTTTTTATCATCGGTTTGTGGTGGTTTGTTTTAAAAATTAGGTCTTTGCTGATTGTAAGTATTATTGGATACTTGTTGATTACTAGGACCTTGTTGGTTGTTGTATGAAACATTTCGATTATAATTCTGGTTTTGATTGTAAATTGGTCTTGGCGGTTGATAATTATTCTGATAATTATTTCCAGGCCTTTGGTTTAGATATGAAACATTCTCTCTTTGTTCCATTGTTAGTTCAATACTGAGACAATCTTTTGTCAAATGTGGTCCTCCACACTGCTCACAACTAATTCGTATTGAGTGAATATCCTTAGTCATCTTTTCCATTCGTCTCTCGACAACATCTATCTTTGCGGAAATAGAATCTAAGTCATGGCTAGAATCGGCTATAGCTGCTTTAGATGATCTAACGATATCTTTTTCTTGATGCCACTCATGTGAGTGGGAAGCAGTGTTATCAATAATTTTGTAAGCATCAGTTTCTGTTTTCTTCATAATAGAACCACCAGCTGCTATGTCTATGTCTTTCCTTGTAGTGATGTCGCATCCTTGGTAGAATATTTGTACTATCTGACAGGTGTCTAAACCATGTTGCGGACATCCTCTCAATAACTTTCCAAATCTGGTCCATGCCTCATATAGAGTTTCATTTGGTTTCTGTGTGAACGTAACAATTTCTCCTTGAAGTCTTACGGCTTTAGATGCCGGAAAGAATTGTTTAAGAAATTTTTCAACTAAAACGTCCCATGTATCAATCGCCCCTTCAGGTAACGATTCCAACCAATCTTTGGCTTCTCCTTTTAAAGTCCAGGGAAATAACATGAGATATATCTGTTCATCCTCAACTTCTCGAATTTTAAATAGTGTTCAAATCCTATTAAAGGTACGAATTTGGATCTTCCTTCGGTACACCACTAAATTGGCATTGATTAGTCACCATGTGTAGAATTTGTCCTTTGATTTCATAATCTGGCGCATTTATGTCAGGTTGAATAATTGCGTGACCTTGGCCAGTGCGTTTAGTTCTCATTCGGTCTTCCATACTTAGAGGTTCCAGATTCTCCATAATTGAATTTGTTGAATTTGAATCACTATAGGATTCTGATTTAATGGTTGGTTCCTCAACAATCTCTGTTTGAATGATTGGTGGTTCCGGAGGAAAAATTAATGGTTCAGGATCTATGAATCGTCCCTGAATATTCTCCGAATTCTCAATTGTGAGGTCGGGTTCAAAAAATGGATTATCGAAAATTTGAATTGGAGTACTTGGTCGACTGGATGACGATTCTAAAGAAAAATCAACGGCGACAATATTTGCTAGATGTCTTGATCGAGTTACAGGTGGTGAACGTACAAAAGGTGGTGAACGTTTTGCTCGGTGCATTCACTGAATATCCTATTAGTTTTTAAAAAGGAAGAAAAATTATATAAGTTATCAAATTAATAGACTTTTCTGATTTTGCCCACGTTTCAAATAGCCAAAAGATGCAGCAGAGGGGCAGGATTCGTTTGGTCTCAATATAATTAAGTACTGTTTGGCTCCAATAACCCGGTCCACGTACAAATCCAACTATTACTACGAACCAGAAAATTTTGATGTCTATCAATTTAACCGCTTAAAATAAATTTTCGTAAATTAAAGAAATTTAGAGAAGAAGTAGAAAATAAAATCTAAGTCCTAAAACTAGAATGTCAAGAAATAAGAAAGAAAAAGAGCGCGTCGAAAAACGTCGAAAAAAAAAGGCGAAAAATAATAGGCGTTGAAACTTAAAAATAAGAAAGTAGCGTGTCGAAACTTAAAAAGGCACTAAAAACTAAAAATTAAAAGTTGCGTCTTAAAATATTAAAGCTTAAAAGGAATTCTATATCTCAAAACGACAATAACTTAAAAAGGTTCTAAAATATAAAATACAGCGTCGCAAAATTCTAAAGCACCTAAATCTTAGTCTAAAGAAAAAGCACTTAAGGGATTTTACGGCAAATCTTAAAAATCTAGAAATAAAAATACTATGGCAAAAACTATGAATTAAAACTAAATACGAGCGAAAAATACAAATATTATGCTAAAATAATTAAAAAGATACAAAATATAAAAATATACTTAAAGTTGTAAAAAGTACAATTTTTATAAAAATATTATTTTTATATTATTTATTTTATAAAACTATTAATTTTATAATTTAATTAAAACTAAATAAACTAAAAATATAAAATAAATAATAAAACTAAATTAACTAATTAAATACTAAACCCTAATTAGGGTTATAATAAATAATAATAATAATAATTACCGTAATTAATGCTGAACTAGGGTTTCCTGTGGCGTGTCAGACACTCTCATGCAATCGCATGAGATTTTGCCTTCGGGCTCATGCGAGCGCATGAGCTAAGGTTTTGGGCCAGGTTACGGGCTGTAACAGTACGGGCCTCGAGTGGTTTTTTTTCTTTTCTGTTTTATATATTTATATAATATATTTATATAAATTAAATAAAACTTATATTTTTATAAAATAAAGATAAAGAAACTTTTATAGAAGTTATATATTTAACAAACTCTTAAAAATATATAAATTTTGTTTTTCTTTTTATATTTTTGAATATATTATTTAAAACGTATTTTTACAAAAACGTATTTTTATAAAATTAAACTTAAAAATTAATAAAAATATGTTTTTTATAGCGTTGCGCTTCCGGCGTTTTAGCTGATCCCCGGCAGCGGCGCCAAAAATACTTGATGTGCGTAGAGGTGTATATGAAATAGCTTATATTTTACTAGGAAATACTATTAAATACGATACAATTTTACACAAGATATTTATTTATTTATAGAATGGATATACTTAAACCTTGCTACAACACTTATAGGCAGTGTACCTAATCGTACAGTAGTGTAGTTTTTAGTAAGTCCGGCTCGTTCAACAGGAAAATCTTTTAAACAAAGCTTAACGCTATATTAGTTTTAATTTATAAAAATATAAATATATATATATATAAGTAATATTATTATTACAAAAAGGGGTTTTTACCGTTTAATGACCGGTTTGTCGATTTTTAAAACTTTTAGTCGTAGTTAAAACCTAATGTAAAATATTAAAAATAAATACAACTTAATTTAAAGCATAAAGTAAATAATGATAATGAAATTGCGATAAATAAAATTGCGATAATTAAAATTGCGATAATTAAAAAGTATGATAATTAAAAGTGCAATTAAATACAATGACAATAAATAAAAGTGCGATAATTAGAAGTGCAATTAAATATGAAAATAAAGGAATTATGCTTATTTAAACTTCCGTAATCATGATGTTTGACGTGTTGATTTTTAGTTTTATGCCCATGGGTTAATTGTCCTTTGTCCTGGATTATTTAATATGTCCGTCTAGTTTTTGTCCATAACAGTCCATCAGTCATAAATATAAAGTGCGAGTATCCTCGTCAAATTATCCTTATACCCGAAGTCAAATATTCCAACTAATTGGGGACTTAAACTGTAACAAGGTCTTAATACTTTGTTTAATAATTACACCAGGATATCGACTGCGTGTAACCCAAGATTTTAATACTTTGTTATCAATTACGCCAAGTGTCCTTGTACATAATTTCACCCCTGTTTTAATAATTCTAGTGACTATTAATCCATTCCCGTATCCGGTTAAATGAACGATTATTCGTACATATAAATATCCTGCCCATCGTGTCCGATCGAGTGTATATGGTTATTTATAGGTATGTCCAATTGTAAATCTTTATATTAAAATTAACAAACTATCATTTAGTTAAACAAATATAAAGCCCATTAATAGCCCATAGTCTAATTTCCACAAGTGTCGTTCTTTTGTCCAAACCCCAATTATGGTACAAAGCCCAATTACCCAAATTTAAATATTTAGCCCAACATCATGATTACTTCGGTATTAAATAAGCATAATAATAACTTAGCTACGAGACATTAAATTAAAAAGGTTGAACATAACTTACAATGATTAAAAATAGCGTAGCGTTACACGGACAGAATTTCGACTTACACCCTTACAATATTTGCTAACATACCCTTATTATTAGGATTTAAAATTAAAATTAAAATTAAAATATATATATATATATATATATATATATATATACATATATATATATATATATATATATATATATATATATACATATATATATATATATACATATATATATATATATATACATATATATATATATATACATATATATATATATATATATATATATATATATATATATATATATATATATTTTACGTATGATGAATGCGAAAAAGATATGTTAAATGATGCACCAAAGCTCGATTTTTATAGGCATGTGGGCTGGAAAAGTTAGCCATGCGATCGCATGGGATTTCTTCCTCCAGGCCATGCGATCGCATGGCCGTCGGTGACAGCTCAAAGTTCATTGTTTTCTTGTTTTTCGACGTTTTAATTAAATAAACATAATATATAAATAATTATAAGAATTATTTAAATATTATATTATATTTATGTGCATAGTTGACTTGTAATTTTTAGTCCGTTACGTCGAGCGTTGAGAGTTGACTCTGGTCCCGGTTCCGGATTTTCGAACGTCCTTGCGTATAATTTAATATCTTGTACTTTGTGTTTCGCGTCTTGTACTCTTGTAATTTTGAGACGTTTCTTATCAATAATTGGAACCTCTTTGATTGTATTTTATACTTTTGAGCTTTTTGGTCGTTTGTGTCTTCAATTCGTCGAATCTGTCTTTTGTCTTCACCTTTTATTATTTAAACGAATATTACTTGTAAATAGAACAATTGCAACTAAAAGCTTGTCTTTTTTGAGGGATAATGCTATGAAATATGTGTTTATTTTTAGCATTATCAGTGACAGATCCTTTTACTGATTGATAACTGAATTTTTATGTTCTACGGCTAGGTCTTAGGAGGAGTTTGTTAGTGCATGAATCCCCAGCCGTAGATTGATTCATAGTTTGATACATTCGGTTATGTAATAATGTTTACTTGTGACTATTGATTACGTTTGGGATTGTGTGGGCTTAATTTGTTAAATAATCAATTAGTTAAACTGCATACACAGTCGATCGAGTGTGTCCACATACTCGACCGACTGTGTTACACAGTCGACCGACTGAGAGACACACTTGACCTAGTGTGTCTGATATGCAGTATATATACGGGTTGAGACTTCTTTGTTGAAGTTACTCATCCCATTCACCCTAATCGACAGGTTTTCGTCTCTGCCGAACCCTAACACCAAATACCACCGAAATACTTAATTTAGGCGTCGATCTAATCTAGTAATTGTCCTAGGTTTGATCTATTCGATCCCGATACGACCCATATCTCGGTTTAACCCAATTCTAGTGTATTCCGCCTCTAGGATTGTTTGCAAGCGACCTAAGATCCTTAAATCTTCGTCTACATTAACCCGTTTATTCACGTTATAAACTTACAAATATGATAGTTTATAAACTTATAAAATAAATTCTTAAAAATTTAGTTATCTTGCCAACATATATATATTTTTTTTTTGAAAAGCCAACTTTTATTAAAACAAACTATACAAAATGTACAAGGATTGTATCACAAGTGAGCCATGGCAGGCTATACACCAAGCTAATGACAATAAACAGGAAACATATTTACAAAGCCAAATAAGTAAACACGAACTATATCAAATGCTAGATTCAACCCGAGTCACGGCTATTGTAGTGGGGAAAACTCAATGTATTCGGACCTGTAAGCCACTGTATCCAATCTATTGCTTTATGTCTTGAGCGATTCTTCATCCATTCGAAGGTTTTAACTTGGATATCACTTGCAACTTTTGAATATGCCCAATGATCGTTCCGGAATACCTTTAAGTTCCTATTTTTCCAAATAAAGTATCCCGTCACCCATTCGATAGATTGCCAAATTTTTTTATTTTCTCTCGACAAATTTCTTCTTCTCGAACCGGAAAAGAAGTCTGATAAGCTACTAGAATTAGGAGGGGACGATTCCCACCAATTATAGATAGCTTGCCAAACATCTTTCGCCATCTTACATGTTATGAGAGTATGCTCCACTGTTTCGACAGAATCATTACATATAGGACACAATATATTGTCTAGATCTATTCCACGCTTGTCGAATTCCACTTTAGTCAGAATTCTACCACGAAGGGCCCTCCAAACAAATATACCAATTTTTTGTGGGATATAATTGTTTTTCATTGTGCCATGTGGTTGACCAGGTCTTTCAATGATAAGTTCGTTGATTTTAAATGAAACTAACCTTGAATTATATTCCCCCAAATTGTCAAGCTTCCATTGCCATGCTGCCATGCCATAGTTCAAAGGTGTATTAGTCTCAATTAGTCCCTTTAATTGCTCCAACTCGTCAGACACACGACCCGAAGGGGGTCTAATCCATGCCCATGTGAAATGAAGCAGTCCGCTAACAAGCTGCACCAGTTCATTCACGTACGCGTCTTGATTGCTATCCATCCTGAAGAGTCTTGAGAATTTGTATTTTAATGCTACGTCGCCAATCCATACAACCCCCCAAAAGAGAACATCGCGCCCGTCACCTATTTTCTTCTCGAAAAATGCATTAATATCCAAACCGATCTTGGACAAGTCCAAACCGATATGGATAATATTGCTCCAAACTGTGCTACGAACAATTGAAAGGTTAGAAGTAGGGAGTCCCAACCCCCCGTCCTGCCCTTAGATGCTTTTTATGACTTTGACCCAAAGTGATTCGGTTTCGGTTCGAAACCGCCACCACCATTTATGTGACGACCCGACAAAATCATCATTGACGGCGCCGTCAACTTAGGTCCCGTAATGTGGACATAATCTTTAAAACCAAGTTTGACCAAAATATGTCGTATTCATTTCAAATATAAAGATGTTTTAAAGTTTACAAAGTAGTTTAACAACTAGTTACATTACAACGTTTAAAGTACAAATGAAACCTATGCGACACAATTTAAGTAAAGTCAAAAGACGCTCCATGTATGTATGTATACTCGACATCCAAGCAAGTATCAAAATAGTGTGCGAAAGCATGAATCACTTAGCGTTCAAGGACCTGAGAAAACATATAGAAACTGTCAACGAAAAAGGTTGGTGAAATCATAGGTTTAATAAGTATATTGTATTGAACCACAAGATTTAATATAAAGTGGATTATCCAAATCGTTTGCATTCCAAAGTTGTTGTACGTTCGCGAGCACCCAATTATCAAGACTTAACTGTTTTACGAACCCCTTATCATAGTGTTAGAACCTACACTATACCTGAAAATATATTTCATTCGCTAATGGTAGCGAACTGTCCGAATGAGGGCGCCTCAAGCCCGTATGGATCCACACAACATAAGTTCACGTTTACACCCTACAAATGTAACTAATGATAATTGAATTGAGGCTTTTTGTTCTAACTCACATGTGGAATGTTTGTTTCCGTACTTATGTTCAAAGTATAAAAGTATAAAACGTATATGTTTCTCATCCCACGATTTAAAGAATAAAAAATTGTTGAAAAGATGGGACTATGATCTCACCTTAAGTGCACGAATATAAATGTACTTCACAAAGTAATGTGTGCAAGAACGAATGCAAGTCTCGACCTAAACAAATAGGTTGTATCAATATCGGTAAACACGGTCGGTCAAAGTTATTCAATTAGTCCTATGGATCGTTACGACTCGATTAATATAGCGTGTGAGTCAAATTGTCAAGTTTCATGCAATATACAAGTATAAAAGCACGTTAGAACGATTGCATAAGTATTCGATTAAGTTTGAATAAAAGTCAACTTTGGTCAAGTGAAAGTCAACGAAAAAGTCAACATGTTCGGGTCAGGTCTTGGACAATTTTTCTGAGTTATATAATCATATATGAGCATGTTAGAACAAGTTACATGTTAATCGGAAGTGCGTAGCATAGTTAGAATTAAACGGTAAACGACCAAGGAAAGCAGAAATCTGTAGTTCATTTGGACGGCGTCCAAAATCACTGGACGGCATCCAGCAATGAAATCCAGGATGGCGTCCAAAGATTGGGATGGCATCCAAACACCTGTGCAGTTGCAATTGCTGAAATTTCACAAGTGCACGAACCAAACTTCAATTAAACACAAATTGTGAACCGAAAACACTTAAAACATGTATCTTATATCGTTGGAAAGGTATTTTGACGAGGAAAACAACTAAGCACATTTAATCAATCAATCCATCATTTATAACAACCAAATTCGCATTAAATGTTCATCATTAATTACATTCAAGATCATAAATGCAATTCGATAATTCGGGAACTTACTACCTACATATAATACGCCGTTTTGTAGATAATTACGCATTCAATACAACTAAACACTTGCCAACAACCTTTCATAGCATTCAATGCATCAAATGTTCATATTTAAGTCTATCAAACCCTAACCAAAATCACAAAAATTAATAATCATGTTAGTGAAGTTTTCTTATTCAACCTACACATCAAAATGGAGCTAGTGATGCTAGTAACACATTTAATACATGAACT
This sequence comes from Rutidosis leptorrhynchoides, assembly GCF_046630445.1. Taxonomy (NCBI): domain Eukaryota; kingdom Viridiplantae; phylum Streptophyta; class Magnoliopsida; order Asterales; family Asteraceae; genus Rutidosis; species Rutidosis leptorrhynchoides. Next base: position 79,375,447 of record NC_092341.1, on the reverse strand, counting down.
TTTACCATCTAACAACATTTAAACAACCAAATCTGAAGATCAAACAAGTAATTTTTCAAGTTTAAGCTAGTTACACCAAAATAACAAGAACAAGCAAATAAATCACATATTCATGTTAGACTTGAGCCATAGACACTAATTAACACTTTTATAAGTTGAAAACACTAAGAACATGAAATCTAGAGTTTTTAGAAAGTTTCCCAAAAGAGATGAAGTTAGTATGGAATTGAAGAGGAATATGCAAGAATTCCAAATATGTAATTTGTTTTGAAGAACGCTTGCTAAATTGAAAATGGATGATGAATCTTTGTTTGAGTGTTTGAGAGTAAAAAGGTGGAAGTATCAAAAAGAAAGGAGGTGATGAATGAGTGGAGGAGGAGGAGGTTTGACTAGTTGACCTAGTCATATCTTTGCCCACTTGACAACATTGATCCCTAAAGTTTAAAAGCGGGTGCGTGAAATAACCAAACGAAATATTTAAAAAAAAACACAAATTTACAGGTGATGTTATAATTAAATAACAGACTATAAAATATTTAAACGGAAAGTAAACAGAAAAAGGCGGGTTGTTACATTACCTACTCCTTAAAAGAAATTTCGTCCCGAAATTTAGGTAGATGTAGTAGGTGTTACTTCCTCCTCGGGATCTTGCGTTGCCAATTCTACGAATAAGTGAGGATACTTTCTTTGCATTTGATCTTATCTTTCCCAAGTAAACTCGGGTCCCCTTTTAGCATTCCAACGAACTTTGACAATCGGGATTTTACTTTATTTTAGCGTCTTGACGGAGTGGTCCACAATTTCAACTGGTTCTTCCACGAAATGTAGTTTGTCATCGATAATAAGCTCCTCGAGAGGGATGACGAGTTCGGGTTTGGAAAGGCACTTCTTCAAGTTTGATACATGGAAAGTAGGATGAACGGAGCTCAATTGAGTTGGAAGATCTAAATGATAAGCAACGGGTCCAATACGCTCCAAGATTTCAAAAGGACCAATATATCGCGGATTTAGCTTTCCGCGTTTCCCGAAACGGATTACACCTTTCCAAGGTGCGACTTTTAGCATTACACGATCACCCACTTAGAACTCAAGATCTTTTTGTCTAATGTCGACATAGCTCTTTTGACGACTACGAGCTGTCCTGAGCCTATCTCGGATTTGAACGATCTTCTCGGTTGTTTCATGAATGAGTTCGGGTCTGGTGATTTGCTTGTCACCTACTTCGGCCCAACAAATAGGAGAGAGAAATTTGTGGCCATATAACGCTTCGAAAGGTGCGGCGTTAATACTCGCGTGATAACTATTGTTGTAAGAGAATTCGGCTAGAGGCAAATGCTTTTCCCAAATTTTTCCGAAATTGATAATGCAAGCTCGTAACATATCCTCCAAAGTTTGAATCGTGCGTTCGCTTTGTCTGTCGGTTTGCAGATGGTATGCGGTGCTCATGTCTAAACGTGTCCCCAAAGCGTCTTGTAAGGCACCCTAAAATCTATAAGCGAAAAGGGCATCTCAGTCGGAAATAATCGATAGGGGTACACCATGACGGGATACAATTTCTTTTATGTAAAGTTGTGCAAGTTTGTCCATTTTGTCGGTTTCTTTCATGGCTAGGAAGTGGGCAGATTTGGTGAGACGGTCAATAATAACCCAAATGGTATCATAAGTTCATAACCGCCCGCCGTTTTTGGTAGTTTTGTGATAAAGTCTATCGTTATTCTTTCCCACTTCCATTGCGGAATTTGGGGTTGTTGAAGTAACCCGGACGGCCTTTGATGTTCGGCTTTGACTTTGGAGCAAGTTAGGCACTTTCCAATATAAGTGGCAACGTCCCTTTTAATGTTCGGCCACCAATATTGTTCTTTGAGTTCGTGGTACATCTTACCGGCACCGGGATGAATCGAGTACCTTGACTTATGAGCTTCGTCTAGAATAAGGCTTCGTAAGTCCCCATAACTAGGCACCCAAATTCTTCCGGTGAAATATCAGATTCCGGTCTCCTTAACTTCAAATCGAGAGATGAGAACGTTCAAGTGTTCGTGTGAAATATTTTCATCTTTGAGAGCCTCATCTTGGGCTACCCGGATTTGGCTATTGAGATTGGTGTGGATGGTGATGTTTAAGGCTCGGACACGAAGAGGCACCATTCTTTCTTTTCGGCTCAAGGCATCGGCTACTACATTTGCCTTCCCGGGATGGTAACGAAGTTCACAATCTTAATCGTTCAAAGTTTCAATCCACCGTCGTTGTCTCATGTTTAGTTGTTTTTGATCGAAGATGTGTTGGAGGCTTTTGTGGTCGGTGAAGATGGTACTTTGGGTTCCATAAAGATAGTGTCTCCACATTTTAAGTGCAAAGACAACGGCTCCAAGTTCGAGATCATGTGTCGTGTAGTTTCGTTCGTGGATTTTCAATTGTCGGGAGGCATAAGCAATAACTTTCTTTCGTTGCATTAATACACACCCAAAACCATGTTTCGAGGCATTGCAATATACAAAAAATCATCATTGCCTTCGGGAAGAGATAAGATAGGAGCGGTGGTTAAATTTTTCTTCAAGATTTGAAATGCGGACTCTTGTTCGGTTGCCCAAACGAATTTCCTTCCCTTGGGAGTTAACGCGGTTAGAGGACGTGCAACAAAGGAGAAATTTTCGATGAATCTACGATAATACCCGGCGAGGCCTAAGAATTGACGAATATGAGTAGGAGTAGTAGGGGTTTCCCATTTACTAATGGCTTTGATTTTCATGGGATCGACCTTAATACCTTGATCAATTACAATATGACCAAGAAATTGAACTTCCTTTAACCAAAATTCGTACTTGGAGAATTTGGCATAGAGTCGCTCTTGTCTTAAGAGTTCAAGCACGAGTCGGAGGTGTTGTTCATGTTCCTCTTCGCTTTTTGAGTAGATTAAAATATCATCTATGAACACGATAAAGAATTTGTCGAGGTACGGCTTGCACACGTGGTTCATAAGATCCATGAACACCGCCGGTGCATTAGTTAACCCGAATGGCATTACAAGAAATTCATAACTACCATAACGAGTCCGGAAAGCAGTTTTAGAGACATCTTCCCCCTTAACCCTTAGTTGATGATAACCCGAGCGGAGATCAATTTTTGAATATAGATAAGACCCTTGTAGTTGATCAAAGAGGTCATCGATGCGTGGAAGAGGATACCAGTTCTTAACCGTCAATTTATTTAGTTCACGATAATCGATGCACATTCATAGGGATCCATCTTTCTTCTTAACAAATAAAATTGGAGCACCCCATGGTGAATGGCTAGGTCAGATAAAACCACGATCAAGTAGTTCTTGGATTTGACTTTGTAATTCTTGCATTTCGGATGGAGCAAGTGTATACAGTGCACGTGCTACGGGTGCGGCTCCCGGAATAAGATCGATTTGGAATTCAACCAGCCGATGAGGTGGAAGACCCGGAAATTCTTCGGGAAAGACATCGGAAAAGTCACTAACAATTGGCACATCATCGATATGCTTCTCATCAGTCTTGACTTTCTTAACGTGGGCTAGGATTGCAAAACAACCTTTACGAAGATATTTTTCAACTTTAAGGCACGAAACGAGGTTGAGTCCGGTGCAACTCTTATCACCATAGACAATCAAGGGTTCACCATTCTCAATAGGAATTTGAATTGCTTTAAGATCACAAAGGATGTGAGATTTTGTTTTGGCTAACTAATCCATACCAATCATTACATCGAAGCTCTCTAGTTCTATAGGTATCAATTCAATTTCAAACTCTTTACCCATTAAGTTTAACGTACACCCCCTATAAAATTTGTCGGCACACAATAGTTTCCCATTGGCCACTTCAATGGTATAAGTAGTATCTAGTGGGAGTGGTGGAGTGCAAAAAGAATGAGTCAAGGTCTTGGATACAAAGCTCTTATCGGCACCCGAATCGAATAAGTAAGAAACATAAGAGTTGTTGAGAAGAAACGTACCCGTGACTCGTTCATTGTCATCGCGGGCCTCCTCGGTGTTAATGTTGAATGCTCAGCCGCGTGCATTGGGGTTAGCTTTCTTCTTTGGGCATGCGTTCTTATAATGACCCGGTTGGCCACATTCATAGCAAACACCCGTTTTTGGTGCATTGAGCCCCTTTTGAGCAACGTGAGCGGTATTTCTACACTCGTTGGCCACATGGCCACTTCTTTGACACTTGTTGCAAAATGGCTTGCCACATTCACCATAATGATATTTGTGGCACTTGTTGCAAAAAGGTTGATTTCCGGCATAACCTTTCTTGCTGTCGGAAGTGAAAGGCTTCTTGGTAAAGTTGTTGTTGTTGTAGTTGCTTGATTGAGTGGCTTCCCACTTCCTTTTGTTGCCACCCGATTTATCCTCGGCCTTTGGTGCTGGTACTTCAATTTCATCCACCGTTTCTATCAATTGGCGGGCCATCTTTAAAGCTTCTTGTAGGTTAGCGGGTTTGGATGACATTACCCCGTGTTTAATGCTCTTAGGGAGGCCATCCATGTAGAGTTCAACCCTTAGGGACTCGGGAGTCACGAGGGCCGGACACATTAAGGCTAGCTCGGCAAACCGTTGATTATAAGCTTTGAGGTCATTTCGGACCGCATTTAAACTTCTTTGCTCGCTTTCAAGCTTTCGAGTCTCTTCACGTGGGAAGTATTCGGTGATCATCTTTTCTCTTAAGTCGGCCCAAGAGAGTGCGTGGGCTTCATCGGTACCCACCGATTGTACATATGTATTCCACCATATGAGAGTGATACCTGTGAAAGTGTGGGTGGAATACTTGACCTTGTCTTGGTCCCGGCAACCGCTTATGCTAAAAACGGCTTCCGTTTGTTCAAACCATCGGGTGAGAGCAACCGGTCCCCCAGTTCTATCGAAAGTGTGAGGTTTGCACCCCATGAAGTTCTTGTAGGAGCATCCCTCATTTGAATTACTGGCTCCATGGTTGTTGTTGCTGTTGTGGTTGTTGTTATTATTGTTGGAGGAGTGACCGGCCAAGGTCGCATCTACGACGGTGGCTACCATGCGTCGAAGAGCTTGTTCGGGAGTTTCCGGAGGAGTATTGCGTTTACCTCAACGAGCCATTGTTCCTTCAAGACATAAGAATATCGTTGATTAGTATTCTCAATAATACTAATCGTGATATAGAATAAAGACAGAGAGAAAATTTTCCTTGGCCCGCCCTCAATTCTTTATGTTATAATGTCGGAACGTCCATATGAGTCACCGTAACATAATCCCGGCAATTATATTACCCTAATACATATGTGCATTCGACATTACCTCATAAGGTCAAGATGGCGTGTCAATCAAATTAAACAACGTGAGATTATGATGGAATAAGAGTTAGATACGAATAGAAGAGTTCAAGTATAAATGCACAAGTAGTCAAGCAAGTCCTACTTCAAGTCTATATTCCGGTTGTAGTCTAGACTCACTAATGTACCCTATGACTCGGGGTTGACACCAATGAACTCTAAATCCCTACAACGAACGCTCTGATACCACATGTGACAACCCGACAAAATCGTCATTGACGGCGCCATCAAATTAGGTCCCGTAACGTGGTCATAAGTCTTTAAAACCAAGTTTGACCAAAATATGTCGCATTCATTTCAAATATAAAGATGTTTTAAAGTTTACAAAGTAGTTTAACAACTAGTTACATTACAACATTTAAAGTATAAATGAAACCTATGCGGCAAGATTTAAAGTAAAGTCAAAAGACGCTCCATGTATGCATGTATACTCGACATCCAAGCAAGTATCAAAATAGTGTGCAGAAGCATGAATTACTTAGCAGTCAAGGACCTGAGAAAACATATAGAAAGTTTCAACGAAAAATGTTGGTGAAATCATAGGTTTAGTAAGTATATTGTATTGAACCACAAGATTTAATATAAAGTTGATTATCCAAATCATTTGCATTCCAAAGTTGTTGTACGTTCACGAGCACCCAATTATCAAGACTTAACTATTTTATGAACCCCGTTATCATAGTGTTAGAACCTACACTATACCCGAAAATATATTTCATCCGCTAACGGTAGCGAACCGTCCGAATGAGGGCGCGTCAAGCCCGTATGGATCCACACAACATAAGTTCACGTTTACACCCTACAAGTGTAACTAATGATAATTGAATTGAGGCTTTTTGTTCTAACTCGCATGTGGAATGTTTGTTTCCGTACTTGTGTTCAAAGTATAAAAGTATAAAACGTATATGTTTCTCATCCCACGATTTAAAGAATAAAAAATTGTTGAAAAGATGGGACTATGATCTCACCTTGAGTGTACGAATATAAATGTACTTCACAAAGTAATGTGTGCAAGAACGAATGCTAGTCTCGACCTAAACAAATAGGTTGTATCAATATCGGTAAACACGGTTGGTCAAAGTTGTTCAATTAGTCCTATGGCTCGTTACGACTCGATTAATATAGCATGTGAGTCAAATTGTCAAGTTTCATGCAAGATACAAGTATAAAAGCATGTTAGAACGATTGCATAAGTATTCGGTTAAGTTTGAATAAAAGTCAACTTTTGTCAAGTCAAAGTCAACGAAAAAGTCAACACATCCGGGTCGGGTCTCGGACAATTTTTCTGAGTTATATAATGCATGTTAGAACAAGTTACATGTTAATTGGAGGTGCGTAGCATAGTTAGAATTAAACGGTAAACGACCAAGTAAAGCAGAAATCTGTAGTTCATTTGGACGGCGTCCAAAATCACTGGACAGCGTCCAGCAATGAAAGCCAGGACGGCGTCCAAACACCTGTGCAGTTGCAATTGCTAAAATTTTATAAGTGCACGAACCAAACTTCAATTAAACCCAAATTATGAACTGAAAACTATTAAAACATGTATCTTATATCGTTGGAAAGGTATTTTGACGAGGAAAACAACTAAGCATATTTAATCAATCAATCCATCATTTACAACAACCAAATTCGCATTAAATGTTCATCATTAATTACATTCAAGATCATAAATGCAATTCGATAATTCGGGAACTTACTACCTACATATGATACGCCGTTTCGTAGGTAATTATGCATTTAATACAACTAAACACTTACTAACAACCTTTCATAGCATTCGATGCATCAAATGTTCATATTTAAGTCTATCAAACCCTAACCAAAATCACAAAAATCAATAATCATGTTAGTGAAGTTTTCTCAGTCAACCTACACATCAAAATGGAGCTAGTGATGCTAGTAACACATTTAATACATGAATTTTTAACATCTAACAACATTTAAACAACCAAATCTCAAGATCAAACAAGTCATTTTTCAAGTTTAAGCTAGTTACACCAAAATAACAAGAACAAGCAAATAAATCACATATTCATGTTAGACTTGAGCCATAGACACTAATTAACACTTTTATAAGATGAAAACACTAAGAACATGAAATCTATAGTTTTTAGAAAGTTACCCAAATGAGATGAAGTTGGTATGGAATTGAAGAGAAAGATGCAAGGATTCCAAATATGTAATTTGTTTTGAAGAACGCTTGCTAAATCGAAAATGGATGATGAATCTTTGTTTGAGAGTTTGAGAGTAAAAAGGTGGAAGTATCAAAAAGAAAGGAGGTGATGAATGAGTGGAGGAGGAGGAGTTTTGACTAGTGGACCTAGTCATATCTTTGCTCACTTGACAACATTGATCCCTTAAGTTTAAAAGCGGGTGCGTGAAAGAACCAAACGAAATATTAAAAAAAAACGCAAATTAACGGGTGATTTTATAATTAAATAACGGACTATAAAATAATTAAACGGAAAGTAAACGGAAAAAGGCGGGTTGTTACAATTTACCCAATAAAGCCCAATTTTTTGCCTTTAACGAACCCAACCAACATATTCTTAAGAAAATGGAAGAAACCATTTAAACTAATGGAACCTAATCTTCTATACATTTAATTATCATTATTATTATTATTATTATTATTATTATTATTATTATTATTATTATTATTATTATTATTATTATTATTATTATTATTATTATTATTATTATTATTATTACTATTACTATTATTACTATTATTACTATCATTATTATCATTATTATTATTATTATTATTATTATTATTATGTTGTTGTTGTTGTTTGTAACACCCTCGAATTAAGCAAGAAATAACCCTTTTTTCCTCGTGTGTTATTATTATTGATTTTAATAATTATTTAAGATTATTTATGTATTTAGTTGAATTCGTTTTGTGACAAGGGTAGCATAACATATTTGTATGTTTGAATTGGGCTTCGTTAGGGCCACCTAACGAGGTGCGTTACGTTTTTGATAACTAATAAATATCAATGTGTTATGACGAGTGTGTTTTAAATGCATATAAGTGTATTGTTGCCTGATGTTATCTCATTATTCCTTTTTTTAGAAACAAAAACACACGAACACACCCTAAGTTGTATAAACCCTAACTCGTGATCTTGCTGAATTGGATTAAGTCAAGTGCTGCAACCTAATTATTGTGATTTCAGTAGCTAGAACAAGGTATGTGCTTATTGATTTCATGATTTTATCTATGTTTAATTAGGGTTATTGGGTAAAGTTTGTATAAATGGGTTTTTGGTCCAAATCTTACTTGAAAAGTGTTTTGATGTTATATATGGTTTATATATTTGTTATATGATGTTTTTGAAGTAGTTTTATGATCAGAACCTGTTTAATTCGTAATTTTTGGTGTTAAACCCAAAAAATTGTTGATGTTGCTGTTCTTTAGCTGCTAGGCTGAGAACCGATCGGGTGAGATCTCAATCATTCTGGTGAGATTTGAGCTATTAGCGTGAGATTTCAGCTTCTAAGGTGAGATCTCAGCCGATCGGGTGAGATCTCAGCCGATCGAGTGAGATCTCAGCCGCTATGGTAAGATTTCAGCTACTAGGGTGAGAATTTCAGCACTCGCGTGAAGCGCTAATTGCACGGTTTGAAGCACGTACGCGCGTATAGCGGTTTGATTTGCACATAAAAACATGTATAACTCATTGTTATAATTAAATGATGATTTTGATATGGGTGTGGGCGTCAGTGCGTACCAGACGTCACGCGCACTAATGACTTAGTTCTGTGAATGGGTCAAGTGCAATCTTGAACCATGTGACGTTTTTTTTTATTGTTTTATACTATTTTAGTGATATAACTTGATTTGGAAAAGTGTACTAACTCATAATATGATGTTTTCAGGTGTTAAAGCAATGGTGAAGACTCAATATTATTAGACCATTGAGTTGTGCTGCTATTGGTGAGTGGAACTATCCTTCGGATAATAGTATAGAGTAGAAAATTGTGCTACTATTATTATACTTCCTGATTAGATTTCCACGAGTTAGACCGATGTCATGTTTTAGATTATTGTTGATATGCTTGTATTTGTATATATGATCTATGTGCACAAAGTATTGAATTGAAAGGAGTCGACCAAGTTAGAAAGGTTAGACTTGGTAACCTTCAACTGAGTTAGAAAGGTTGAGGGGAAGAGGTCAAGTGAGTTAGAAAGTTTAGGTCCAAGTACTAATGTATGGGTAGTATAGTATAAAAGGACGTGTGTGTTGTGTCTGAATGACTATATTGTTGATTCTATAGTAAAGACAATCGATAAGCCCTAGCCCGATCAGATACTGGTTGTAGGCCCGTACAAACCGCCGATCAAAACCCTGATGTCGTATTTTTTTCTAAATAACCGCTAGTATAACGTAACACCCGTTCGCAATGATGGGTATTGATAACATTAAATATGATATGATTTGTTTATAATACTACCATTGTTATTTAAAAAAAATGTACAATGTTACATTGTTGTTGTTGTTGTTGTGGTTATTGTTAATGAAAAAAATGATATGTATTTAGAATTATTGTTGACGGAGAAATAATAATATATTAAATTATCATCCGCGGCCAACACAACATTATTAGTAACAAATAACCGATCAAGTTTACTAAGTTTATTATCAGCTTTGTTCCTTCACATAAATTGAAGGCCACCCAAAGGAACCTCGTAAAAAGAATTGGACTCGATAAAGGAATTAAAATTTATTCGCATTATGGGAATAAAAATTCGTGCCACACATTTCATTTTCCATCCGAATCGAGTTTCAATTACCAAAAAGAATGTACTCGCCCCCGTTGAAAGTCAAAAATTCAGAAATTTTGTTCTAAAGGGCAAAATTTTCTTGTATGGGTTGAGGCACATACACGTTAACCATATCTACATCGAAATCTTCCCGAACCCAATGTCCTTTCACGATAAAAAAATGGTCAACACACCAAATATGATCCCTCCAAAGATGCCACCTTATTTAACGTGTTAAAGCCCCAAGCGCACGTCGGTAATCCGTAAATGTCAACCTAAATGATGTGTCATCAATAATGAAGTTATCTAAAGCATCCTTAATGGACGAAAATATAGACATAAGGTTTACATTACCTTTAAACGCTGTGAAGCTTTGTGAAGAAACGAATTTAAATCATAGCCAATATGCACCGATGTATTGAATTTTCACCCTGTCAAATCCTTCTGCAAAACATAGACGGTGATCGGGATATTTGAGTATTACAAACCATGGTGATCGGCGTTTGAACCCGTCTAAGGTCACCAAAAAACAGAAGAAAAACGGCGGTAGTGCTAAGCTGTTAAAATCGTCCGGAAAAATGGAGTACCTATGGTTTAGTACTTAAAAATGTTAGTAAAATAATAAATGAAGAATGAATTGCATGATATATTTTTGTAAGTGTGAAGATATAAAAGATTGATGGGTTGAATGTGTAATGAAATGCCTAGCAACTTTTAATACCGTTAAAATAAAAAGTCTCTTTGTGTCTACTAACTTTGAATAATAAAATTTTTATTTTTATAGCAACGTGCGGTAGAAACATCCCTCGTTTTTAACTAATTATTATTATTATTATTATTATTATTATTATTATTATTATTATTATTATTATTATTATTATTATTATTATTATTATTATTATTATTATTATTATTATTATTATTATTTTATTGGGGTTTTCGACTCGTTTTGCGAACCGACTAATTCCAGGATGACTACCCGTTTTGCGATTAGTTCGAAATCATCGCGAGTGAAGCTGCATGATCAAAAGGTGATTAATTTTTTCCAGCATAGTAACTTTGAACTCATGACATTCACTTTGAAATGGTGAGCCCTGACCACTCCTCCACTATTCCTGTAATTTATTATAATAATAATAATAATAATAATAATAATAATAATAATAATAATATTATTATTATTATTATTATTATTATTATTATTATTATTATTATTATTATTATTATTTTATTATTACTATAAAAAGAAGTAAACTAAAATATTTTGACCATTACTATTGTATTCTCAAAAACAATTCATCTTATCATCTAGAGCTCTCCTACAAAATTACCCACTTACATAAAATGACTACTAAGACTGATTTTAACGTAGCGCGATTGAAGGTGTTTTTCACCACCACACTACCATTGCATCGGTAACACGGGGTGATGGAATTTTATTTTCCGACGTGAGGGATTGCATCACGACCACCATCGCGTGATGGGAATGAATTAGGGAATGCCACATAGGTTGGAGAATAGATAGACATCACTATTTCTTTTTCGGTTTCTTATTTTTTATATTAATTTGAACCATGGAACTATGAAAGTTTTTAATTCAAACCATTTCTCCGGTGAAAAAGATGATGAAGATGACAATATTTATTTAAAATTTCAACATTAGCGCCTGAATAATGAATAAAGTATACAAATAAAATGCATTTATTTATAGTCCCTAGAGTATTAAACTAGTTTGAACTAAATTCTAAACTTCTTTTTAGTTAATAACTAAAAAATAATAAAATAACTTAAGAATAAAAAGAATATTAAAATACAAGGGTGAGACTTACACCTCCATCACACTCCATCCTCACTATTTACCTTTCTTCCATCACATTTACTACAGTACCACTACACTCTACAAAAACTCATTATCAAACTCTATCACAATAGCACTGTTAAAAAGAGTTTAAATATCATTAGATTATACACTTTACCTTTATTACTGTCAGTTGTTTATTTCTAATATAAATTCAGTCGAGCTTGGCACAAAAATGTGTAGATGGTAGGAACACCTTATGGTGCATTTGTTTGTATCTTAATTGAATGGTTTAATGTTGAATGTTAAATCGTTTATCATTCAGTTAGTTTGTTTTTGACATTTGAAAGACAAATGATGTTGAATCATTTACGAATTTGTATTGAACCATTCATAGTTGAATTACTCTATTAACCATTCAACACATCTATTTTTCTTTAAAATACTTTTTAAGTTATATCTGATGTTATGCGAGGTGTATACGAAATAGTTATATTTTTACTACGAAATACTATTAAATACGATACAATTTTACACAAGTTATTTATTCATTTATAGAATGGATATACCTAAACCATGCTACAACACTTATAGGCAGTGTACCTAATCGTACAGTAGTGTAGTTTTTAGTAAGTCCGGTTCGTTCCACAGGGATACAGTAAACAAGTTTAACGCTATAATTATTTTAACCTATAATTGTAAATATATATATATATATATATATATATATATATATATATATATATATATATATATATATATATATATATATATATATATATATATATATATATATATATATATATATATATATATATATATATATAAGTAGTATTATTATTATAAAGAGGGGGTTTTTACCGTTTAATGACCGGTTTGTCGATTTTAAAACTAAAGTCGCAATTAAAACCTAATGTAATATATTAAAAATAAACATAACTTAATTTAAAGCGTAAAGTAAATGACCATAATTAAAATGCGATAAATTAAACTGCGATAAATAAAATGACGGTAAATAAAATTGCGATAATTAAAAAGTACGATAACTAAAAGTGCGATAAGATATAAAATAAAGGAATTATGCTTATTTAAACTTCCATAATTATGATGTTCGACGTGTTGATTTTAGTTTATTACCATGGGTTAATTGTCCTTTGTCCTGGATTATTCAATATGTCCATACGGTTTTTGTCCATAACAGTCCATCAGTCATAAATATAAAGTGCGAGTGTCCTCGTCAAATTATCCTTATATCCGAAGTCAAATATTCTAACTAATTGGGGACTTAAACTGTAATAAGGTTTTAATACATTGTTAATGATTACACCAGGTTATCGACTGTGTGCAATCCAAGGTTTTAATACTTTATTATCAATTACACCAAGTGTCCTTGTATGTAATCCACCCCTGTTTTAATGAGTCCATTGACTATTAATCCATTCCCCTGTCTGGTTAAATGAACGATTATTAGTATTTATAAATATCCTGCCCATCGTGTCCGATCGAGTGTATATGGTTATTTATAGATACGTCAAATTGTAAATCTCTTAAATTAACGAATTATCATTCAGTTAAACAAATATAAAACTCATTAATAGTCCTTAGTCCAATTTCCACAAGTGTCGGTCTTTTGTCCAAACCCCAATTATAGTACAAAGCCCAATAACCCCGTCTTTAATATTTAGCCCAACATCATGATTACTTCGATTTAAATAAGCATAATAATAACTTAGCTACGAGACATTAATTTAAAAAGGTTGAACATAACTTACAATGATTAATAATAGCGTAGCGTTACACGGACAGAATTTCGACTTACACACTTACAACATTCGTTAACATAACCTTATTATTATTAATCTTAAATTAAAATTAAAATTATAAATATAAATATATATATATATTGAGATAGAGAGTAGATAGAAAAATATGTGTATATTTCGGCCAGAACTCGTGCATTTTATAGAATGTGGCCTGCTACAGTACACCAAGCGACCGCATGGTTTTTGTGTGTCCAGGTCATGCGATCGCATGGCCAGCTGGATCAGACCACATCCTCTTGTTTGCTAGTTTGCCGACAGTTTTTAATATATATATATATATATATATATATATAATTTTAAGAATTATTTATATATTATATTATATTCATGTGCATAGTTGACTTGTCATTTTAGCTCCGTTGCGTCACGCGTTGATAGTTGGTTCATGTCCCGGTTCCGGATTTTCGAACGTCCTTTCGTACTATTTAATATCTTGTACTTTGCATTTTGCGGCTTGTACTCTTGTAACTATTAGACGTTTCTTATCAATAAATTGAACCACTTTGATTGTACTTTGTACTTTTTAGCTTTTTGGTCGTTTTGCGTCTTCAAATCGTCGAATCTGTCTTTGTTTCTTCACCTTTTATTATTTTAAACGAATATCACTTGTAAATAGAACAATTGCAACCAAAAGCTTGTCTTTCTTGAAGGATAATGCTATGAAATATATGTTCAGTTTTTTGGCATTATCAAATATTCCCACACTTGAGCGTTGCTTGTCCTCAAGCAATATAGAACTTGAATATAACTTTACTAGAATCACTTCTTTACTCTTCACACTTTGTACATCAGTGATTTCTATATGGCGGTATGAACAATGATAGTAACGTTGTGGTTTACAGTCCCACATGACTATAAAAATTTAAATCCTTTAAGGAAATTGGATCTTTATGAAAACATTTGATCTTTTGAAAATTCAATCTAGCTTTTACCCTAGATAAGTTTTTCGGAATAACCCTTCACCGGTGTTTGCAAAATGTTTGTGGGTTTTGTGGGTTTCAGATTTGAAAATTTTAGCTTAAAACTTGCGGTTTTGTGTCACCCACTTGCTAACCTTGTATTAGGAAAGCAACACGTCCAGTTTACTTGCTCTGTATATTACCTTTTGGTAAACTACCGTCCGGTTGTAAAGGAAAGCGTTGAACAAGCAACTATTAAGGCAATGTCACGTGACATGCTTTTGATTATGGTCTATAACGTATCGGATGCAATTACTATCCTTTGTAGGAGCCATAGTAAAGATCACCCTATAGTTTTTCAGTCTGGAATAAGGTCCTGTCTTCGACCATGCTATGCAACCACCGTTCTTACGGTTGATACCCGATTTGGTTCAGGTGACCTAATGAATTCCGGTGAATTCTTAGGATTTTACGTTCAATGATAATGAACGCATTATAAATGGGTTTTCAGAAAACAAATCGGTTTGCAATTTGATCAAAATATTTTCTCGTTCAAGCTCGAGTTTAGATATCATTGAATTCCATGAGTTTGAATTCTCAATCTTTGAGGTCAATCTCAAGGATTGAGTAATATCAGTCTTAAAAGCTGATTTTTGATCTTTAAGTAGATTATCCTTTCTGGGGATCTGATTCATTAGTCTTATAAGCTAATTTGCACAGTGCCCCCAATTGTACGAGACAGATCCTCTCATGGTTAGGATAAATCTGACCACTTGGCTACCCTGTTTGATGCCGAGGTTCGTGGATTTCCAGCTGATTTTTGAGAAAACTTTTCAAGGTTTTTCGTAGACTCTACAACTGGTCTGGACGACAACTTCCTGACCTAAATCAAGAAGCGCGTGTCTTTTTCTCGGAAGACTTTACTTCCTTTTAAATTTCATTTATTTTACAATAAACTGGGTAAAACTGATTAATATCGTCCAAAACAAAAGTATCTTTAATTATTTGTACAAAAATATGTGATATATGTTCTAAATAACTTGGTAAATTTTTCCCACACTTGGCTTTTATTTTCCTTTCTTTGCCTTTTTATTCTCCTCTATTCCATTTTAAATGAATTCTAACATTTTGGGTTGTTTCTCAATTTACGTCCTTTACGAGGTAACAATAATTTCGGTGTTAACACCTAGTTTTATCGTTCATAAATATGTACAAACATGATTTTGAATTTATTTATTTGAAAAAAATTTAAAATTTTTACTAGAATTGGGTAGTCAGTATATAAGACTAGGGCTGTTCTTTATTATCAGAGAGCACTAGATTCTAATACAACTACTGCGTTACTAGTATTTTAATGGTAACCAAGTGTTTAAATTAAAATTTTTAAAAATCCGAAAGAATTTAACCCCTTCCCACACTTAAGATCTTGCAATGCCCTCATTTGCAAGAAATCAGTAACAATTTAAATTATTGAGGGAGATTAAATTTTACCAAAGTTTTCAAACATATTGTTGTTTATGTTGAATGATAAATGGGGCATATCATTTGTTCATTCCGTCTATTGTTACATCACATATATTTTGCATCTTGTCGTCAAAATTAATAGCTTTTGCTGAACTTAATGCCAGTCTTTAAAAATAGCTATTTTACCCTGTTGTGTACATGAAATAAAATACATACAATACAAATATAAACATGCATGGTAATTTAAAATGGGACTTAATATCTCACTTTCAAATTACAAAAATGAAATATTAGTTAGACAATAATAAAATATTAAATATTACATAAAAGTATCAAAATGTTAAATGTTTAACATAAATAAAAATAATAAAAGAGAAGACATCACCAATGGAACACTATTGATTTGGATAGGGGTTCCAGTTCATATCATCATTTGGGTTCCATGGTTGGTGATAGGTGTTTTGGTAGGCTTGATTGGGGTCGTAGAGAGTAAATGGTGGTCGCATATCGGGCTGGTGTGACGGATAGTAAGCAGGTCGGGTCGGTACGTAGTTATTTGGTACCCGAGATGATAGCTGGCTCATGATCTGATGCTGATGATAGTGCCATCTATCATGCTGTCGTTTCCTGGAATGCTCGTACACATTCTCGGCGTGCCACTGCTCGTACTGACTATGTCTACCCTTTATTTGTCATTTCTACCTCATCTATACACTGGTAAACGTCAGTAACAGCCTCCCTAATGACATCCCTAATGTCATCCGCTTCCTCCATTTCCTCATCTGAACCTCTATCTACTTGTGGATGAGGTCCCTGATATGGTACTGCCTGATTGCGTCTGCTCTTTAATACCTTTGCATCTTTATAGACCCGCAATCCTAAAGTCTCATCCTATTCCCTACACACCATCAGTGGACCCCCTTGATCCCTATCTACGCCTAAATACTCTCCAATGAGAGTAACAAAAATACCTCCTCCTATTATTCCCCCGTCATGTATTCCTTCCACCATTTTAGACAGATAAAAACCAACACAGTAGGGAGTATTAACAAAGCCTCTAGTATCTCGAATACACTTAAGGTGAAATAAATCGTGTAGGGTCATCTTCTCCTTGTTGTTACCTCTTTGTGTAATCAAATTAGCTAAAAATCTATGTATAATACGAAGCTCTACTTTGTTAATATCTAAATAGGAGTGTCTTCCTCCCCGCGTAAAAACATTATAATTTGACATACGCCTCCAGACGGCGTCAGCGTCAAAATTTCTATCTACCCTTTCACCATGATAAATCAAATTTGTACAATCAGGAAATAGTAATTCAGCGGGAGTGTAAATCTGTAAAGCCCTGGCCATGTCCAGCATGGACATCCTATACATCCTACGGCCAAGTAAAAATCTAAGAAAATTCCTATCGTCTAACCTAACTACATCCATATCAAGTGATATAGTACTCATAAGCTCAACACACCATTCCTTATATACAGGCCTACGAATGGTGAATAAATGTTCCTAATCGGGAAAAGAAGAGTTCCCATACCTTTGGATCAGTAGCAGTCTAACTGGGTTAGCTAGTTGGTCCCTTTCCAAAGGCTCCCAATCGATTACCCTCGGTACTTCTACATTTTTCGTTACCAGTTTAAATTTGTTACTTTGGTACGTCGGGTAATTTCTCCAGCTTCGATCAAATCTCAAATTGGGATGCAACAGCTCTTCATGAATCGTTGGGTGTTCTATTATTGGATGAATCAGAAATTGTACGTAGGCATTAACATATTCTTGTTCCGGATCATAATATGGTATGTGTTGATCATTATGATATTGTTGTTCTTGTTGTTGTTCCTGTTCAGGTTCTGGTTCATATTGTGGCTCATATTGCATTTCTGGCTGTGGTTCATTTTCAGGTTGTCTGGATGATGATGCACCGCCAGATTCGGTATATTTCTTTTTTGCTTCCCCATCTGAGAAAAGGCATGATTGTAGCGGATTATTTTGAGAAATTTGGTGAAATTTGGTGAAAAATAGGTGAAATTTGAGAGTGTTTGTGTGTGTTTTCGTGAATGTGTGTGTGTATTATGTTGATACAGAGAAGGCGACTGGACTTTTGTAATCTGCCCAGAATTTTTGCACCATGAGACCGCATGGATTTCTAGTATAAACCCCATGCGATCGCATGGGGTTATTTCCCTTTTTTTTTATATAAAAACCTTTAACTAATAAAACATAAGTTAATAATTTTAAAAATTTGTTTCTTTTAAGAATGAGGGCATTTCGGATCGTTGTCCTAGTCCGTCTCTCGACAAAATTTTGAAATTTATCATTTTTAAGCGTCGTTTTAAAAGCAAAGATTTTTGGGTTTTTTAATGTTTTTGGCATATTTTAATTCAATAAGATTAAAAATAATGATAATAAAATTTCTCGTCCCGCCCTCAGGTAAAGCAATTTCGGTTCAACTACCTAGTCTTCAACTCACGACGAATTTTAAATATCAAAATTTTAACTTAATGAAATAAAGTAAATTTTTGTTTTTAAATTCACACCAAACTTAAATTTAAAATGCATAAAATTTTTATACATTAATTTTACAAACTTATATTAAAAATATTAATTTTTAAAATATTTAAAAACTTAAATATATTGATTTTAAAAATTTACATTAAAATATTAATATTTATATATTAATTTTAAAAAACAAGGTAAAAATTAAAATTAAAAATCTTTTTGGTGTTTTATCCCACTTTAATCAATCAAATATTATCAAAAATATACTCCCCTATTTTGGGTAAAGTAATTTCGGCTATTTTACCTAGTTTTACTCCTGACGAATTTTTGAAATATTTTAGATTGATTGATTAAAGATATTTATACCTTAAGAATAAACGGTAAATTTCGCAGTGATGTAATAAATTTTTGTATGATATCAATAATTTCGGTTTCGCATACCTAATTTTATTGAATACCGATTTAATACTTTATAGCGAACGATTCAGCGTTTATTATCAAAAGGTTAAAAGTAATAAATAAAAACAAAAATAAAAACTGTACATACTTACCTATGAGATAGAATTCTCAGAGACCTGCTTTAGCTGACTCATAGGAGAGTCGTGTGATTTGGTTTTCCATATCTACATAAGCGTAACCTCTATTCTTCAATAACTTTTCTTCTAAACATATGAACGGTCTCTCTCTGCATAGAGTAACAAATTCGGTATTTGAATATGTTTGATTGTTCGAACATTTACCTTTGTGTGAACATTTTCCGCATTTATGACATCTTTCAAGGAGTCGTGCTCTTCTTTTTGTTGCGGATTTCAATTTTTCTTTACCAAAATGTGTCTTATGATGATCTTTTCTGAGTTCTTTCCTTACTTCGTCCATTTTTTCTCTTATGAATGATACCAGTTCACTCGAAAAGATGTTATTATTACGTTTAGTAATCATAGCGTGTAGTAGTAGACCATGGTTTAGATCAAAGGAATTCTTCATCTCGTAAAACCTAAAAAAAATAAAAATTCAGAATGGAGGGAGAAGACTAGTTCTTTAGGGTCTGCTAGGGAAAGACCATTCAGATTCAATTTTTGGAAACTACACGAAAACAAAAAATCTAACTCTAATAGAAATACATATTACCCTAAAAAGATTCGAACCTCCCCATACTTAGTTAGCTGTGGTGTCAAAATTGTGATTAACTTCATCTTCAACTTCCATTGGACTATCTATGTAATGTTTAACTCTGTGACCATTAACTTTAAATTCAATCCTATTTGAATTTATTAATTCTACTGTTCCGTATGGGAAAACTCTTTTGACTATGAATGGTCCAGACCATCCTGATTTTAATTTTCCAGGAAATAGCTTGAATCTTGAATTGAAAAGAAGAACTCTGTCTCCTTCTTTAAATTCTTTTGAACTTCTGATTCTTTTATCATGCCATTTCTTCGTTCTTTCTTTATAGATTAACGAATTTTCGTATGCTTCATGTCTCAATTCTTCTAATTCGTTTAGTTGACTTAATTGTAAACGTCCGGCTTCATGCAAATCAAGATTACATGTCTTCAAAGCCCAAAATGATTTGTGCTCAATTTCTACTGGAAGATGACATGCTTTTTCGTAAACGAGTCTAAAAGGTGTGGTTCCCAATTGGAGTTTTGTAGGCTGTTCTAAAAGCCCAGAGTGCATCCTCCAATTTCATGGACCATTCCTTCGGATTTGATCCTACGGTTTTCTCTAGAATACGTTTTAATGCTCGGTTGGTATTTTCAACTTGTCCACTTGTTTGTGGATGATAAGCAGTTGAGATTTTATGAGTTACTCCATATCTTTTGAGAACTTTCTCAAGTTGATTATTACAAAAATGAGTACCCCGATCACTTATTAAAGCTTTCGGTGTTCCGAACCTTGTAAAAAGACATTTTAAGAAGTTGACTACAACTCGTGCATCATTAGTTGGGAGAGCTTGTGCTTCTGCCCATTTAGATACATAATCAATAGCAACGAGAATGTAGAGATTATTATGAGATTTTGGAAATGGACCCATAAAGTCGATACCCCAAACGTCAAATACTTCACATACTTGAATGACATTTTGTGGCATTTCATCACGTTGAGTTATTTTTCTGACCTTTTGACAAGCATCGCAGGATTTACAAAGAAGGTGTGCGTCTTTGAAAATTGTAGGCCAATAGAATCCAGCATCGTAAACTTTTCTTGCTGTAAGTTGAGGCCCATAATGCCCTCCTGTTGGTCCTGTGTGATAATGGTTTAAGATTTGACTAGCTTCATCTCCGAATACACATCGGCGTATTATTCCATCGGGACAACTTTTAAACAAATGTGGATCTTCTCAGAAATAGTGTTTTATATCACTAAAGAATTTTTTTCGTTTTTGGTACGACAACCTTTTTTCAAGGAATCCACATACTAAGTAGTTTGCATAGTCTGCAAACCATGGAATTTCATTATAATCTATCTTCAATAGATATTCATCAGGAAAGTTGTCTTGTATAGCCGATTCATTTAGAACTTCTAATTCGGGATTTTCAAGACGAGAAAGATGATCAGCGGCGAGATTTTCTGCTCCCTTTTTGTCTCAGATTTCAATATCGAACTTTTGTAAGAGTAAGATCCAATGGATTAATCGTGGTTTAGCATCTTGTTTTGAAAATAAGTATCTAAGAGCAGAATGGTCGGTATAGACCACCGTTTTAGCTAGAACGACATATGAACGAAATTTATCAAAAGCAAAGACAATAGCAAGGAGTTCTTTTTCAGTAGTTGTGTAATTCGTTTGTGCTCCTTGTAACGTCTTACTAGCGTAATAAATAGGTTGAAATCGTTTTTCAATCCTTTGTCCTAAAACGGCTCCCATTGCAAAATCACTTACATCGCACATGAGTTCAAATGGTAGATTCCAATTTGGAGTTATCATGATCGGTGCATTAGTGAGTTTTTCTTTAAGAATATTAAAAGATTTGATACATTCATCTGAAAAGATGAATGGAGCATCCTTTTCTAGGAGTTTATTCATAGGAGTGGCAATTTTAGAAAAATCTTTTATGAAATGTCGGTAAAAACCAGCATGCCCTAGAAAACTCCTAACTCCTCTAACATTGGTGGGATGTGGAAGTTTAGCAATTACATCTACTTTAGCTCTATCCACTTCTATTTCTTCCTTTGAAATTTTATGACCAAGAACGATGCCTTCTTTAACCATGAAATGGCATTTCTCCCAATTAAGTACTAGATTTGATTGCTCGCATCTAATAAGCATTCGTTCAAGATTAACTAGACATGATTCAAATGTATCACCGAAGACAGAAAAGTCATCCATGAAAACTTCCATGCATTCTTCTATCATGTCATGAAAAATCACCATCATGCACCTTTGAAAGGTTGCAGGGGCGTTGCAAAGTCCAAATGGCATGCGTTTGTAAGCAAAAGTACCATAAGGGCACGTGAATGTGATTTTCTCTTGGTCCTCGGGTGCTATTGGAATTTGAAAATATCCGAAAAAACCGTCAAGAAAACAATAGTAACTGTTCCTGGCTAATCTTTCCAACATTTGATCAATGAAAGGTAAGGGAAAGTGATCTTTTCTGGTGGCGTCATTTAATTTTCTATAATTAATACAAACATGCCATCATGTTACAGTCCTAGTAGGAATAAGCTCATTTTTTTCATTTGTGATGACAGTCATGCCACCCTTCTTAGGTACGCATTGAACTGGGCTTACCCATGGACTATCAGAGATTGGATAAATTAATCCTGCATCAAGCAGTTTAATAATTTATTTCTTAACAACATCTTGCATATTAGGATTTAGTCTTCGTTGGTGTTGCACATACGTTTTATGAACTTCTTCCATCAGGATTTTATGTGTGCAATACGAAGGAGTTATGCCTTTAATGTCATGAATCTTCCATGCAATAGCTGGTTTATGAGCTTTTAGCACAGAAATGAGTTGAAATTTTTCATTTTCAGTAAGAGAAGATGATATTATTACAGGTAATTCAGATTCACCATGTAAATAAGCATATTCCAAATGGGTTGGAAGTGGCTTTAATTCTAATGTCGGTGGTTCTTCTATCGATGATTTGTATCGATATCTGTCTTCTTCTTTTAACATTTGAAGTTCTTCTGTTGTTGGTTCATATTCATTAGCCATAAGTGTAGCTAACATTTCAGCTTCATCAATTGGTTCAGTTCCTTCTCCTAAAGAACATTCTCCTATTCCTTGTAATTCTGGAAATTCTTCTAACAATTCTGCATGTGAATCTATAGTTTGAATGTAATAACATGTATCATCTGCAGATTGTGGTTGTTGCATGGCTCTATCAACAGAAAAGGTAACACTCTCGTCCTCTATACTTAGGGTTGGTTTCTTACCGAACACGTCTATTATTGCTTTAGCCGTGTTTAAGAATGGTCTTCCTAATATAAGAGGAACTCGAGAATCTTCTTCCATGTCGAGAATAACAAAGTCTACTGGAAATACTAAAGTACCAACTTTAACTAGCATGTTCTCCATTATCCCTCTAGGATATTTTACTGATCGATTGGCTAGTTGTATGCTTATTCGTGTTGGTTTCAATTCTCCGAGGTCTAGTTTAGCGTATAATGAATACGGCATTAAATTTATACTAGCACCTAAATCTGCCAATGCTTCTATTGAACTAAGACTACCCAGAAAACATGGAATTGTGAAACTTCCTGGATCAGATAATTTTTCTGGTAGTTTATTCAACAGCACTGCTGAACAATTAGCATTCATTGTAACAGCCTAGAGTTCTTCCATTTTCTTTCTATTTGTGATTAGATCTTTCAGGAATTTGACATATCTTGGCATTCCTGAAATCACATCAATGAAAGGAAGATTGATATTTATTTGTTTAAACATATCCAGGAATTTGGATTACTCGGCTTCAAGTCTTTCTTTTCTCATTTTACTTGGGTAAGGAAGTGGTGGTTGGTATGGTTTAACATAAGGTTTAGTTTTAACTGTGTTATCTTCATTAACCTTTTTCAACTACCGGTTCTTTTTCCTTTTCTTGATCAAATTGTGGTTTTTGTGTAGTAGGAATAGCGTCATCAGAAATTACAGGTATTTCAGGTGGTTTAAGTGTAATACCACTTCTCGTGGTAATGACTTTAGCTGTTTCATTCCAGGGGTTAGCATTTGTATCACTAGGTAGACTTCCCGGTTTTCTTTCACCTATCAACCTTGCTAGGTTGCTTACTTCTTGTTCCAAATTTTGAATCGAAGCTTATTGATTTCTAAATGCTTGAGCATTTTGTTCATTGGTTTGTTTATGAGATGTGAAAAATTGAGTTTGAGATTCAACTAGCTTTGACATCATGTCTTCTAGATTTGGCTTTTTATCATCGGTTTGTGGTGGTTTATTTTAAAAAAATAGGTCTTTGCTAATTGTAAGTATTATTAGATACTTGTTGATTACTAGGACCTTATTGGTTGTTGTATGGAACATTTCGGTTATAATTCTGATTTTGATTGTAGTTTGGTCTTGGCGATTGATAATTATTCTGATAATTATTTCCAGGCCTTTGGTTTATATATGAAACATTCTCTCGTTGTTCCATTGTTTGTTCAATACTGAGACAATCTTTTGTCAAATGTGGTCCTCCACACTGCTCACAACTAATTCGTATAGCGTGCATATCTTTAGTCATCTTTTCCATTCGTCTCTCGAAAGCATCTATCTTTGCGGAAATGGAATCAAAGTCATGACTAGAATCGGCTCTAGATGCTTTAGTTGATCTAACGATATCTTTTTTTTGATGCCACTCATGTGAGTGGGAAGTAGTGTTATCAATAATTTTGTAAGCTTCAGTTGCGGTTTTCTTCATAATGGAACCACCAGCTGCTACATCGATGTCTTTTCGTGTAGTGATGTCGTATCCTTGATAGAATATTTGTACTATTTGATAAGTGTCTAAACCATGTTGCGGACATCCTCTTAACAACTTTCCAAATCTTGTCCACGCCTCATATAGAGTTTCATTTAGCTTTTGTGTGAACGTAACAATTTCTCCTTGAAGTCTCACGACTTTAGATGCCGAAAAGAATTGTTTAAGAAAATTTTCAACTAAGACATCCCATGTATCAATCGCCCCTTCAGGTAACGATTCTAACCAATCTTTGGCTTCTCCCTTTAAGGTCCAGGGAAATAACATGAGATAGATCTGTTCATCCTCAACTTCTCTGATGAATAGAGTACAGATCCTATTAAAGGTACGAAGATGTTCGTTTGGATCTTCCTTCGGCGCACCACTAAATTGGCATTGATTAGTTACCATGTGTAGGATTTGTCCTTTGATTTCATAATCTGGCACATTAATGTCTGGTTGAGTAATTGCATGACCTTAGCCAGTGCGTTTAGCTCTCATTCGGTCTTCCATACTTAGAGGTTCCAGATTTTCCATGATTGAATTTGTTGAATCTGAATCACTAGAGGATTCTGACTTAATGGTTTCTTCCTCGACAATCTCTGGATGAGTGATTTGTGGTTCAGGAGGAATGATTAGTGGTTCAGGATCTCTGAATTGTCCCTGAATATCCTCCGGATTCTCAATTGTGAGGTCGGGTTCAAAAAATGGATTATCAGAAATTTGAATTGGAGTACTTGGTTGACTAGATGACGATTCTAAAGAAAATCAACAGCGACAATGTTGGCTAGATGTCTTGATCTGGTTACAGGTGGTGAACGTATGAAAGGTGGTGAACGTTTTGCTCGGTGCATTCACTGAATATCCTATTAGTTATAAAAGATAAAAATTATATAAGTTATCAAATTAATAGACTTTTCTGATTTTGCCCACGTTTCGAATAGCCAATAGATGCAGCAGGTAGCCAGGACCCTTTAAATCGAAAGCCCACAACTCGCCACTAACAAATCCAACTATTACTACGAATCAGAAAATTTTGGATGTCTATCAATTTAACCGCTTAAAATAATTTTTCGTCAAAGTTTAAAGAAAATAAAAAAAATTCTATGTCCTAAAAACTAGAGCGTCGAGAAATAAGAAAGAAAAAGAGTGCGTCAAAAAATGTCGAAAAATAAAAGGTCGAAAAATTAAGCGTCGAAAAATAATAAAATGCAGCGTCGAAACTTAAAAGTCTAAAAACTAAAATTTAAAACTTACGTCTAAAGGTATTAAAGCTTAATAGGAATTCTATATCCAAAACGGCAATAACTTAAAAAGTCACTAAAATCTATAAAATATTAAAGCGATAAGCGATGTCGTAAAATTCTAAAGCACCTAAATCTTAATCTAAAGAAAAAGCACTTAAGGGATTTTACGGCAAAGCTTAGAAATCTAGAAATAAAAATAACTACGACAAAATACTAGTCTTAAAACTAATTACGAATGATAAATATACAAAATTTACGAATTAAGCGATAAAAATATACACAATATAAAAATAAGCTTAAAGTTATAAAAATACATTTTTTTATAAAAATATTATTTTTATATTATTATTTTATAAAAGTACTAATTTTATAACTAATTAGAACTTAAAATACAAATTTAATTAAAACTTAAACTATCTATTATTTAATTAAACCCTAATCTTAATTAATTAATAATAATAATAATTAAAACCTAACCCTAAAGAATTAATAATAAAAATTACAACCCTAATCCGTAATAAATGTTGTCCGATGTTGGCCTGTCAGTTTCACTCATGCGGTCGCATGAGATCAAAGCACTGTAACCATGCGATCGCATGGCATGCAGATTCAGAATTGTTGCAGGCTTAAAAATTGTAGACTCAATGTTTTTATATACATTTTTTTTTTGTATTTTTAACTTATAAAATATTTATATAAAATAAATAAAAACATATACTTTAAAAACTAAAATAAAAAATTAAAATACTTTATAATTTTATATATTTTAAACAAACTCTTAAAAATATATTTATTTTGTTTTTTGTTTTTATATTTTTGTATTTTTGTATTTTTAACAAAATATTTTTACAAAATGAGAAATATTATATTTTTACAAAAATATCTTAAAAACTAATATATAATCTTTTTATATATAGCGTTTCGCTTCGGCGTTGTTGATTTTCCCCGGCAGTGGCGCCAAAAACTACTTGATGTTATGCGAGGTGTATACGAAATAGTTATATTTTTACTACAAAATACTATTAAGTACGATACAATTTTACACAAGTTATTTATTTATTTATAGAATGGATATACCTAAACCTTGCTACAATACTTATAGGCAGTGTACCTAATCGTGCAGTAGTGTAGTTTTTAGTAAGTCCGGTTCATTCCACAGGGATACAGTAAACAAGTTTAACGCTATAATTATTTTAACTTATAATTGTAAAAATATAAATATATATATATATATATATATATATATATATATATATATATATATATATATATATATATATATATATATATATAAGTAGTATTATTATTATTATAAAAAGGGGGTTTTTACCGTTTAATGACCGGTTTGTCGATTTTAAAACTTAAGTCGCAATTAAAACTTAATGTAAAATATTAAAAATAAACATAACTTAGTGACGATAATTAAAATGCGATAAATTAAAATGCGATAAATAAAATTGCGATAATTAAAAAGTACGATAATTAAAAGTGCAATAAGATATAAAAAAAGGAATTATGCTTATTTAAACTTCCGTAATCATGATGTTCGACGTGTTGATTTTAGTTTATTACCATGAGTTAATTGTCCTTTGTCCTGGATTATTCAATATGTCCATACGGTTTTTGTCCATAACAGTCCATCAGTCATAAATATAAAGTGCGAGTGTCATCGTCAAATTATCCTTATATCCGAAGTCAAATATTCCAACTAATTGGGGACTTAAACTGTAATAAGGTTTTAATACATTGTTTATGATTAAACCAAGTTATCGACTGTGTGCAATCCAAGGTTTTAATACTTTATTATCAATTACACCAAGTGTCCTTGTATGTAATCCACCCCTGTTTTAATGAGTCCATTGACTATTAATCCATTCCCGTGTCCGGTTAGATGAACAATTATTAGTATTTATAAATATCCTGTCCATCGTGTTCGATCGAGTGTATATGGTTATTTATAGATACGCCAAATTGTAAATCTCTATATTAAATTAACGAATTATCATTCAGTTAAACAAATATAAAACCCATTAATAGTCCTTAGTCCAATTTCCACAAGTGTCGGTCTTTTGTCCAAACCCCAATTATAGTACAAAGCCCAATAACCCCGTCTTTAATATATAGCCCAACATCATGATAACTTCGATTTAAATAAGCATAATAATAACTTAGCTACGAGACATTAATTTAAAAAGGTTGAACATAACTTACAATGATTAATAATAGCGTAGCGTTACACGGACAAAATTTTGACTTACACACTTACAACATTCGTTAACATAACCTTATTATTATTAATTCTAAATTAAAATTAAAATTATAAATATATATATATATATATATATATATATATATATATATATATATATATATATATATATATATATATATATATATATATATATATATATATTGAGATAGAGAGTAGATAGAAAAAGATGTGTATATTTCGGCCAGAACTCGTGCGTTTTATAAAATGTGGCCTATTACAGTACACCATGCGACCGCATGGTTTTTATGTGTCCAGGCCATGCGATCGCATGGCCAGCTGGATCAGACCACATCCTCTTGTTTGCTAGTTTGCCGACGGTTTTTAATATATAATATATATATATATATATATATATATATATATAATTTTAAGAATTATTTATATATTATATTATATTCATGTGCATAGTTGACTTGTCATTTTAGCTCTGTTGCATCGCGCGTTGATAGTTGGTTCATTTCCCGGTTCCGGATTTTCGAACGTCCTTTCGTACTATTTAATATCTTGTACTTTGCGTTTTGCGGCTCGTACTCTTGTAACTTTTAGACGTTTCTTATCAATAAATTGAACCACTTTGATTGTACTTTGTACTTTTTAGCTTTTTGGTCGTTTGCGTCTTCAAATCATCGAATCTGTCTTTTTTTCTTCACCTTTTATTATTTTGAACGAATATCACTTGTAAATAGAACAATTGCAACCAAAAGCTTGTCTTTCTTGAAGGATAATGCTATGAAATATATGTTCGTTTTTAGCATTATCAATATCCAAAATATTTATCAAACTATTATATTCTTTTATTTATTCTTAAAAATGTAACTCTCTCTGTCCCATATTAATACTCCTGTTTGTCTTTTCTTTTCAGCTTTGACTTTAAATTATATCATGTTTGTTATATAATACCCGATGAATGTTATAATGGTAAAAATATATATTCAAAAACCAATCCATTGATATAAATTTCATCGAATATTATTTAAACAAACTAAAATATTTAAATTCTGAGTTGCAAGTAAAGAACATCTAAAGTCATAACTGAACTATTAATATGTGACGGAAGGAGTAATACATTGATATTACATCACTTATAAAGTTCATTCGAAATGATTATTAAACACTATTGCCATTCAGAACCAAATTTAATAAGAATCTTTGAGTTATTCAGATTTGATGCATTTAACATTTAATCATTCCTTAATCATCTATCCTCTATTTCTATCCTATATTATCTATTAAAAGGAAATTCTTATGAGGTAATTATTTTAAAATATAACTGTTCCTTCCCATAAGCAATGCCACATGTCACACAGAGAGAATATGGAGTGATGTAATAAATAATTTCTTTTAACAATTATAAAATTAAAACTTTAGATTGATTATAAATGAGAATACTTAAAAAAAGGCAAAAAAATAGATTGTAACGACATCTCCACTGAAATATTACAAGGGATCCGAGGACTAGAATTACTAGATCATATTGAATATTTCTGCAATATACAATTATAGTCACTTCCATAGCAATAAGAAGTCTAATGCAGTAATTCTGCCAAACAAAATTTTGCATAAAAACACTTACAATGCTTTAATTATATGGTCTATACGTATACACGGATACCCATATATTTTACTTTTGTTTAAGTGTCATTTAAGAGGACGTGCTCCCCGAGTTACTTTCATAGGTTCTATTGTAATATGCACACTATTAAAACTTTCTTTCATCATAATGCTTATAATGGTTGCTTTGAGTGCATCTCTTTTATTTTTTTCACACATGAATACACGCGCCATTACATATAAAGACCCTAACTTTCAAACCTCACAATCTATTAGGTACATAATATGTTAAATGATATATAACAAATAACTTTTTCTTGTCTACATGACCACTTTATTTTTCAACTTGTATATAAGAATTGTTAACTTTAATATATCATTAAAAAATTATCATTAAACTAACTCGTCATTTCATAGGTCCCTCACCTTTAATATATCATTCAAAATAGGAAACTCCTAGTTGGTGTCTCATTCGCTTTCATTTCAGCAATACTTAAGGTAACGAATCCTTCATATATAAAAGATTATCGTTTGATATCTATAATTGGTGTCCAATACAAAATTATTGCAAAGATATTGTTTCATTGTTTCACTTTGGTTATTGGTAAAATCATAAGCAATGTCCAATTAGCTTTTATCAAATGTAGACAAATACTTGATGGGCCTGTAATTGTTAGTGAATTGTTGGGATGGTAAAAGAAGAAGAAGAAAAAGTTGATGATATCTAAGGTGGACTTCAAGAAAGCATACGATACTGTGAGTTAGGATTTTTTTGGACCATATGCTCAGGATTTTGGGGTTTGGAGAGTGTTGGCGTGTTTAGATAAGTATGTGTTTGAAGAATGTGCACACATATTTTTTTGTCAACGGTAGTGAAATGTCCCGTTCATATTGATTATAAACGTTCCATATTAATTGATTTCGTTGCAAGGTTTTGACCACTATATGAGACGTTTTTCAAAGACTGCATTCATTTTTAAAACAACCATAACCTTTATTTTATCAATAAAGGTTTTAAAAACATTACGTAGATTATCAAATAATGATAATCTTAAATATACTGTTTACACACGACCATTACATAATGGTTTACAATAGAAATATATTACATCGACATATGTTTCTTGAATGCAGTTTTTACACAATATCATACAAACATGGACTCCAAATCTTGTCCTTATTTTAGTATGCAACAGTGGAAGCTCTTAATATTCACCTGAGAATAAACATGCTTTAAACGTCAACAAAAATGTTGGTGAGTTATAGGTTTAACCTATATATATCAAATCGTAACAATAGACCACAAGATTTCATATTTCAATACACATCCCATACATAGAGATAAAAATCATTCATATGGTGAACACCTGGTAACCGACATTAACAAGATGCATATATAAGAATATCCCCATCATTCCGGGACACCCTTCGGATATGATATAAATTTCGAAGTACTAAAGCATCCGGTACTTTGGATGGGGTTTATTAGGCCCAATAGATCTATATTTAGGATTCACGTCAATAATGGTGTCTGTTTCATAATTCTTAGATTACCAGACTTAATAAAAAGGGGCATATTCGATTTCGATAATTCAACCATAGAATGTAGTTTCACGTACTTGTGTCTATTTTGTAAATCATTTATAAAACCTGCATGTATTCTTATCCCAAAAATATTAGATTTTAAAAGTGGGACTATAACTCACTTTCACAGATATTTCCTTCCTCGGAAATAAGACTTGGCCACGGATCAATTCACGAACCTATACAAATATGTACATATATATCAAAGTATGATCAAAATATAATTACAACCATTTTTATTATGTTTTAAAGATTTGAGTGTATTAAGTCAGCTGTCCTCGTTAGTAACCTACAACTAGTTGTCCACAGTTAGATGTACAGAAATAAATCGATATATATTATCTTGAATCAATCCATGACCCAGTGTATACACGTCTCAGGCTAGATCACAACTCAAAGTATATATATTTTTGGAATCAACCTCAACCCTGTATAGCTAACTCTAACATTACTGCATATAGAGTGTCTATGGTTGTTCCAAATAATATATATACATGGGTCGATATGATATGTCAAAACATTTGCATACGTGTCTATGGTATCCCAAGATTACATAATATATTAGAATACATGTATAATACAATATAAGTTAGCTAGGATATGATTTGTATAGATTTGTTAAACATTTCCCGTAGCTAGAAAAGATCAAAAATATCCAATCTTGTTTTACCCATAACTTCTTCATTTTAAATCCGTTTTGAGTGAATCAAATTGCTATGGTTTCATATTAAACTCTACTTTAAGAATCCAAACATAAAAAGTATAGGTTTATAGTCGGAAATTTACGTTACATGTCAATTACTAAAGAGGTAGTCATTTCCGTCGAAAGAACGACATCTTGATGACCATTTTGAAAAACATACTTTCACTTTGAGTTTAACCAAGAATTTTGAATATATTGTTTCATGTTCATATGAAAAATCATTTTCCGAGAAGAACAACTTTTAAATCAAAGTTTATCATAGTTTTTAATTATCCAAACCAAAACAGCCACCGGTTTCACTACGACGGCGTATATCCGATTTTATGGTGTTCATTGTGTTTCCAGGTTTTAAATCATTAAGTTAGCATATCATATAGATATAGAACATGTGTTTAGTTGATTTTAAAAGTCAAGTTAGAAGGATTAACTTTTGTTTGCGAACAAGTTTAGAATTAACTAAACTATGTTCTAGTGATTACAAGTTTAAACCTTCGAATAAGATAGCTTTATATGTATGAATCGAATGATGTTATGAACATCATTACTACCTCAAGTTTTCTGGATAAAACTACAGAAAATGAGAAAAATGGATCTAGCTTCAAAGGATCCTTGGATGGCTTGAAAGTTCTTGAAGCAGAATCATGACACGAAAACAGTTCAAGTAAGATTTTCACTCGAAATAAGATTGTTATAGTTGTAGAAATTGAATCAAAGTTTAAATATGAATATTACCTTGAATTAGAAAGATAACATACTGTAAATAACAAAGGTTCATTGATCTTAGATGATTACTTGGAATGGATTAGAAAACTTGGAACTAAACTTGCAAACTTGGTAGTATTCTTGATTTTTATGAAACTATACTTATGGAATTTATGTAGAACACTTAGAACTTGAAGATGGAACTTGAGAGAGATTAATTACATGAAGAAAATTGAAGAATGAAAGTGTTTGTAGGTGTTTTTGGTCGTTGGTATATGGATTAGTTATAAAGGATATGTAATTTTGTTTTCATGTAAATAAGTCATGAATGATTACTAATATTTTTGTAATTTTATGAGATATTTCATGCTAGTTGCCAAATGATGGTTCCCACATGTGTTAGGTGACTCACATGGGCTTCTAAGAGCTGATCATTGGAGTGTATATACCAATATTACATACATCTAAAAGTTGTGTATTGTACGAGTACGAATACGGGTGCATACGAGTAGAATTGTTGATGAAACTGAACGAGGATGTAATTGTAAGCATTTTTGTTAAGTAGAAGTACTTTAATATGTGTCTTGAAGTCTTTCAAAAGTGTAAGAATACATATCAAAACACAACATGTATATACATTCTAATGGAGTCGTTAAGTCTTCGTTAGTCGTTACATGTAAGTGTTGTTTTGAAACCTTTAAGTTAACGATCTCAATTAATGTTGTTAACCCAATGTTTATTATATCAAATGAGATGTTAAATTATTATATTATCATGATATTATGATGTAAGAATATATTTTAATATGATATATACATTAAAATATCGTTACAACGATAATCGTTACATATAAGTCTCGTTTCGTAATTCTTGAGTTAGTAGTCTTGTTTTTACATATGTAGTTCATTGTTAACACACTTAATGATATATTTAAATATCATTTTATCATGTAAAATATAGTGTATCAATATCTTAATATGATACATATGTATTTAGTAGACGTTATCATAACGATAATCGTTATATATATCATTTCGAGTTTCTTAACTTAGTAATCTCATTTCTTATGTATATCACACATTGTTAATATAGTTAGTGAGATACTTACTCATCATAATCTTATGTCAACCATATATATATGTCTATATATACCACAACATGTAGTTTTTACAATTTTGTAACGTTCGTGAATCGCCGGTCAACTTAGGTGATCAATTGTCTATATGAAACTTATTTCATTTAATCAAGTCTTAACAAGTTTGATTGCTTAACAAGTTGGAAACATTTAGTCATGTAATTATCAATCTCAATTAATATATATAAACATGGAAAAGTTCGGGTCACTACAGTTCCTACCCGTTAAATAAATTTCGTCCCGAAATTTTAAGTTGTTGAAGGTGTTGACGAATCTTCTGGAAATAGATGCGGGTATTTCTTCTTCATCTGATCTTCATGCTCCCAGGTGAACTCGGGTCCTCTACGAGCATTCCATCGAACCTTAACAATCGGTATCTTGTTTTGGTTAAGTCTCTTAACCTCACGATCCATTATTTCGACGGGTTCTTCAATGAATTGAAGTTTTTCATTGATTTGGATTTCGTCCAACGGAATAGTGAGATCTTCTTTAGTAAAACATTTCTTCAAATTCGAGACGTGAAAAGTGTTATGTACAGCCAGCGAGTTGTTGAGGTAGCTTCAGTTGGTAAGCTACTGGTCCGACACGATCTATAATCTTGAATGGTCCAATGTACCTTGGATTTAGTTTCCCCCGTTTACCAAATCGAACAACGCCTTTCCAAGGTGAAACCTTAAGCATGACCATTTCTCCAATTTCAAACTCTATATCTTTTCTTTTACTGTCCGCGTAGCTCTTTTGTCGACTCTGGGCGGTTTTCAATCGTTGTTGAATTTGGATGATTTTCTCGATAGTTTCTTGTATTATCTCCGGACCCGTAATCTGTCTATCCCCCACTTCATTCCAACAAATTGGAGACCTGCACTTTCTACCATAAAGTGCCTCAAACGGCGCCATCTTAATACTAGAATGATAACTGTTGTTGTAGAAAAATTCTGCTAACGGTAGGTCTCGATCCCAACTGTTTCCGAAATCAATAACACATGCTCGTAGCATGTCTTCAAGCGTTTGTATCATCCTTTCGCTCTGCCCATCAGTTTGTGGATGATAGGCAGTACTCATGTCTAGACGAGTCCCCAATGCTTGTTGCAACATCTGCCAGAACCTTGAAACAAATCTACCATCCCTATCAGAGATAATAGAGACGGGTATTCCATGTCTGGAGACAACCTCCTTCAAATACAATCGCGCCAACTTCTCCATTTTGTCATCTTCTCTCATTGGCAGGAAGTGTGCTGACTTGGTGATACGATCAACTATTACCCAAATAGTATCATAACCACTTGCAGTCCTTGGCAATTTAGTAATGAAATCCTTGGTAATGTTTTCCCATTTCCATTCCGGGATTTTAGGTTGTTGTAGTAGACCTGATGGTTTCTGATGTTCAGCTTTGACCTTAGAACATGTCAAACATTCTCCTACATATTTAGCAATATCGGCTTTCATACCCGGCCACCAAAAGTGTTTCTTGAGATCTTTATACATCTTCCCCACTCCGGGATGTATTGAATATCTGGTTTTATGTGCTTCTTTAAGTACCATTTCTCTCACATCTCCAAACCTTGGTACCCAAATTCTATCAGCCCTATATCGGGTTTTGTCTTCCCGAATATTTTGATGTTTCTCTGATCCTTTGGGTATCTCATTCTTCAACTTTCCTTCTTTTACAACCCCCTGTTGCGCCTCCTTTATTTGAGTAGTAAGGTTAGTACAAATAATTATATTCATAGCTTTTACCCGTATAGGTTCTCTGTCCTTTCTACTCAAAGCATCGGCTACCACATTCGCCTTCCCCGGGTGGTATCGAATCTCAAAATCATAATCATTCAACAGTTCAATCCACCTGCGTTGTCTCATATTCAGTTGCTTCTGATTAAATATATGTTGGAGACTTTTGTGGTCGGTATATATAATACTTTTGACCCCATATAAGTAGTGCCTCCAAGTCTTTAATGCAAAAACAACAGCACCCAATTCCAAATCGTGAGTTGTATAATTTTGCTCGTGAATCTTCAATTGTCTAGACGCATAAGCAATCACCTTCATTCGTTGCATTAATACACAACCGAGACCTTGCTTTGATGCATCACAATAAATCAAAAAATCATCATTCCCTTCAGGCAATGACAATATAGGTGCCGTAGTTAGCTTTTTCTTCAATAACTGAAACGCCTTCTCTTGTTCATCCTTCCATTCAAATTTCTTCCCTTTATGCGTTAATGCAGTCAAGGGTTTCGCTATTTTGGAGAAATCTTGGATGAATCTTCTGTAGTAACCAGCCAATCCTAAAAATTGACGTATATGCTTCGGAGTTTTTGGGGTTTCCCACTTTTCAACGGTTTCGATCTTTACCGGGTCCACCTGGATACCTTCTTTGTTCACTATGTGACCGAGGAATTGAACTTCTTCCAACCAAAATGCACACTTTGAAAACTTAGCGTACAGTTTTTCTTTCCTCAATACTTCTAGCAATTTTCTCAAATGTTCTTCGTGCTATTGATCATTCTTTGAGTAAATAAGTATGTCATCAAGATATGGCCCACACACTCGGTTCATAAGGTCCATGAACACAGCTGGTGCGTTAGTCAATCCAAACGGCATAACCATAAACTCGTAATGACCATAACGCGTCCTAAAAGCAGTTTTTGGAATATCATCCTCCTTTACTCGCATTTGATGATATCCAGAACGTAAATTGATTTTCGAATAAACCGACGAGCCTTGTAGTTGATCAAATAAGTCGTCAATTCTCGGCAGTGGATAACGATTTTTGATGGTAAGTTTATTCAACTCTCTGTAGTCAATACACAACCTAAATGTACCATCCTTCTTCTTGACAAACAAAACAGGAGCTCCCCATGGTGATGTGCTTGGTCGAATGAAACCACGTTCTAATAGTTCTTGCAGTTGGCTTTGTAGTTCTTTCATCTCGCTGGGTGCGAGTCTATAAGGAGCACGAGCTATTGGTGCAGCTCCTGGTACAAGATCTATTTGAAATTCAACAGATCGATGTGGAGGTAGTCCCGGTAATTCTTTCGAAAATACATCGGGAAATTCTTTTGCGACGGGAACATCATTGATGCTCTTTTCTTCAGTTTGTACATTCTCGACGTGTGCTAGAACAGCATAGCAACCTTTTCTTATTAGTTTTTGCGCCTTCAAATTACTAATAAGATGTAGCTTCGTGTTGCCCTTTTCTCCATACACCATTAAGGGTTCTCCTTCTTCTCGTATAATGTGAATTGCATTTTTGTAACATACGATCTCTGCTTTCATCTCCTTCAGCCAGTCCATGCCAACTATTACATCAAAACTTCCTAACTCTACTGGTATCAAATCAATCTTAAATATTTCGCTACCTAGTTTAATTTCTCGATTCTGACATATATAATCTGCTGAAATTAATTTACCGTTTGCTAATTCGAGTAAAAATTTACTATCCAACGGCGTCAATGGACAACTTTGAAACAACCCAACCCGTACTCCGTACGATAAGTTTTTTTTAAATGATACACATTTACGCGCCAATTAAATATGTAAACCATTCCACACGCTTCATTAAAAACATACTACGAGTTTAATGTTTACAAAAAGGCACAAAGGCCATTAACGAATGTGATACAAGTTTGACCAACTACAAATGATAGTTTATAATCCAAATGACCCCTTGAGCATGGTTTGGGACTAAACTACCCAAAACGTTGGTCAACTTCCAAAAGCTTCATCATAACATCAACAAGGACACCTAATGCCCAATAACCCCCTTGCCCTTGTCCACACCTGCATCTAAAAAGATAAACAACGAGAGGGGTAAGCTAATGCTTAGTGAATGCAATAATCATACATACACATATATAATATATCTACTTGCAAACACTTACACAACACCGTACACAAGCTAGCAATTCGACAACCATGCAAAACATTATGCATATACCAATGACCGCAATTCACATTGAGCTAGCAATAGCAAAAGCATATAGTTCATATTTAAATATGCTAATGCACAATTCATACAACCATGGTTAACCAATCATAAAAGGAACGGTACTCTAATTTCCCATTGTTGTTCATAACAACCGTTAGTGCACAACACATATATCACTAACCCTTGGACAACACATATCCGTTTATAAAATCATTAGTGTACAACACATATAACACTAAATCGGATAACACATATCCATTCATAAATCATTAGTGTACAACACATATAATCACTAAATTGGACAACATATATCCGTTCTTAAAACCGTTAGCGTACAACGCATATATCACTAACTTGGACAACACATATCCATTTCTACAAGTAAACACATCATATACGTACATGTATACTTATTCCACTCACCTTGTCACAAGGATGATGATTATGTACGTCCGAGCTTTAATGCAATGTACCTAAATCATTAAGTGCACATTCAATACACCAACTAGTGGAATTAACCACATTACACTTACTTGAGCATTTAATGACCCAATTCGCATTAAATGACTCAATCACACCAATACCGCCCTTAAATGGCCAAGACCCGACTTTAACCACTAAAGCTAGTGCATTAAAGTCTACTAACCTTAATTAACACAAACTTAGGGTAATTTATACCCATTTCGCCCAAACTAGGTCAACTAGCCCATTTTGGATCCATTTAACACTTTCACTACCAAACTTGTCAAACATGACCTAATTACCATTTCAACAACATTTTAACAAGTGTTTAATGCTTGACAATACCATTAACACCTACAAACTCCATTTCATTAAACCAAACCCTAGATTATGGTTATTAGGGTTCCATAACAACAACATAACCCAATTTCACCCATTTTACCTCCAAATGGGTCATACAAGTCTCTAGTAACCAAACCCTAGTCATTAATCAAGTAAAACTCAAAACTTAGAGTTAGAACTTACCGAGACTATCAATGCGTAGCTAGAGATACAAGGAACAACTTTAAATCTTGCTCTAAGGTTTGATTCACAATTCTCCAACTCCAAATCTCACTTTTAATCCAAATGGGTTTTAAGTTTTGGGAGATAAATTGGGAAGAAAAGAGAAAAGAAATTACATTAAATGAACAAGTGGTTGTGATTAAATGCCCAAATCTGATCTACACGCGAAAAGACCAAATTACCCCTAAAACCCTTTTAAATAGAGTAAACATCGGAGTCAGAAAAGCAGAGATGCCGCGGCGCGGCGCTATATGTCGCGGCGTGACATTACGAAGGAAAAACAACCTCTCTTAACCCACATTCTGATATGGATTTGCTTTATATGCCGCGGAGCGGCCCAGTTTGTCGCGGCGCGGCATTGGCCGTCACCTGGACACTTCGACAACCTTAAACAAAATTTGATTTTATTTAATTCGTACACTTAAATCCCGCCTCCTACATTCGCCTAACCTTCAATAATAGTCTCATAAGACTTAACGCTATCAAGGCCCATGCATAAACTTGTATGCAAACACATTATCAAGTATATATATATACACATATATCTATACAATTACGCATAAACTAGCGAGTTTCAAATGTATAAATGATTAAGTATGTACGTTTCGATACGCACAGGAAAAACGGGGTGTTACAACTCTCCCCCACTTGAATCGGAGCGCGTCCTCGCGATCCAAGCCGCATGACAAGAAGGAATATAAACCAACACGAATTCTCCGGGCTCCCAAGTAAACTCGAAACCCTTTCGATGTCGCCATTGCACCTTGAAAGTTCTAATTTCCTTGTTTCGCAACATCTTAACCTTCTCATCAAGGATTGCAACCGGTTCATCCGCATACTCCAGCTTGTTATTCAACGTAATTTCATCTAAAGGCACCCAAGTCGAGTCATCCGCAAGACACTTACGAAGATGGGAAACATGAAACGTGTTATGGATTCCCGCAAGTTCTTCGGGTAACTCTAGTCGATAAGCAACCTCACCAACACGTGCCAAAACCTTGAAAGGACCAATAAACCGAGGAGCTAACTTTCCTCGCTTTCGAAACTGAATAACACCTTTCCATGGAGAAACCTTAAGCATTACCATGTCACCTTCTTGAAACTCAATCGTTCTCCTACCTTTATCGGCATAAGACTTTTGTCGATCTTGCTCCGCTTTAAGTCGAGCCCTAATCATCTCAATTTTACAATTAGTCTCCAAAACCAAATCGGAACTCTCGATTTCCTTTTGTCCCACTTCACCCCAACAAATCGGGGTTCGACACCTACGCCCATAAAGCATCTCATATGGCGGCATCCCGATACTAGTATGATAACTATTATTGTACGAGAATTCCACCAAAGGCAAATGCTCATCCCAACTACCACCGAAATCAATAATGCACGCTCGTAACATATCTTCCAAAGTTTGATTCGTACATTCGGTTTAACCGTCCGTTTGAGGATGATACGCCGTGCTCATTTTCAATTGAGTACCCATATCTTCATGAAACTTGTTCCAAAACCGGGACGTAAAACGAGTATCTCGATCCGAAACAATAGATATAGGAACCCCATGTCTCGATATCACCTCCTTGATAAACAACTTGGATAAAGTCTCTGATGATATCATTTCCCGAATGGGAAGAAACAAAGCACTTTTCGTCAATCGATCAACTATCACCCAAATCGTATCACATTGGGTTCTCGCCGTCTTCGGTAACTTAGTAATGAAGTGCATGGTAATGTGCTCCCATTTCCATTTCGGGACTTCCAAGGGTTGTAACTTACCGTACGGCCTTTGGTGTTTGGCTTTAACTTGCAAACACGTGACACATTGTTCAACATACTTAACCACATCACGCATCATACCGGGCCACCAATAATCTTTCTTCAAATCATAGTACATCTTTGTTGCACCCGGATGAATGGAGTACCTCGACTTATGTGCTTCATCAAGTAGCACTTTTCGGTTACCACCCATTTTAGGTACCCACACTCTTCCTTGAAACGACAACAAACCACGCGAGCCCATAGTAATGAACTCCGTCTACCCCACAATCCGCTCTTCATGCTTGTTGTGAACATACGCTTCTATTTGAATCTCACCAAGCTTTACAAGGAAATTGTTAGTAATAATCATGCGTAACGATCCTACTCGTATCGCCGGATGTTGACTCTTTCGACTCAACGCATCCGCGACCACGTTCGCCTTTCCCGGATGGTAAAGTATCTCACAATCATAATCCTTTACCACATCCATCCACCTACGTTGACGATAATTCAAATCTCGTTGAGTAAAGAGATGTTTCAAACTCTTATGGTCCGAATAAATTGTACACTTGACACCATACAAGTAGTGGCGCCAAATTTTCAACGCATGAACTACCGCCGCCAATTCAAGATCATGAGTCGGATATCTCGTTTCGTGTTCCTTTAATTGTCGAGAGGCGTAAGCAATGACTTTACCTCTCTGCATTAGAACACATCCGAGCCCATTTAAAGAAGCATCACAATAAACCGTCATGTCTTCTACCCCTTCCGGCAACACTAACACCGGGGCTTGACACAATTTCTCTTTTAACAGTTGAAAAGCGATTTCTTGCTCGTTCTCCCAATTGAATCTTACGTTCTTCCTTGTCAATTTAGTCAAAGGAGAAGCAATCTTAGAAAAGTCTTGGATGAACCGACGGTAATAACCGGCCAATCCAAGAAAGCTTCGGATTTCCGTAGGCGTAGTCGGTTGTCCCCAACTCTTCACCGTTTCTATCTTCCCCGGGTCTACTTGAATTCCTTCTTGATTCACAATATGGCCAAGGAATTGAACTTCCCTTAGCCAAAATTCACATTTGGAGAACTTGGCATACAACTTCTCCTTCCGCAATGTCTTCAACACTTCACGCAAATGGTGCTCATGTTCCTTCATACTCTTAGAATAAACAAGTATGTCGTCGATGAACACAATTACTGAATTGTCCAACATAGGTTGGCACACTCGGTTCATAAGATTCATGAATGCTGCCGGTGCATTCGTAAGACCAAAAGGCATAACTACAAATTCAAAATGCCCGTAACGCGTTCGAAAAGCCGTTTTCTCTATGTCTTCCTCACAGACCCGCACTTGATGATAGCCGAACCGTAAGTCAATCTTAGAAAAATATGTTGCACCTTGGAGTTGGTCAAACAAATCGTCAATCCGAGGTAATGGATAACGATTATTGATCGTCACTTTATTCAACTCCCTATAATCGATGCACATCCGCATACTTCCATCTTTCTTTTTAACAAACAAAACTGGAGCACCCCATGGCGAGGAGCTCGGTCGAATGAAACCCTTCTCAAGCAACTCTTGGGTTTGATTTAACAACTCTTGCATTTCTGTCGGCGCTAAACGATAAGGAGTTTTAGCAATGGGAGTAGCTCCCGGAACTAACTCAATGCGAAATTCTACTTGTCTTTCCGCCGGAACACCCGGTAACTCATCCGGAAAAACATCTTCGAACTCACTAACCACCGGAA
The DNA here is from genome assembly GCF_046630445.1 of Rutidosis leptorrhynchoides. Classification (NCBI taxonomy): domain Eukaryota; kingdom Viridiplantae; phylum Streptophyta; class Magnoliopsida; order Asterales; family Asteraceae; genus Rutidosis; species Rutidosis leptorrhynchoides. The sequence goes on along the minus strand of NC_092341.1, from coordinate 79,333,318 downwards.
TTTCACGTATAGGTGGTGGCTCGTCACGAGTATCAACAACATGGGCAAGGAAAGCCATGCCACCACTAACAAGAGAATGACGTGCCCGTGCAAAAGTGCATATCGGCACAAGTCTCCTACGCTTATCACCGTGAATAATTAACTCTTCCCCACTTGGGGTCTTCACTCGAATAGATTTTTCGTGGCATGCGATATCGGCTCTATTTAGATCGAGCCAATCCATACCAACAACGATATCAAAATCACCCAAAGTCATAGGGATGAGATCTATTTTAAAGTTTTCGGCACCAAACACAACATTGCAATTTTTACACACATCAACCACTAGCACCGTCTTGTCGTCCGCTATTTCGACTTCTACCGGACGACTTAATTTAGCTAGTAGCTTATTAAGTTTAGGTACAAATCGAGGTGACACAAAAGACAAATTTGCACCACCATCAAATAGAATCCTTGCCGGATTAGAGTTAACCATGAAAGTACCTGAGACAACTTCATTCGATTGTTTGGCTTCATCATTGGTCATCAAATAATTTCGACCTCTAGCCGTACCCGCCGCCTTTTCTAACCGCTTAACATTATCATTGCGCAACTCGGGACACTCGGGCCTCTTGTGCCCTTCTTTACCACAATTGAAACAAGTAAATTTGGGTGTGGAAAGTGAGTTGGGGCAATTACGAGAGATGTGACCTTTTTGCCCACAAGTATAGCAAGTGGGTACATGACCACCGGATCCACCTTTCTTCACACTGTTAACATTTTCGGAGCCCTTCTTGTTCCTTTTGTTGGAAAAGCTCGATTGACTCGAATTCTCGAACTTCCTCTTTCCAAAAGTAAAACTATTCTTTCTCAACACAAGCGCTTCAAAACCCTTCGCCATATTGAACAATTCATCAAAGCTCTTCACCACGTTCACACTAATTTTCTCTTGATAATTATCATTCAAGATCCTATAAAAATCTTCCTTCAACATCTTATCGTTCCCGACATACTCCGGGCAAAATTGGGTTTTGGATAAAAACACGGATTTGAGAGTGTTCAAATCCATCGACCCTTGCCTCAAGGAACGTAACTCGTCCTTAAGCCTAGTTAGATCGGCCGAAGTTCGGTACTCATCGAAAAACTCTACCTTGAATTCATCCAAAGTAAAATCCATGCATTGTTCTTCATTATAAACTTGGATTTTCGCATCCCACCATAGCTTAGCATCACCCCTTAACATGCTACAACCATACCTTGTCTTCTTATCAAGAGGACATTCACAAGTATGGAAAGCCCCCTCCATATCGGAGATCCATCGGGCACTCTTGAGAGGGTCTCGTTCACCTTCAAAGGTGGGAGGTTGAGAATCCTTAAAATTCTTATAAAAGAAGTCCCGTCTCCCCACATTATCCTCTTGATGAACGGCCTTCACTTGCTCCTTGACTACATTGACTAATTGCTCATCAATCGTATCTAGAAACATTTTCTTAACATCCTCGAGGAATTCCGCCTTTTGACGTTTAAAGATGGCCTCAACTTTGGCCGTGAATTCGGGGTCCTCACTAGTGACCCATTTTCGGTGTCGTGTCCGTTTCTCATCTTCATTCTATAAGACGGAAAAGATTTAAACGATGAAACGAAACAAAAGGACATAACACGTATGCATATACGTATACCCCACACTACTCCATCTTACTCAACAATCATCGTACATTACTTGTTTGACACGATTTTCACCCGTAACAATGGTAGCTAATCATTGTTACGCGAACACGTCGCATTAACTCGCTAGTACAACGTCCATCTCGCTTGATGATTGAAAACACAACACAATTCAATTAGCACGAGGTTAGTTCACATAAACCAAAGTACTAACAATTCCCGATTTAACCCAAAGTCCTACAAGTCCCGCATAAAAGCGCATGCACAATAAAGTCTAAGTCTAGGCACCTATCTCAAGTCGCCTAAATCCCTTAGACCATGCTCTGATACCACTTGAAACAACCCAACCCGTACTCCGTACGATAAGTTTTTTTTTTAAATGATACACATTTACGCGCCAATTAAATATCTAAACCATTCTACACGCTTCATTAAAAACATACTACGAGTTTAATGTTTACAAAAAGGCACAAAGGCCATTAACGAATGTGATATAAGTTTGACCAACTACAAATGATAGTTTATAATCCAAACGACTCCTTGAGCATGGTTTGGGACTAAACTACCCAAAACGTAGGTCAACATCCAAAAGCTTCATCATAACATCAACAAGGACACCTAATGCCCAATAACCCCCTTGCCCTTGTCCACACCTGCATCTAAAAAGATAAACAACGAGAGGGGTAAGCTAATGCTTAGTGAATGCAATAATTATACATACACATATATAATATATCTACTTGCAAACACTTACACAACACCGTACACAAGTTAGCAATTCGACAACCATGCAAAACATTATGCATATACCAATGACCGCAATTCACATTGAGCTAGCAATAGCAAAAGCATATAGTTCATATTTAAGTATGCTAATGCACAATTCGTACAACCATGGTTAACCAATCATAAAAGGAACGGTACTCTAATTTCCCATTGGTATTCATAACAACCGTTAGTGCACAACACATATATCACTAACCCTTGGACAACACATATCTGTTTATAAAATCATTAGTGTACAACGCATATAACACTAAATCGAACAACACATATCCATTAATAAATCATTAGTGTACAACATATATAATCACTAAATTGGACAACATATATCCGTTCTTAAAACCGTTAGCGTACAACACATATATCACTAACTTGGACAACACATATCCATTTCTACAAGTAAACACATCATATACGTACATGTATACTTATTCCACTCACCTTGTCACAAGGATGATGATTATGTACGTCCGAGCTTTAATGCAATGTACCTAAATCATTAAGTGCACATTCAATACACCAACTAGTGGAATTAACCACATTACACTTACTTGAGCATTTAATGACCCAATTCGCATTAATTGACTCAATCACACAAATACCGCCCTTAAATGGCCAAGACCCGACTTTAACCACTAAAGCTAGTGCATTAAAGTCTACTAACCTCAATTAACACAAACTTAGGGTAATTTATACCCATTTCGCCCAAACTAGGTCAACTAGCCCTTTTTGGATCCATTTAAGACTTTCACTACCAAACTTGTCAAACATGACCTAATTATCATTTCAACAACATTTTAACAAGTGTTTAATGCTTGACAATACCATTAACACCTACAAACTCTATTTCATTAAACTAAACCCTAGATTATGGTTATTAGGGTTCCATAACAACAACATAACCCAATTTCACCCATTTTACCTCCAAATGGGTCATACAAGTCTCTAGTAACCAAACCCTAGTCATTAATCAATTAAAACTCAAAACTTAGAGTTAGAACTTACCGAGACTATCAACGCGTAGCTAGAGATACAAGGAACAACTTTAAATCTTGCTCTAAGGTTTGATTCACAATTCTCCAACTCCAAATCTCACTTTTAATCCAAATGGGTTTTAAGTTTTGGGAGAGAAATTGGGAAGAAAAGAGAAAAGAAATTACATTAAATGAACAAGTGGTTGTGATTAAATGCTCAAATCTGATCTACACGCGAAAAGACCAAATTACTCCTAAAACCCTTTTAAATAGAGTAAACATCGGAGTCAGAAAAGCAGAGATGCCGCGGCGCGGCGCTATATGTCGCGGCGCAACATTACGAAGGAAAAACAACCTCTCTTAACCCACATTCTGATCTGGATTTGCTTTATATGCCGCGGCGCGGCCCAGTTTGTCGCGGCGCGGCATTGGCCGTCACCTGGAAACTTCGACAACCTTAAACAAAATTTGATTTTATTTAATTCGTACACTTAAATCCCGCCTCCTACATTCGCCTAACCTTCAATAATAGTCTCATAAGACTTAACGCTATCAAGGCCCATGCATAAACTTGTATGCGCACACATTATCAAGTATATATATATATATATATATATATATATATATATATATATATATATATATATATATATATATATATATATATATATATATATATATATATATATATATATATATATATATATATATATATATATACACACACACATATATCTATACAATTACGCATAAACTAGCGAGTTTCAAACGTATAAATGGTTAAGTATGTACCTTTCGATACGTACAGGAAAAACGGGGTGTTACAAACTTAATTTAGCACAAAAATCTCTACTCATATAGCTTCTATCCGCACCCGAATCAAATAAAACGTAAGCAGATTTATTGTCAATAAAAAACGTACCCGTAACAAGCTCCGGGTCTTCCTGTGCCTCTGTCGCATTAATATTGAAAACTCTTCCGCGGCCTTGTCCATTCGTGTTCTCCTGGTTCGGGCAATTTCTAATAATGTGGCCCGGTTTTTCACATTTATAACAAACTACATTGGCATAACTTGCTCCGACACTACTTGCTCCGCCATTACTCGTTCCGACATCATTTGTTCCTTTCGTTCTGTTAACCCCTGGTCCATAGACCTCACACTTCGTCGCGCTATGACCATTTCTTTTACACTTGTTGCAAAATTTGGTGCAGAACCCCGACTGATACTTTTCACACCTTTGGCATAGCTGCTTCTGATTGTTGTTGTTGTTGCGGTTGTTATTGTTGTTAGGATGATTGTTATAGTTGTTGTTGTTGTTGTGCCGTTTGTTGTAGTTGCGATTGATGTTGCGATTGTTGGGATAGTTGTTGTTGTTTTGGTGACTCTTATCACCGTTTTCCTCCCACTTTCTTTTGACTAACTTCACGTTGGTCTCTTCGGCCGCCTGTTATTTAATTCTTCCCTCAATCTGGTTCACTAGTTTGTGAGCCATTCTACATGCCTTTTGTATGGAGGCGAGCTCGTGTGAACTTATATCTTCTTGGATTCTTTCCGGTAATCCTTTCACAAACGCGTCGATCTTCTCTTCCTCATCTTCGAACGCTCCGGACACAATAGGCACAATTTTGTGAATCATCTTTCGTACGTGGTAATATCGAATCCTTGGGTTCGTAACCCTCTAAGTTCTGTCTTGAGCTTATTGACCTCGGTTCTGGGACGGTACTTCTCGTTCATCAAGTGCTTTAATGCTGACCACGGTAATGCGTACGCATCATCTTGTCCCACTTGCTCTAGATAGGTATTCCACCATATTAACGTAGAACATGTGAAGGTATGCGTAGCGTACTTCACTTTGTCTCCTTCAGCACACTTACTTATGGCAAACACCGATTCAACTTTCTCGGTCCACCGTTTCAATCCGATTGGTCCTTCGGTCCCATCAAATTCTGAAGGTTTGCAGGCAGTGAATTCCTTGTAGGAGCATCCTACACGATTTCTTGCGCCGTTAACTGTATTGCTAGATTCAGAGTTATTGTTGGTATGTAGCGTGGCCTATACTGCGGCTATGTTTGAAGCAAGAAAGGCACGAAATTCCTCTTCGCTCATATTCAAGGTGTGTCGAGTAGTCGGTGCCATATCCTTCAAAATAGTCAAATGAAACAATTTAATCATACAGAATATTAAGAGTAGTCAATAGTATCTCGTAGCATAATATGAACTCATTTATAAAAGTTTTTTCTTCATATTAGCGTTTTATAAGTTTAAATTCGGGTACTACCTACCCGTTAAGTTCATACTTAGTAGCTAATATGCAATTCAACTACTACAATTCCATATGAAAAACTGATTATAATAATATATCACATACAAATATTCTTCAAACTTACAACTTCGCTATATTACATATAACATGAAATATAGTACACTATGATACATGACAGTTTTGAAGATAAATCTAGTTAATACGCAAGCTGTTCAGCAAAGGAAATAAAGACACGTAATTCATAAGTCCATAAACAAGTCATGCATTCTGGTTTTACTAAGACGACTTCCCATCCTTGGTCTTGTGGAAAATAACCGTTATGACCATTAGCTAGGCAGCATGTTGTAATGTCGTCAAAAGGACGAGGGTTTCGTAATGTCCAACAGCCCCGTAATAATCTAAAAACCTTGTTTCTCACCCCAACTACTGAATCCGTCACTTGTGGGAAAGTTTTATTTAAAAGCTGCAATCCGATGTTCTTTTTCTCACTTTGGTAAGAAGCGAACATCACTAACCCGTAAGCATAACATGCTTCTTTATGTTGCATCTTAGAAGCTCTTTCTAATTCATGAAATCCTATGTTGGGATATGTTGAGTCAAAATAGGTTCTTAACCCGTGGCGTAAAATTGCATTTGGGTTCCCCGCATTTAACGCTTTAAAGAAAACACGGCGTAACTTAAAGTCTCCCAATGTGATATAACCCACCTATCAAAGGAAAGCCTTTTATAAACTAAGGCATTTCTGGAAAGTCTTTTAAATGTTTGACAAGTTAATTTTGCCATAACTAAATGTGCTGATGAATTCTGACCGACTCTAGACAAGATTTCCTCAATCATATCCTCTGGTAGGTCTTCTAAAATATTCGGTTGTCTACCCTTAACATCCATTTTGTTTTTATACTGTAAAATAGACAAGGATTAGATTCGTAATAACAAACAATACAAGCAATTTTTACATAGAACATAAAAGTACAAGCACACTACAATACATTTATTACACAACATGCTCACACCCCTCTAATCTGAATCACTGGTTTCTTCTTCTTCGGACTTGGTTCTTTTTCCTAATCTTCTAGGGATATATGATGTTCCTCTAATACGAGTCGTCGTTTTCCACATTGGTTTAGAAAAACCTGGTGGTTTAGAGGTTCCCGGGTTATTGTCACGATATTGAAAATACTGGTGTTGATGTAGTGACCCGAACTTTTCCATGTTTATATATATATTAAATGAAATTGTTATTTACATGATTAAGTGTTTCCAACATGTTAAGCAATCAAACTTGTTAAGACTTGATTAATTGAAATAGGTTTCATATAGACAATTGACCACCCAAGTTGACCGGTGATTCACGAACGTTAAAACTTGTAAAAACTATACGATGACATATATATGGTTATATATATAGTTTACATAATTTTATTATAAGTATGTATCTCATTAGGTATTTTAACAATGAGTTATATACATAAAAATGAGACTATTAATTTAAGAAACTCGAAAATGATATATATATATATATATAACGATTATCGTTATAACAACGTCTTACTAGGTACATATGAATCATATTAAGATATTGATACACTTGGTTAATTATGTTAAATGATAAGTAAATATATTATTAAGTGTATTAACAATGAAATACATATGTAAAAATAAGACTACTAACTTAATGATTTCGAAACGAGACATATATGTAACGATTATCGTTGTAACGGCATTTAACTGTATATATATCATACTAAGATATATTATATATCATAATATCATGATAATATAACAATTTAACATCTCATTTGTTATAATAAACAATAGGTTAACAACATTCAACAAGATCGTTAACCTAAAGGTTTCAAAACAACATTTACATGTAACGACTAACGATGACTTAACGACTCAGTTAAAATGTATATACATGTAGTGTTTTAATATGTATTCATACACTTTTAAAAGACTTCAATACACTTATCAAAATACTTCTACTTAACAAAAATGCTTACAATTACATCCTCGTTCAGTTTCATCAACAATTCTACTCGTATGCACCCGTATTCGTACTCGTACAATACACAGCTTTTAGATGTATGTACTATTGGTATATATACTCTAATGATCAGCTCTTAGAAGCCCATGTGAGTCACCTAACACATATGGGAACCATCATTGGGCAACTAGTATGAAATATCTCATAAAATTACAAAAATATGAGTAATCATTCATGACTTATTTATATGAAAACAAAATTACATATCCTTTATATCTAATCCATACACCAACGACCAAAAACACCTACAAACACTTTCATTCTTAAATTTTCTTTATCTAATTGATCTCTCTCAAGTTCTATCTTCAAGTTCTAAGTGTTCTTCATAAATTCCAAAAGTTCTAGTTTCATAAAATCAAGAATACTTCCAAGATTGCAAGTTTACTTCCAAGTTTTTCTAAATCCATTCCAAGTAATCATTCAAGATCAAGAAACCTTTGTTACTTACAGTAGGTTATCTTTCTAATACAAGGTAATAATCATATTCAAACTTTAATTCAATTTCTATAACTATAACAATCTTATTTCGAGTGGAAATCTTACTTGAAATTGTTTTCGTGTCATGATTCTGCTTCAAGAACTTACAAGCCATCCAAGGATCCTTTGAAGCTAGATCTATTTTTCTCATTTCCAGTAGGTTTATCCAAGGAACTTGAGGTACTAATTATGTTCATAACATCATTCGATTCATACATATAAAGCTATCTTATTCGAAGGTTTAAACTTGTAATCACTAGAACATAGTTTAGTTAATTCTAAACTTGTTCGCAAATAAAAGTTAATCCTTCTAACTTGACTTTTAAAATCAACTAAACACATGTTCTATATCTATATGATATGCTAACTTAATGATTTAAAACCTGGAAACACGAAAAATACCGTAAAACCGGATTTACGCCGTCGTAGTAACACCGCCGGCTGTTTTGGGTTAGTTAATTAAAAACTATGATAAACTTTGATTTAAAAGTTGTTATTCTGGGAAAATGATTTTTATTAAGAACATGAAACTATATCCAAAAATTATGGTTAAACTCAAAGTGGAAGTATGTTTTCTAAAATGGTCATCTAGACGTCGTTCTTTCGACTGAAATGACTACCTTTACAAAAACGACTTGTAACTTATTTTTCCGACTATAAACCTGTACTTTTTCTGTTTAGATTCATAAAATAGAGTTCAATATGAAACCATAGCAATTTGATTCACTCAAAACGGATTTAAAATGAAGAAGTTATGGGTAAAACAAGATTGGATAATTTTTCTCATTTTAGCTACGTGAAAATTGGTAACAAATCTATTCCAACCATAACTTAATCAACTTGTATTGTATATTATGTAATCTTGAGATACCATAGACACGTATACAATGTTTCGACCTATCATGTCGACACATCTATATATATTTCGGAACAACCATAGACACTCTATATGTGAATGTTGGAGTTAGCTATACAGGGTTGAGGTTGATTCCAAAATATATATAGTTTGAATTGTGATCAATACTGAGATACGTATACACTGGGTCGTGGATTGATTCAAGATAATATTTATCGATTTATTTCTGTACATCTAACTGTGGACAACTAGTTGTAGGTTACTAACGAGGACAGCTGACTTAATAAACTTAAAACATCAAAATATATTAAAAGTGTTATAAATATATTTTGAACATACTTTGATATATATGTATTTATTGTTATAGGTTCGTGAATCAACCAGTGGCCAAGTCTTACTTCCCGACGAAGTAAAAATATGTGAAAGTGAGTTATAGTCCCACTTTTAAAATCTAATATTTTTGGGATGAGAATACATGCAGGTTTTATAAATGATTTACAAAATAGACACAAGTACGTGAAACTACATTCTATGGTTGAATTATCGAAATTGAATATGCCCCTTTTTATTAAGTCTGGTAATCTAAGAATTAGGGAACAGACACCCTAATTGACGCGAATCCTAAAGATAGATCTATTGGGCCTAATAAACCCCATCCAAAGTACCGGATGCTTTAGTACTTCGAAATTTATATCATATCCGAAGGGTGTCCCGGAATGATGGGGGATATTCTTATATATATGCATCTTGTTAATGTCGGTTACCAGGTGTTCACCATATGAATGATTTTTATCTCTATGTATGGGATGTGTATTGAAATTTGAAATCTTGTGGTCTATTGTTACGATTTGATATATATAGGTTAAACCTATAACTCACCAACATTTTTGTTGACGTTTAAAGCATGTTTATTCTCAGGTGAATACTAAGAGCTTCCACTGTTGCATACTAAAATAAGGACAAGATTTGGAGTCCATGTTTGTATGATATTGTGTAAAAACTGCATTCAAGAAACTGATTTCGATGTAACATATTTGTATTGTAAACCATTATGTAATGGTCATGTGTAAACAGGATATTTTAGATTATCATTATTTGATAATCTACGTAAAGCTTTTTTTTTTTTTTTTTTTTTTTTTTTTTTTTTTTTTGAAAGATCTACGTAAAGCTTTTTAAACCTTTATTTATGAAATAAAGGTTATGGTTTGTTTTAAAAATGAATGCAGTCTTTGAAAAACGTCTCATATTGTCATAACCCGTCCTTAACCATAAGAACGTGTTAGATAACGTATGATTTCATTGCGAGGTATTGACCTCTATATGCGACATTTTTAGAAGAACAACTGCATATATTTTACATTACAAACCATAATTCTTATTTTGATACAAGCTTTAGACAAAATAAAGATGATTATCGTTTAGCGATAATCTTAGACTTACAAACTTTACAAATGATGATAACAACACGATTTCTAGCATATTTTACAATACAAATCCTCGGATATGCAGTTTTATTTTTGACACAAATATGAGTACGCAAGATCCTGCTTAAATTCAACATGTTGCAGCGGAAGCTTCTAATTATCACCTGAGAATAGACATGCTTAAAACGTCAACATAAAGTTGGTGAGATATAGGTTTAATGCCGGCAGCAATATATATATATAGACCACAAGATTTCATATATAAATATTTTAATAAAAATATTCTAAGTGGTTGAGCACTTGGTAACCATACTTAACATTTAATCACGTCGCATATTCCCTTTATTATGAAATCTTACTACACCGTACCAAGTGTAGTCACAAAACGAAGTACTGTGCAACCGTTGAATACTGGTCGTCCAGTCCGGTTGGGGTTGTCAGGCCCGATAGATCTATCAACAGGATTCGCGTTTACAATACCGCTGTAAATAACAGTTACCAAGCTACAGGGAAGTATGCCAGTGGTACAACTCAACGTAGAATATATTTTTCAGTTACTTGTGTCCATATCGTAAAACATAAAATACATGTATTCTCATCCCGAAATATTTAGAGTTTAAAAGTGGGACTATATACTCACTTTTGCCTTGGAGATATATATATTTTGACTTGGTCTCCGGTTGATATCACGAACCTATCCATATATAATATATCAATATATTTTTATTTTAAACAATCGTCACGTATATATACTTATAATACTTTTAATGTCTTCTTAGTCCGTAGTTAGCAATTCAATTTTAATGGTTCATATTTAGGTGTTCAATAAATAAATAAAACCCCCATCGAAATAAATAAAACCCCCATCGAAATAAATAAAACCCCCATCGTATTTGTATTGGTCGGGATTAATCTTGACCCATGGTACCTATATTGTCAAGAAGACGTATTGCGTACAATCATGGGATCTTATGATTAATCTTCTCGTATTGTTTATGGGTGATCCTGAAATATATAAAATTAAATTATGAGTACATATATATAAAATATCATGTTATTTTAGAAAGATGTGATTTATTTAATTTTTCTCCAATTATTTTCGTGGCTAAAGTAGTTTTGGATATCCGATCTTGTTTTAGTCATAGTTTCTTCGTTACAACTCCGTTTTCCTTGGTTCAACTTGCCACTTCCTTGGATCGAGTCCTTCTTTAAGAATATGAACTGTAAATACCTTAGTTTGTATTCGAAATCACAGGTCATAGGTCAAACTTTGGTGAAACTTATGAAGTTGATCATTTTCCATCATGTAAACAACCTTAAATGATTATTTTTCTAAAAATACTTATACTTTGAGTTAAATCGTGAAATTTTTATGTGTTAACATATTCATAGTAAATATCAATTTTCCAGAAAATAAGCCTCCAATTCAAAGTTCAAGATGGTTTTTAATTATCCAACCCAAAACAGCCCCCGGTTGTACTCCGACGACGTAAATTCAGTTTTTAAGGTGTTCTTTGAAAAACCAAGTTTTACCTTGTTAAGTTAGCATATCCTTATGATATATTACAGGTCTTGAAGTATTTTAAAAGTTAAGTTAGAAGGATCTATTTAGTTTGCAAACAAGTTTGAAAACATTCAAACTATGTTCTTCTTGTTAAAATTTTATACCATAAAATAAGATAACTATATATATATGAATCGAATAAGGTTATGAACAAAGTTACTACCTCAAGTTACTTGGACAAGATTGCTGTAAAAGAGAAGTAAAAACCTAGAACCAAAAGAGTGATGGATTTGGATGAAAGATTGGAAGCAACTTAAGACATAAACTTGAAATGAAAGTTGTATTTTTGTAGTGTTTTTGTTTGATCTTGTTATGGTGGTGTTTAAGGTGATTCTTGAGAGGATTTTTGCTGGAGTTCTTAGAGATACATGAAGCTAGTAAGTATGTGTTCCTAACTAGAGAAGTAATGTGGTAAAAATTGAAAATGGATGGAAGTATTTAAGGTGGTGGTGGCGTGATTTATGGTATACAAGGACAAGTTCACATGTTGTAATCTTGTGTAATTAGTCATACAATCATACAAAAGTAATTACCTTATACATAAGGCATGAACAAGAGAGTTACCTTATACATAAGGCATGAACAATTGTTCCTCAAACTTATGTCCATAACTTATGATAATGCTAAAAACGAACATATATTTCATAGCATTATTCCTCAAGAAAGACAAGCTTTTAGTTGCAATTGTTCTATTTACAAGTGATATTCGTTTAAATAATAAAAGGTGAAGACAAAAGACAGATTCGACGAATTGAAGACGCAAACGACCAAAAAGCTCAAAAGTACAAAAGACAATAAAAAAGGTTCCAATTATTGATAAGAAACGTCTCGAAATTACAAGAGTACAAGATTCAAAACGCAAAGTACAAAATATAAAATTGTACGCAAGGACGTTCGAAAATCCGGAACCGGGACCAGAGTCAACTCTCAACGCTCGACACAACGGACTAAAAATTACAAGTTAACTATGTATATAAATATAATATAATATATAATTAATTATATTAATTATATCTATATTATATATATATATTATAAACCGTCGGCAGAGAAAGACTCCAAGGGTGTGAGCTGTAAATACATTCTCCGCGACTCGCGGAGTTTGAAGAGGATTTTGCCGCGAGTCGCGGAGCCCCAAAAATCAACTCTGCCTATAAAGCAAACCGAATTCTGATCAAAAATTCAAAATCTATTTTCTCTCTTCTCTCATATATACGATATATATATATATAATTTATATTTTAATTTTAATTTTAATTCTAATAATAAGGGTATGTTAGCGAATGTTGTAAGGGTGTAAGTCGAAATTTTGTCCGTGTAACGCTACGCTATTTTTAATCATTGTAAGTTATGTTCAACCTTTTTACATTAATGTCTCGTAGCTAAGTTATTATTATGCTTATTTAAAACGAAGTAATCATGATGTTGGGCTAATTACTAAAATTGGGTAATTGGGCTTTGTACCATAATTGGGGTTTGGACAAAAGAACGACACTTGTGGAAATTAGACTATGGGCTATTAATGGGCTTTATATTTGTTTAACTAAATGATAGTTTGTTAATGTTAATATAAAGATTTACAATTGGGCGTCCCTATAAATTACCATATACACTCGATCGGACACGATGGGCGGGGTATTTATATGTACGAATAATCGTTCATTTAACCGGACACGGGAATGGATTAATAGCCACTAGAATAATTAAAACAGGGGTGAAATTACATTCAAGGGTAATTGGTGTAATTGTTAACAAAGTAGTAAAACCTTGGTTTACACGCAGTCGATAACCTGGTGTATTCATTAAACAAAGTATTAAAACCTTGTTACAATTCGAATCCCCAATTAGTTGGAATATTTGACTTCGGGTATAATAATAATTTGACGAGGACACTCGCACTTTATATTTATGACTGATGGACTGTTATGGACAAAAACCAGACGGACATATTAAATAATCCAGGACAAAGGACAATTAACCCATGGGCATAAAACTAAAATCAACACGTCAAACATCATGATTACGGAAGTTTAAATAAGCATAATTCTTTTATTTCATATTTAATTTCCTTTATTTTATATTTAATTGCACTTCTAATTATCGCATTTTTATTTTTTGTTATTTAATCGCACTTTTAATTATCGTACTTTTTAATTATCGCACTTTTATTTTATCGCACTTTTATTATTCGCAATTTCATTATCGTTATTTACTTTACGCTTTAAATTAAGTCTTTTATTTATTAGGTTTTAACTGCGACTAAAGTTTTAAAATCGACAAACCGGTCATTAAACGGTAAAAACCCCCCTTTATAATAGTAATATTACTTATATATATGTTTGTATTTTTATAAAAGTAAATTAATATAGCGTTGAGCTTTGTTTAAAGATTTCCCTGTGGAACGAACCGGACTTACTAAAAACTACACTACTTTACGATTAGGTACACTGCCTATAAGTGTTGTAGCAAGGTTTAAGTATATCCATTCTATAAATAAATAAATATCTTGTGTAAAATTGTATCGTATTTAATAGTTTTTCCTAGTAAAATATAAACTATTTCGTATACACCTCGCATAACATCAAGTAATTTTTGGCGCCGCTGCCAGGGAACACTCTCTTAAACGCCGGAAGCACAACGCTAATATAAAAAAAAAAGGATTTTTTGTTTACTTTTATTAAAATTCGTTTTTGTAAAAATACGTTTTAATTATTCAAAAATATAAAAAGAAAAACAAAAATATAAGTATTTTTAAGATTTTGTTAAATATTTAAGTTTTATAAGTTTCTTTATTTCTATTTTAGTTTATAAAAATATAAGTTTTATTAACTATCTTTTATTTATAGAAAAAAATTAAAAACAGAAAATAAAAAAAAAAATAAATAAAGAAAAAACGCGTCGAATTTAAAGCTGTCATCTGAATTTTTGAACCCCGCGACTCGCGGGGTTTGGTGCAATAAATACCGCAACTCGCGGAGACTTTCTGACACGCGAACAGGAAGCCCTAATTCAGCATTAATTACGGATTATTATTAATTATTATTATTATTTTACCCTAATTATTATTATTATTATTATTAGTTTTATTTTAAGATTTACTTTTTATTTAATTTGTTTTATTTTGTTTAAATTAGTTTTATTAAATTGTAAAATTAGTAGTTTTATAAAAAAAAAATAATATAAAAATAATATTTTTATAAAAATTGTACTTTTTACAACTTTTTGTATATTTTTATATTTTGTCCCTTTTTAATCGTTGTAGCATAATATTTGTATTTTTCTCTCATAATTAATTTTAAATTTAGTTTTTGCCATAGTTATTTTTACTCCTAGATTTTTAGGCTTTTCCGTAGAATTCCTTAAGTGCTTTTTCTTTAGACTAAGATTTAGGTGCTTTAGAATTTTGCGACGCCTTTTTAAGTTTTAGTTTCTTTTTAAGTTATTTCCATTTGGGATTTAGTTTTTCCTGTAAGCTTTAATATTTTTAGACGACTTTTACTATGTACCAATTATCATTCCAATTAGTGATTTCAATTTGCGATTATAATTTTAAGTTAGTTGTAGTAATAAGGTTAGGTTAGTTAAGTATTTTTAAGTTTTGATAAGTTTCTTTTATTTTTCCGTCACCTTTTATTTTTCAACCATTTTTTCTTTTTCGACCTTTTGCGACGAACTCTTTTTCTCTCTTATTTCTCGCCATTCTAGTTTTTAGGACTTAGAATTTTTTCTACTTCTTATCTAAATTTCTTAAAATTACGAAAATTTATTTTAAGTGGTTAAATTAATAGACATCAAAATTTTCTGGTTCGTAGTAATAGTTGGATTTGTACGTGGACCGGGTTATTGGAGCCAAACAGTCCTCAATTATATTGAGACCAAACGAATCCTGCCCCTCTGCTGCATCTTTTGGCTATTCGAAACGTGGGCAAAATCAGAAAAGTCTATTGATTGGATAACTTATTATAATTTTTCTTTCCTTTTAAAAACTAATAGGATATTCAGTGAATGCACCGAGCAAGACTTTCATCACCTTTTGTACGTTCACCACCTGTAACTAGATCAAGACATTTAGCAAATATAACCGCCGTTGATTTTTCTTTAGAATCGTCATCCAGTCGACCAAGTACTTCAGTTCAAATTTCCGATAATCCATTTTTTGAACCCGACATCACAATTGAGAATCAGGAGAATATTCAGGAACGGTTCGTAGATCCTGAACCATTAAACTTTCCTCCGGAACCACCAATCATTCAAACAGAGATTGTTGAGGAACGAACCATTAAATCAGAATCATCTAGTGATACCGATTCAACAAATTCAATTATGGAGAATCTGGAACCTTTAAGTATGGAAGACCGAATGAGAGCTAAACGCACTGGCCAAGGTCACGCAATTACTCATCCAGACATTAATGCGCCAGATTATGAAATCAAAGGACAAATTCTACACATGGTGACTAATCAATGCCAATTTAGTGGTGCGCCGAAGGAAGATCCAAATGAACATCTACGTACCTTTAATAGGATCTGCACACTATTTAAAATCCGAGAAGTGGAGGATGAACAGATATATCTCATGTTATTTCCCTGGACTTTAAAGGGAGAAGCCAAAGATTGGTTGGAATCGTTACCTGAAGGGGCGATTGATACATGGGACGTTTTAGTTGACAAATTTCTTAAACAATTCTTTCCTGCATCTAAAGCCGTAAGACTTCAAGCAAAAATTGTTACGTTCACACAGAAACCAAATGAAACTCTATATGAGGCGTGGACAAGATATGGAAAGTTGTTAAGAGGATGTCCGCAACATGGTTTAGACACCTGTCAAATAGTACAAATATTCTACCAAGGATGCGACATCACTACAAGGAAAGACATAGATATAGCAGCTGGTGGTTCTATTATGAAGAAAACCGAAACTGATGCTTACAAAATTATTGATAACACTGCTTCCCACTCACATGAGTGGCACCAAGAAAAAGATATCATTAGATCATCTAAAGCAGCTAGAGCCGATTCTAGCCATGACTTAGATTCCATTTCCGCAAAGATAGATGCTGTAGAGAGACGAATGGAAAAGATGACTAAAGATATTCACTCAATACGAATTAGTTGTGAGCAGTGTGGAGGACCACATTTGACAAAAGATTGTCTCAGTATTGAATTAACAATGGAACAAAGAGAGAATATTTCATACATAAACCAAAGGCCTGGAAATAATTATCAGAATAATTATCAACCGCCAAGACCGATTTACAATCAAAACCAGAATTATAACCGAAATATTCCATACAACAACCAACAAGGTCCTAGCAATCAACAAGTATCCAATAATACTTATAATCAGCAAAGACCTAATTTTCAAAACAAACCACCACAACAAACCGATGATAAAAAGCCGAATTTAGAAGATATGATGACGAAGCTAGTTGAAACTCAAACGCAGTTTTTCACATCTCAAAAACAAACCAATGAACAAAATGCTCAAGCATTTAGAAATCAACAAGCTTCTATTCAAAATCTGGAACAAGAAGTAAGTAACCTAGCAAGGTTAATAGGTGAAAGAAAATCGGGAAGTCTACCTAGTGATACAAATGCTAACCCCCGAAATGAAACAGCTAAAGCCATTACCACAAGAAGTGGTACAACACTTAAACCACCTGAAATACCTGTAACTTCTGATGAAACTATTCCTACTCCACAAGAACCACAACCTGATCAAGATAAGGAAAAAGAACCGGTAGTTGAAAAGGTTAATGAAGATAACACAGTTAAGGATAAACCTTATGTTAAACCATACCAACCACCACTTCCTTACCCGAGTAAAATGAAGAAAGAGAAACTTGAAGCCGAGCAATCCAAATTTTTGGATATGTTTAAACAGATAAATGTAAATCTTCCTTTCATTGATGTGATTTCAGGAATGCCAAGATATGCTAAATTCTTGAAAGATCTAATCTCAAATAGAAAGAAAATGGAAGAACTCTCGGCTGTTACTATGAATGCTAATTGTTCAGCAGTGCTGTTGAATAAGATACTAGAAAAATTATCTGATCCAGGAAGTTTCACAATTCCATGTTTTCTGGGTAGTCTTAGTTCAATAGAAGCATTGGCAGACTTAGGTGCTAGTATAAATCTAATGCCGTATTCACTATACACTAAACTAGACCTTGGAGAATTGAAACCAACCAGAATAAGCATACAACTAGCCGATAGATCAATAAAATATCCTAGAGGGATAATGGAGAACATGCTAGTAAAAGTTGGTACTTTAGTATTTCCAGTAGATTTTGTTGTTTTGGACATGGAAGAAGATTCTCAAGTTCCTCTCATATTAGGAAGACCATTCTTAAACACGGCTAAAGCAATGATAGACGTGTTCGGTAAGAAACTGACCCTAAGTATAGAGGATGAGAGTGTTACCTTTTCAGTTGATAGAGAAATGCAACAACCACAATCTGCAGATGATACATGTTATTATATTCAAACTATAGACGCACATGCAGAATTATTAGAAGAATTTCCAGAATTACAAGGAGCAGGAGAATGTTCTTTAGGAGAAGGTAATGAACCAATTGATGAAGCTGAAATGTTAGCTACACTTATAGCTAATGGATATGAACCAACAACAGAAGAAATTCAAATGCTAAAAGAAGAAGACAGATATCGATATAAATCATCGATAGAAGAACCTCCGAAATTAGAGTTAAAGCCACTTCCAAACCATTTGGAATACGCTTATTTACATGGTGAATCTGAATTACCTGTAATAATATCGTCTTCTCTTACTGAAAATGAGAAATCACAACTCATTTCTGTGTTGAAAGCTCATAAACCAGCCATTGCATGGAAGATTCATGATATTAAAGGAATAAGTCCTTCGTATTGCACACATAAAATCCATATGGAAGAAGGTCATAAAACGTATGTGCAATGCCAACGAAGACTAAATCCTAATATGCAAGATGTAGTTAAGAAAGAGATTATTAAACTGCTAGATGCAGGTTTGATATATCCAATTTCTGATAGCCCATGGGTAAGCCCAGTTCAATGCGTGCCTAAGAAGGGTGGCATGACTGTCATTACAAATGAGAAAAATGAGCTTATTCCTACTAGGACTGTAACAGGATGGCGTGTATGTATTGATTATAGAAAATTAAATGACGCCACCAGAAAAGATCACTTTCCCTTACCTTTCATAGATCAAATGTTGGAAAGATTAGCCGGAAATAGTTACTATTGTTTTCTAGATGGATTTTCCGGATATTTTCAAATTCCAATAGCACCCGAAGACCAAGAGAAAACCACATTTACGTGCCCTTATGGTACTTTTGCTTACAAACGCATGCCATTTGGACTTTGTAACGCCCCTGCAACCTTTCAAAGGTGTATGATGGCGATTTTTCACGACATGATAGAAGAATGCATGGAAGTATTCATGGATGACTTTTCAGTCTTCGGTGATACATTTAAATCATGTCTAGTTAATCTGGAACGAATGCTAATTAGATGCGAAAAATCAAATCTAGTACTTAATTGGGAGAAATGCCATTTCATGGTTAAAGAAGGCATCGTTCTTGGACATAAAATTTCAAAAGAAGGAATTGAAGTGGATAGAGCTAAAGTAGATGTAATTGCTAAACTTCCACATCCCACCAATGTTAGAGGAATTAGGAGTTTTCTAGGGCATGCCGGTTTTTACCGACGTTTTATAAAAGATTTTTCTAAAATTGCCACTCCTATGAATAAACTCCTAGAAAAGGATGTGCCATTCATCTTTTCAGATGAGTGTATCAAATCTTTTAATATTCTTAAAGAAAAACTCACTAATGCACCGATCATGATAACACCAAATTGGAATCTACCATTTGAACTAATGTGCGATGCAAGTGATTTTGCAATGGGAGCCGTTTTAGGACAAAGGATTGAAAAACGATTTCAACCTATATATTATGCTAGTAAGACGTTACAAGCAGCACAAACAAACTATACAACTACTGAAAAAGAACTCCTTGCTATTGTCTTTGCTTTTGACAAATTTCGATCATATCTCGTTCTAGCAAAAACAGTGGTCTATACCGACCATTCTGCTCTTAGATACCTATTTTCAAAACAAGATGCTAAATCAAGATTAATCCGTTGGATCTTACTCTTACAAGAGTTTGATATTGAAATCCGAGATAAAAGAGGAGCAGAAAATCTCGCCGCTGATCATCTTTCTCGTCTTGAAAATCCCGAATTAGAAGTTCTAAATGAATCAGCCATACAAGACAACTTTCCTGATGAATATCTATTGAAGATAGATTATAATGAAATCTCATGGTTTGCAGACTATGCAAACTACTTAGTTTGTGGATTCCTTGAAAAAGGATTATCGTACCAAAGACGAAAGAAATTCTTCAGTGATATAAAACACTATTTTTGGGAAGATCCACATCTGTTTAAAAGTTGTCCCGATGGCATAATACGCCGATGTGTATTTGGAGATGAAGCTAGTAAAATTTTAAACCATTGTCACACAGGACCAACAGGAGGGCATTATGGGCCTCAACTAACAGCAAGAAAAGTTTATGAAGCTGGATTCTATTGGCCTACAATTTACAAAGACGCACACCTTCTTTGCAAATCTTGTGATGCATGTCAAAGGACCGGAAAAATAAGTCAACGTGATGAAATGCCACAAAATGTCATCCAAGTATGTGAAGTATTTGACATTTGGGGTATTGACTTTATGGGTCCATTTCCAAAATCTCATAATAATCTATATATACTCGTAGCCATTGATTATGTATCTAAATGGGCGGAAGCACAAGCTCTCCCAACTAACGATGCACGAGTTGTAGTCAACTTTTTAAAACATCTTTTTGCAAGGTTTGGAACACCGAAAGCTTTAATAAGTGATCGGGGTACTCATTTCTGTAATAATCAACTTGAGAAAGTTCTTAAAAGATATGGAGTAACTCATAAAATCTCAACCGCATATCATCCACAAACAAGTGGACAAGTTGAAAATACCAACCGAGCTTTAAAACGTATTCTAGAAAAAACCGTAGGATCAAATCCGAAGGAATGGTCCATTAAATTGGAGGATGCACTCTGGGCTTTTAGAACAGCCTACAAAACTCCAATTGGAACCACACCTTTTAGACTTGTTTATGGAAAAGCATGTCATCTTCCAGTAGAAATTGAACACAAAGCATTTTGGGCTTTGAAGACATGTAATCTTGATTTACATGAAGCCGGACGTCTACGATTAAGTCAACTAAACGAATTAGAAGAATTAAGACATGAAGCATACGAAAATTCGTTAATCTATAAAGAAAGAACGAAGAAATGGCATGATAAAAGAATCAGAAGTTCAAAAGAATTTAAAGAAGGAGACAGAGTTCTTCTTTTCAATTCACGATTCAAGCTATTTCCTGGAAAATTGAAATCAAGATGGTCTGGACCATTCATAGTCAAAAGAGTTTTCCCATACGGAACGATAGAATTAATAAATTCAAATGGGATTGAATTTAAAGTTAATGGTCACAGAGTTAAACATTACATACATGGTCCGATGGAAGTCGACAACGAAGTTAATCACAATTTCGACACCACAGCTAACTAAGTGTGGGGAGAATCAAGTCTTTAAAGGATAATATGTATTTCTGTTAGAGTTAGATTGTCTGTTTTCGTGTAGTTCTCGAAAATGGAACCCGAATGGTCTTTCCCTAGCAGACCCTAAAGAACTAGTCTTCTCCCCCCATTCTGAATTTTTATTTTTTTAGGTTTTTACAAAATGAAGACTGCCTGTGAACTAAACCATGGTCTAATGCTACATGCTTTGATCACTAAACGTAATAATGACATACTACCGAGTGAAATAGTATCAGTAATCAGAGAAAGAATGGACGGAGTTAGAAAAGAATCCAGATGCGAAGATAATAAATTACAATTTGGTAAAGGAAAATCAAAATCCGCAGCGAAAAGAAGAGCACGAAACCTAGAACGATGTCACAAATGCGGAAAATGGTCACATGGAGGTAAATGTTCCAATAATCAAACCTATTCAAATACCGAATTTGTTACTTTATGCAGAGACGGACCGTTAATATGTTTAGAAGAAAAGATACTGAATGCTCGAGGTTACGCCTATGTAGCCATGGAAAACCAATTAAACCGACTATCTTATGAATGGGATAGATCATATAACTAAGAAATCTATTTCACAGGTATGTCTGTACAGTTTTTATTTTTATTTTTATTTTTAACCTTTTGATAATAAACGCTAATTTGTTCGCTAAAAAGTATTAAATTGGTATTAAATAAAATTAGGTTTGGCGACCGAAATTATTGATATCATTCAAAAATTTATTACATCACTGCGAAATTTAACGTTTATTCTTAAGGTATAAATATCTTTAATCAATCAACCCAAAATATTTCAAAAATTCGTCATGAGTTAAATTAGGTCTTGGAACCGAAATTACTTTACCGAAAAGAGGGGCGCATATTTTTGATAATATTTGATTGATTAAAGTGGGATAAAAAGACAAAAAGATTTTTAATTTTATTTTTACCATATTTTTAAAATTAATATATAAATCTTAAATTAATATTGTAAACTTTGTAAAAACAATATATTTAAAATTGTAAATATTTGAAAAATTAATATAAGTTTGGTATGAATTTATAAATTTTTAAATTAAGTTTGGTGTGAATTTTTAATTTTTAAAATATGAATTTTTAATTTTATGCATTTCAAATTTTAAGTTTGGTGTGAATTTTTAATTTTTAATTTTTAATTTTGAATTTTATATTTAAGTTGTGTGAATTTAAAAACAAAAATTTACTTTATCTCATTATGTTAAGAATATGATTTTTAAAATTCGTCGTAAGTTGAAGACTAGGTCTTTGAACCGAAATTGCTTTACCCGAGGGATGGACGAGAACTTTTATTATCATTATTTTTAATCTTATTGAATTAGAGTATGCCAAAAACATTGAAAAAATCCAAAAATCTTAGCTTTTTAAAACAATCGCTACAAAAAGACAAATTTTAAAATTTTGTCGAAGGACGGACTAGGACATCGATCCGAAACGACCTCGTCCTAAATAACAAGGGAAACAAAATTTTAAAATTAAATACTTAATTGTTTTATAAGTTAAAGATTATAAAAAAAAAAAAAAAAAAAAAAGAGCAAACTCCGCGACTCGCGGAGTTTGAAAGGGAAATCTCCGCGACTCGCGGAGGGGCCGTATTACAGAAAAAAAATAAAGAGCTGCAACTGCTCAGTTTCATACTCCTCAACCCAAAAATACTGCGAAAATAGCTGCAAAAACCCCGAAAATACACCCAAAAACACCCCAAAAATCCCAATTTTTAACCATTAATCACCAAATCTTTTGCTAAAATCATGTTGAGAAGGATGCTATCTAAGAATTACTCAAGAAAAACGGTAAATTTCTACACCTAAACACCATTTAATCCGAAATTTAGTGTTCTTGAGTCATTTTTTTTCCAATTTGATTTTGATGCTTTTTAGTGTAATTATGCTTAAATTGTTTATGTATTATGCTTGTATAACCGAGATTGATGCTGTTTAACATGATTAGAAGCCTTAAACTTCAAATTTTGAATAATCTAGGGTTTGTGTTCTTGAGCAAATTTGAGGCTTTTTGATATAAACAGGTTATGGCCGATTTTTGTCATGAATTGTTGCTAAATTGAGTAGTGTAACATGTCTAGGTAGTTAAATGATCCAAACTTTGAGCCTAAACATGATTTTGAGAATTAAAGTGGACTTTTTCAAGTCTAAAATTCATGAACTTGATTTTTGAAAGATAATGCCATTTGAGACTTGTTTAATTGCTAGTAATGATTATTTTGACATGTTATTTGAGTTGAATGCTTATGAACTTGGCGAACATTTTCGTATATGCTTATTTGAAAAAGTGTAGATTTGATAAAAATGTGAAAATGAGCTTAAGTTTGATATAAATTGATAATGTCATTGTAATTATTTTGATTGATGATTTTGCTGACACTAATGCATATTTGGATGCACAAAAATTGTGTTTGATGTGTTTTGCAGAATGAAAGGGGTGAATCTTCATCCCAAGCCCGCAATGCTCCTGCTGAGAATTTGGAACAACAGGAGGTGGATAACTACTACAAGCAGGATATACCTCATCCAGTCATGACCTTTTCCGATATGCACTTGGAAGAGTTGCACCCGAACCTGAGATTTGACAGACTTTGGATAGATTATCCAAAATATCAAAGGGGTTTGCATACTCTTCATTCTAAGGTTGTTGAGGTACCGAGGGTCATAGAATGGGGACCCTTAGAAGCTGTAGAATTGGCCGGGCCAATTAGGGAATTACTTGTACAGAGGTATGGTAATTCTTCTTTTAATGACTGGGTATGTTTATTCACCATACGTAGACCTGTATATAAAGTATGGTGTGAAGAATTGTTATGTAGTATAGAGTTGAATGATCGGGTATCTAGTTTAACCGATCGTTCTTTTATTAGATTTTTGTTAGGCGGTTCGATGCGCCACATGTCTTTACTGGACATGACTCAGGCTTTACGTATATATACGCCTGAGGAGTTAGCGTCTGCCGATTGTAGAGGATTGATACTAAACGGTAGAAAGATAGATGAGAATTTTGATACACACGGTGTGTGGAGTCAAATGACAAGCCATCACCGTTTCAAAGGGGGAAATTACTCTTATTTGGATATAGATAGAGCCGAATTAAGAGTGATACATAGGTTTTTAGCTAATTCGATTACACAAAGGGGTAAGAACAAAGAAAAAGTAAATGAACAGGATTTGTTTTACCATATGTGTATTCGAGACCCACAAAGCGCTGTAAGTATACCATATTGTGTGGGTTATTATTTATCAGCTATGGTTCGGGGGATGCGACCACATAGCATAATAGGAGGTGGTATTTTTATTACTTTGATTGGTGAATATCTCGGTGTGGATATAAGTCGGGGGGGATTATTAGTAGAAGAACCAGAACCCCGCTATACTATAGGTTTAAATGTATACCATGGTGCGAAAGTTTTGAAGAGGCGAAATAACGCCGCAGTACGATACCATGGTAGACATCCACATGTGGAGAGAAACCAACAACAAGGTAATGTAGGAGGGGGGAATGAGATGCAAGAAATGCATAGGTTTATAGCTTCTCAGGAATACGAAAATGCTAGACAGAGAGCATTTGAAGATTGGCAAGTTCATCAGAACCAGATCATAGCTCATTGCCAACATATAGGTAGAAACTATATTCCTACACCGAAACCCATCTTCCCTCCTTGGTCTATAGAGATGCAGCCACCATATCCTACGTATGACCCTGCCGAAGCATTCTATAGCACCTATGGTTATGCCTAGAACCCCTATTGGTACCAATATCATCCTTAGTTTACTTATTATTATTTTTTTTGTAATTTGTAATTATTGATACGTTTAATACTTTTGTTAATATTGTAATCATTTTTATAATTATCTAACATTTATTCTTAGATTTTAATAATTTTTGAATGTGGGGTAATATACCAAACTTCAAAAATATGTATATATGTTTGCAGTTTATCTTATGTACACAACAGGGTAAAACAACGCATTTTCAAAGACTGGCATTAAGTTCAGCAAAAGCAACTAATTTTGACGACAAGATGCAAAATATATGTGAAATAACAACAAGACGGAATGAACAAATGATGTGCACCATTTATCATTCAGCAAACAAACGCCAATATATTTGGAAACTTTGGTAAAATTTAATCATTTTCACACAAATCACCCTCAATAATTTAAATTATTACTGATTTCTTGCAAATGAGGGCATTGCAAGATCTTAAGTGTGGGAAGGGGTTAAATTCTTTCGGATTTTAAAATTTTTATCTTAAACACTTGGTTACCATTAAAAATACTAGTAAAGCAGTAGTTGTATTAGAATCTAGTGCTCTCTGATAATAAAGAACAGCCCTAGTCTTATATACTGACTACCCAATTCTAGTAAAATTTTTCAAAATTTTCAATTAAATGAATTCAAATTATGTTTATACATATTTATGAACGATAAAACTAGGTTTTAACACCGAAATTATTGTTACCTCAGAAAGGACATAAATTGAGAAACAAACTAAAATGTTAAAATTCATTTAAAATGGAATAGAGGACGATAAAAAGGAAAATAAAAGCCAAGTGTGGGAAAATTTACCAAGTTATTTTAAACATATGTCACATATATCTGTAACAAATAACTGAAAATACTTTTGCTTTGGACTAAACTAAACTGTTTTACCCGATGAAAGAAAAGAAGAGATGGATCTACACGATGAATCAATTCCATCATTAAAAGGAAGTAAAGTCTTCCGAAAAAGACACGCGCTTCTTGATTTAGGTCAAGAAGTTGTGTTCCAGACCAGCTGTAGGTTGACGAAAAGTCTAGAAAAGTCATCACTAAAATCAGCAGGAAATCCACGGACCTCAGCATTAAACAGGGTCACCAAGTGGTCAGATTTATCCTAACCATGAGAAGGATTTATCTCGTACAATGGGGGGGCACCATGCAAATTAGCTGGATAAGACTAATGAATCAGATCCCCAGAAAGGATAATCTCCTTAAAGATTAAAAATCAGCTTTTAAGACTGATATTACTCAATCCTAGAGATTGACCCTAAAGATTGAGAATTCAAACTCATGGAATTCAATGATATCTAAACTCGAGCTTGAACGAGAAAATATTTTGATCAAAATTACAAACTGATTTGTTTTCTGAAAACCCTATTTTCAATGCGTTCATTACCATTGAACGTAAAATCCTAGGAATTCACCTGGAATTCATTAGGTCACCTGAACTAAATCGGGTGTCAACCGTAAGAACGGTGGTTTCATAGTGGTCAAAGACAGGACCTTGTGCCAGACCAAAAAATTATAAGGGTGAGCTTTACTATTGCTCCTACCAAGGATAGTAATTGCGTCCGACACGTTATAGACCATAATCAAAAGCATGTCACGGGACATTGCCTTAACAGTTGCTTGTTCAACGCTTTCCTTTACAACCGGACAGTAGTTTGCCGAAAGGTAATATACGGAACAAGTAAACTGGACGTGTTGCTTTCCTAATACAAGGTTAGCAAGTGGGTGACACAAAACAGCAAGTTTTGAGCTAAAATTTTCAAATCTGAAACCCACCAAACCCACAAAAATATTTTGCAAACACCGGTAAAGGGTTATCCCGGAAAACTTATCTAGGGTAAAAACTAGATTTAATTTTCAAAAGATCAAATGTTTTCATAAAGATCCAATTTCCTTAATGGATCTAAATTTTTATAGTCATGTGGGACTGTAAACCATATCGTTACTACCATTGTTTATACCGCCGTATAGAAATCACTGATGTACAAAGTGTGAAGAATAAAGAAGTGATTCTAGTATTTCCAGACAATATTGCTTGAGGACAAGCAACGCTCAAGTGTGGGAATATTTGATAATGCTAAAAACGAACATATATTTCATAGCATTATTCCTCAAGAAAGACAAGCTTTTAGTTGCAATTGTTCTATTTACAAGTGATATTCGTTTAAATAATAAAAGGTGAAGACAAAAGACA
The DNA here is from genome assembly GCF_046630445.1 of Rutidosis leptorrhynchoides. Taxonomy (NCBI): domain Eukaryota; kingdom Viridiplantae; phylum Streptophyta; class Magnoliopsida; order Asterales; family Asteraceae; genus Rutidosis; species Rutidosis leptorrhynchoides. The sequence continues at coordinate 79,305,664 of NC_092341.1, read as the reverse complement.
GATTCGACGAATTGAAGACGCAAACGACCAAAAAGCTCAAAAGTACAAAAGACAATCAAAAAGGTTCCAATTATTGATAAGAAACGTCTCGAAATTACAAGAGTACAAGATTCAAAACGCAAAGTACAAAATATAAAATTGTACGCAAGGACGTTCGAAAATCCGGAACCGGGACCAGAGTCAACTCTCAACGCTCGACGCAACGGACTAAAAATTACAAGTTAACTATGTATATAAATATAATATAATATATAATTAATTATATTAATTATATCTATATTATATATATATATTATAAACCGTCGGCAGAGAAAGACTCCAAGGGTGTGAGCTGTAAATACATTCTTCGCGACTCGCGGAGTTTGAAGAGGATTTTGCCGCGAGTCGCGGAGCCCCAAAAATCAACTCTGCCTATAAAGCAAACCGAATTCTGATCAAAAATTCAAAATCTATTTTCTCTCTTCTCTCATATATACGATATATATATATATATATAATTTATATTTTAATTTTAATTTTAATTCTAATAATAAGGGTATGTTAGCGAATGTTGTAAGGGTGTAAGTCGAAATTTTGTCCGTGTAACGCTACGCTATTTTTAATCATTGTAAGTTATGTTCAACCTTTTTACATTAATGTCTCGTAGCTAAGTTATTATTATGCTTATTTAAAACGAAGTAATCATGATGTTGGGCTAATTACTAAAATTGGGTAATTGGGCTTTGTACCATAATTGGGGTTTGGACAAAAGAACGACACTTGTGGAAATTAGACTATGGGCTATTAATGGGCTTTATATTTGTTTAACTAAATGATAGTTTGTTAATGTTAATATAAAGATTTACAATTGGGCGTCCCTATAAATTACCATATACACTCGATCGGACACGATGGGCGGGGTATTTATATGTACGAATAATCGTTCATTTAACCGGACACGGGAATGGATTAATAGCCACTAGAATAATTAAAACAGGGGTGAAATTACATTCAAGGGTAATTGGTGTAATTGTTAACAAAGTAGTAAAACCTTGGTTTACACGCAGTCGATAACCTGGTGTATTCATTAAACAAAGTATTAAAACCTTGTTACAATTCGAATCCCCAATTAGTTGGAATATTTGACTTCGGGTATAATAATAATTTGACGAGGACACTCGCACTTTATATTTATGACTGATGGACTGTTATGGACAAAAACCAGACGGACATATTAAATAATCCAGGACAAAGGACAATTAACCCATGGGCATAAAACTAAAATCAACACGTCAAACATCATGATTACGGAAGTTTAAATAAGCATAATTCTTTTATTTCATATTTAATTTCCTTTATTTTATATTTAATTGCACTTCTAATTATCGCATTTTTATTTTTTGTTATTTAATCGCACTTTTAATTATCGTACTTTTTAATTATCGCAATTTTATTTTATCGCGCTTTTATTATTCGCAATTTCATTATCGTTATTTACTTTACGCTTTAAATTAAGTCTTTTATTTATTAGGTTTTAACTGCGACTAAAGTTTTAAAATCGAAAAACCGGTCATTAAACGGTAAAAACCCCCCTTTATAATAATAATATTACTTATATATATGTTTGTATTTTTATAAAAGTAAATTAATATAGCGTTGAGCTTTGTTTAAAGATTTTCCTGTGGAACTAACCGGACTTACTAAAAACTACACTACTTTACGATTAGGTACACTGCCTATAAGTGTTGTAGCAAGGTTTAAGTATATCCATTCTATAAATAAATAAATATCTTGTGTAAAATTGTATCGTATTTAATAGTTTTTCCTAGTAAAATATAAACTATTTCGTATACACCTCGCATAACATCAACGTAAAACATAAAATACATGTATTCTCATCCCGAAATACTTAGAGTTTAAAAGTGGGACTATATACTCACTTTCGTCTTTAAGATATGTAATTTTGACTTGGTCTCCGATTGATATCACGAACCTATCCATATATAATATATCAATACCTTTTCTTTTTAAACAAACGTCACATATATATACTTATAATACTTTTAATACTTTTAATAATTCCTTAGTCCGTAGTTAGCAGTCCGATGTTAGTAATTCAATTTTAATGGTTCATTTTTAGGTGTTTAATAAACCCCCAATGAAATAAATAAAAACCCCATCGTATTTGTATTGGTCGGGATTAATCTTGATCCACGGTACCGGTGTTGTCAAATGACGTGTTGCGTACATAAAGTACCGGTGTTGTCAAATGACGTGTTGCGTACAATCATGGGATCTTATGATTAATCTTCTCGTATTGTTTACGGGTGATCCTGAACCATATAAAATTAAATTATGAGTACATATATATAAAATATCATGTTATTTTAAAAAGATGTGATTTATTTAATTTTCTCCAATTATTTTCGTAGCTAAACTAGTCTTAGATATCCGATCTCGTTTTGGTCATAGTTTCTTCGTTACAACTCCGTTTTCGTTGATTCAACTTGCCACTTCCTTGGATCGAGTCCCTCTTTAAGACTATGAACTGTAAATACCTTAGTTTGTATTCGAAATCACAGGTCATAGGTCAAACTTTAGTGAAACTTATGAAGTTAATCATTTTCCATCATGTAAACAACCTTAAATGATTATTTTTCTAAAAATACTTATACTTTGAGTTAAATCATGAAATTTTTATGTGTTATCATATTCATAGTAAAAATCATTTTTCCAGAAAATAAACCTCCAATTCAAAGTTTAAGATGGTTTTTAATTATCCAACCCAAAACAGCCCCCGGTTGCACTCCGACGTCGTAAATTCAGTTTTTAAGGTGTTCTTTGAAAAACCAAGTTATACCTTGTTAAATTAGCATATATTTATGATATATTACAGGTCTTGAAGTATTTTAAAAGTTAAGTGAGAAGGATCTATTTAGTTTGCAAACAAGTTTGAAAACATTCAAACTATGTTCTTGTTGTTAAAATTTTATACCATAAAATAAGATAGCTATATATATATGAATCGAATAAGGTTATGAACAAAGTTAATACCTCAAGTTACTTGGACAAGATTGCTGTAAAAGGGAAATAAAAACCTAGAACCAAAAGAGTGATGGAATTGGATGAAAGGTTGGAAGTAAGCTTGTGTTCTTGGAAGGATTCTTGAAGTGTTTTTGTAAGGGTTTTCTTATGATGATTAAGTGATGTTTTTGGAACTAGATCTTCATGGTTGTGAGCTGAGATGGTTAAGGGGTTTAAGGCTCATGAAAGTGTGTGTGTTTAGCTAGAAAATGGAAGTGAAAATGAATCAAAATGGAGTACTCCTTGCCCTTTAAAAAAAACGTGAATGGGGGGAGACAAAGACAAGTTTTCCTTTTGTTATTTTGTATGACTTTCAATGCTAGCATCCAATTTCTAATTACCTTATACATAAGGCATGAACAAGGGCTGGTTGGTGGTGATTTGATGTGTATATACCAATAGTAAATACGTATAGAAGCTAGGTATGATACGGGTACATATACTCTAAATATACGTATAGAAATCTTGTGAAAACGGAATGAGGATTCAAATATAGTTATATTTTGTGAATATACTTATATTGTTTTATGTATTTAAGTCCTTAAAAAGTGGTTAAATACATTACATATACGATATATGTATAAACATTATAGGTCATAAGTTTTTATGTCAAATAACGTTACGTATGGTTATTGTTTTGAAAACTTAAATTAGTAGTTTCAAAATATACTTATAACTTATTGTTATTAATACAAAATGAGATATTAAAACATCCTTAGATCATGTTAAATATGTATATATACATATATATACACAAACGTATAATTATCATATGTTATATAGTTCGTGATATCATCGGTCAAACTAGACGGTCAAACGTTGTGTAAAACTCATTTCAAAAACATAAATCTCAACAATTTGGATTGCTTATCATGTTGGTAAGGTTTAATTTATGTAAATATTAATCTTATAAGTATAGATCGATCGAAAAAGTCCGGGTCATTACAGTACCTACCCGTTAAATAAATTTCGTCCCGAAATTTTAAAATCGTACCTATTTTGCGTCATCGGGAAACAAATGCGGGTATTTTTGTTTCATTTGATCCTCTCACTCCCAAGTAAACTCGGGACCTCTTCGTGCATTGCAACGAACTTTAACGATCGGTATGTTGCTCTGCTTGAGCCGTTTAACTTCACGGTCCATGATCTCGATTGGTTCTTCTATGAATTGTAGTTTCTCGTCAACTTGAATTTCTTCAAGAGGAATGGTGAGGTCTTCCTTTGCAAGACACTTCTTAAGGTTTGAGACGTGAAATGTATTATGTACTCCAGCGAGTTGTTGTGGTAACTCGAGTCGATAAGCTACCGGTCCAATGCGTTCGATAATCTTGAACGGGCCTACGTACCTTGGGTTCAGTTAACCCCTTTTTTCGAAACGTATTACACCTTTCCATGGTGACACCTTTAACATAACCATGTCACCGATCTGAAACTCTAATGGTTTCCTTCGAACATCGGCGTAGCTCTTTTGGCGACTACGGGCTGTTTTCAATCTCTCCTTGATTTGTACTATCTTCTCAGTCGTTTCGTGTATGATCTCGGGACCAGTTAATTGTCGATCTCCTACTTCATTCCAACAGATAGGAGATCTACACTTCCTTCCGTACAATGCTTCGAATGGTGCAGCTTTAATGCTCGCATGATAACTATTATTATACGAGAATTCTGCTAATGGTAGATACTTATCCCATCCGTTTCCAAAATCGATCACACATGCCCTGAGCATGTCTTCAAGAGTCTGAATTGTTCTTTCACTCTGCCCGTCCGTTTGTGGATGATATGCGGTACTCATATCCAAACGAGTTCCTAGTGCCTCCTGTAGTGATTGCCAGAACTTTGAGGTAAATCTACTATCACGATCAGATATAATGGAAATAGGTATTCCATGCCTTGAAACTATTTCCTTTATATATAATCGTAATAATTTCTCCATTCTATCCGTTTCCTTTATAGGCAAGAAATGTGCAGATTTGGTAAGACGATCAACAATCACCCAAATGGTGTCGTATCCCCAGGCAGTCTTTGGTAACTTCATGATGAAATCCATGGTAATACCATCCCATTTCCATTCTGGGATTTCTGGTTGTTGAAGTAACCCTGACGGCTTTTGGTGTTCTGCTTTGACTTTGGAACAAGTTAAACACTCCCCAACATATGTTGCAACGTCTGTATTTAAATTAGGCCACCAATAATGTGTCTTAAGATCTTGGTACATCTTTCCAACTCCAGGATGTATCGAGTATCTTGTCTTATGTGCCTCGTTCAATATCAACTTCCTTAATCCACCCAACTTCTGTACCCAAATACGATTTGCAAAATATCGAATTCCATCTTCCCGTATAACGAGTTGCTTCTCATACTTCTTCATTATTTCATTTCTTATGTTTTCTTTAGTAAGTGCTTCTCGTTGAACTTCTTTGATTTGTGAGTTGAGATTCATGCGAATTTTTATGTTCATCGCTCGTACTCGAATTGGTTCTCGTTCCTTTCTGCTTAATGCGTCAGCCACCACATTCACTTTCCCGGGATGATAACGAATTTCACAATCATAGTCGTTTATTAACTCGACCCACCTACGTTGCCTCATGTTCAGCTGTTTCTGATCAAAAATATGTTGAAGGCTTTTATGATCAGTAAACACAGTGCATTTAACTCCATACAAGTAGTGTCTCCACATCTTCAATGCAAACACGACTGCTCCCAATTCTAGATCATGCGTCGTATAATTTCGCTCGTGAATCTTCAATTGTCGGGATGCGTATGCAATAACTTTCTTCCGTTGCATAAGAACGCAACCAAAACCTTGTCGCGAAGCGTCACAATATATTTCAAAATCATCGTTCCCTTCTGGTAACGATAAAATAGGCGCCGTAGTTAACTTCTTCTTCAGTAATTGAAATGCACTCTCCTGCTCAGAGGTCCATTCATATTTCTTCCCTTTTTGCGTTAACGCTGTCAACGGCTTAGCTATTCGGGAAAAATCTTGAATAAACCTTCTATAATAACCGGCTAAACCCAAAAATTGGCGTATCTGCGTTGGTGTCTTAGGAGTCTCCCATTTTTCAATGGCTTCAATTTTTGCTGGATCAACCTGAATTCCTTTGCTACTAACAACGTGGCCAAGAAATTGCACTTCTTTCAACCAGAAAGCACATTTAGAAAATTTAGCATATAGCTGTTCTTTTCTCAACAACTCTAATATCAACCTTAAATGCTGCTCATGCTCTTGCTCACTCTTGGAATAGATAAGAATATCATCAATGAAAACGATAACAAACTTATCTAAATATGGACTACAAACTCGATTCATGAGGTCCATGAATACAGCTGACGCATTTGTCAACCCAAACGGCATGACCAAAAATTCGTAATGACCATAACGTGTCCGAAAAGCAGTTTTCGGTATATCTTCTTCTTTGACGCGTAATTGATGATAGCCCGATCTTAGGTCAATTTTCGAGTACACACATGATCCTTGGAGTTGATCAAATAAGTCGTCAATTCTCGGTAGTGGATACCAATTCTTGATAGTTAACTTATTTAATTCACGATAATCTATACACATCCTAAAAGATCCATCTTTCTTTTTAACAAATATAATCGGAGCTCCCCACGGTGAAGTACTTGGTCGTATGAATCCACGATCCAGTAATTCTTTTAACTGACTCTGATGTTCTTTTAACTCGGACGGTGCAAGTCTATATGGAGCACGGGCAACTGGTGCAGCTCCTGGTACTAAATCTATTTGAAATTCTACAGATCTAAATGGAGGTAATCCCGACAACTCTTCCGGAAAAACTTCAGGAAAATCTCTTGCCACAGGCACGTCGTTGATGCACTTCTCTTTTTCTTTCTTTTCGACTTTATTAACATGTGCTAGAATAGCATAACATCCCTTTTCTAAACACTTCTTAGCTTTCAAACAGCTAATGAGTTTTAGCTTTGAGTTACCCTTCTCTCCATAAATCATCACCGGCATTTTATCCTTACAAGGAATGCGAATTGCCTTCTTGGCACACACAACTTCAGCTCCTACTTTGGACATCCAGTCCATGCCGACTATTACATCAAAACTTCCTAATTCTACGGGTATCAAGTCAATTTTAAACGTTTCTCCGGCTAAATTTATTTTACAATCACGGCAAATTTTATCGGCTTTAATTAGTTTACCATTAGCTAACTCAATCATGTACTTAGCATCTAGAGGTAATGATGAACAATTCAATTTAGCGTAAAAGCCTCTACTCACGTAACTTCTATCGGCACCAGTATCAAATATAATAGATGCGGATAAGTTATTAATGGTAAACGTACCCGTAACAAGCTCCGGGTCTTCACACGCCTCTCTAGCATTAATAACAAATGCTCTTCCACGTGCAGATCCATTATTCTTCTCTGGATTCAGACACTGGCTCTTATAGTGACCTTGTTTTCCACACCCATAACATGTAATGGTAGCCAAAGCAGTTCTATTTGCATTGGTGGCAGGAGTCTTGGTACCATTTGTATTTGTAACGAGAGCCCTACAATCTTCAGCAAGATGACCCTTTCGATTACATTTGTTGCATACCACATTACAGTAGCCAGAGTGATGTTTGTGGCATCGGTTACATAAAGGATTTTGTCCTTTGTAACCAAAACCTGAACCACTACCCGCACCTTTCGTGGTTTCTTGTTTCTTACAAGATTGTTGTTGGTTACCTCGATCATAATTTCCATTCCACTTTCTTTTGTTACCCAATACCTTCACATCAGTATTGGATGATTTCTTATCCAAGATGACCTGATCCATTAACTCGTTTTCCATGGTTATAGCTTCATGAATTGTCTTAGGTCTCGATGCTGTAACGTTTGCCTTGACCTTTGTGGGCAAACCATCTTTGTACATTTCAATCTTCCGTTCTTCGGTTGGAACCAATTCAGGACATAGCAAAACTAATTCCATGAATCGCTGATTGTAGTTGGTGATTTCAGTACCAATAACCTTCAGGCTTCGTAATTCATCTTCCAACTTCCTAACCTCGTTCCTTGGACAATACTCGTTGATTAACATTATTTTGAATTCTTCCCATGGGGTATCATAAGCTACATCTCCTCCTACAGCCTTCACATAATTTTTCCACCACGTGAGTGCACTATCTTGTAAAGTGCACGATGCATACTTGGTCATGTCCTTTTCAACACAACCACTGATTTTAAACACAGTCTCTATCTTTTCTATCCACCGGGTTAAACCAATCGGTCCTTCCGTTCCACTGAATGATGAGGGCTTACAAGCTTGAAAAGTCTTGTAGGTACATCCTACACGAGGATTTGGGTTAACTGCGGCAGCTCTTGCAGCCTCGACCCATAACATTCTGTCGTTCACTCGCTGATTGATGAATTCCTCGACTTCTTGTTCCGTCATTCGATTCAATCGCGCCATTTCCTAATGAAAGAAAATAATTATTCACATGGAATATTATAGATGTAGTGTGTATTTATAGTACATTATAGCTTATTAACAATATGAACCAGGTATTATTATAAAAGCCTTTTCTTCTTATTAGCATTTTATAATTATATCTAGGGTAGTACCTACCCGTTAATGTTCATACTTAATAGCTTAGTACAGAACCAATTACTACAATCTAAATAATACTTAACCATGGAAAATTATTGCATTTCATACTTCACTATTTTACATATGCTTATCTTACATCGAACATTAAGCAAACCACACTAATAATATTATACAAAACATTATATGATCCCATGGTTTAATACGGCAGCGCATCGTTTGGTCTATTTTCTAGGACGTTTAGGTTCAAGGAATGGCCTAACGCTTATCCTAGCTGTCTGCCTATATTTTGGCTGTGGGGCTGAAGAACTAGATGCCGGGATAGAACGAATAGGAATAGCGGGAATAGGGGTGGTAGTGTCTAGTGGAGTTGGTGCCACATCATCCTTACTAAACTCAGGATTTGAATTTTCTAATTCATTAGCCTTTCGTTTCTTTCCTAGTTCGAACTTGTCTTTCGTAATTTCTTGTATTTCTTCCTCGGGTTCACTTTCCTCCTCGGGTTCACTTTCCTCCTCGGGTTCACTTTCCGGGTTCTCTATAGTCGGTTCATCCGGAATTTGTGAGTCTTCCCCAAAGATATTATTTTCGTCATCGGATAGGTTAATGACTGGAACACCATCTGAAGATTCTGATTCGGAGTCGCTGAATGTGATGACAAGTTTTGAGCCCGACATCTATCACACAACAACTAACCCATTAGTACTACATAATATTTACATATAAATTTTAACCAAAAATGATAAGCAATGGTTTTTAAATCAAACCCGGTCAAAGTCCAGACTTACTAATGTATCCTAACGACTTATCAGTTAGACACACTAATGTAAACCTGGTTCGCTAAGACCACCGCTCTGATACCACATGTCATAACCCGTCCTTAACCATAAGAACGTGTTAGATAACGTATGATTTCATTGCGAGGTATTGACCTCTATATGCGACATTTTTAGAAGAACAACTGCATATATTTTACATTACAAACCATAATTCTTATTTTGATACAAGCTTTAGACAAAATAAAGATGATTATCGTTTAGCGATAATCTTAGACTTACAAACTTTACAAATGATGATAACAACACGATTTCTAGCATATTTTACAATACAAATCCTCGGATATGCAGTTTTATTTTTGACACAAATATGAGTACGCAAGATCCTGCTTAAATTCAACATGTTGCAGCGGAAGCTTCTAATTATCACCTGAGAATAGACATGCTTAAAACGTCAACATAAAGTTGGTGAGATATAGGTTTAATGCCGGCAGCAATATATATATATAGACCACAAGATTTCATATATAAATATTTTAATAAAAATATTCTAAGTGGTTGAGCACTTGGTAACCATACTTAACATTTAATCACGTCGCATATTCCCTTTATTATGAAATCTTACTACACCGTACCAAGTGTAGTCACAAAACGAAGTACTGTGCAACCGTTGAATACTGGTCGTCCAGTCCGGTTGGGGTTGTCAGGCCCGATAGATCTATCAACAGGATTCGCGTTTACAATACCGCTGTAAATAACAGTTACCAAGCTACAGGGAAGTATGCCAGTGGTACAACTCAACGTAGAATATATTTTTCAGTTACTTGTGTCCATAACGTAAAACATAAAATACATGTATTCTCATCCCGAAATACTTAGAGTTTAAAAGTGGGATTATATACTCACTTTCGTCTTGAAGATATGTAATTTTGACTTGGTCTCCGATTAATATCACGAACCTATCCATATATAATATATCAATACCTTTTCTTTTTAAACAAACGTCACATATATATATACTTATAATACTTTTAATACTTTTAATAATTCCTTAGTCCGTAGTTAGCAGTCCGATGTTAGTAATTCAATTTTAATGGTTCATTTTTAGGTGTTTAATAAACCCCCAATGAAATAAATAAAAACCCCATCGTATTTGTATTGGTCGGGATTAATCTTGACCCACGGTACCGGTGTTGTCAAATGACGTGTTGCGTACATAAAGTACCGGTGTTGTCAAATGACGTGTTGCGTACAATCATGGGATCTTATGATTAATCTTCTCGTATTGTTTACGGGTGATCCTGAACCATATAAAATTAAATTATGAGTACATATATATAAAATATCATGTTATTTTAAAAAGATGTGATTTATTTAATTTTCTCCAATTATTTTCGTAGCTAAACTAGTCTTAGATATCCGATCTCGTTTTGGTCATAGTTTCTTCGTTACAACTCCGTTTTCGTTGATTCAACTTGCCACTTCCTTGGATCGAGTCCCTCTTTAAGACTATGAACTGTAAATACCTTAGTTTGTATTCGAAATCACAGGTCATAGGTCAAACTTTAGTGAAACTTATGAAGTTAATCATTTTCCATCATGTAAACAACCTTAAATGATTATTTTTCTAAAAATACTTATACTTTGAGTTAAATCATGAAATTTTTATGTGTTATCATATTCATAGTAAAAATCATTTTTCCAGAAAATAAACCTCCAATTCAAAGTTTAAGATGGTTTTTAATTATCCAACCCAAAACAGCCCCCGGTTGCATTCCGACGTCGTAAATTCAGTTTTTAAGGTGTTCTTTGAAAAACCAAGTTATACCTTATTAAATTAGCATATATTTATGATATATTACAGGTCTTGAAGTATTTTAAAAGTTAAGTGAGAAGGATCTATTTAGTTTGCAAACAAGTTTGAAAACATTCAAACTATGTTCTTGTTGTTAAAATTTTATACCATAAAATAAGATAGCTATATATATATGAATCGAATAAGGTTATGAATAAAGTTAATACCTCAAGTTACTTGGACAAGATTGCTGTAAAAGAGAAATAAAAACCTAGAACCAAAAGAGTGATGGAATTGGATGAAAGGTTGGAAGTAAGCTTGTGTTCTTGGAAGGATTCTTGAAGTGTTTTTGTAAGGGTTTTCTTATGATGATTAAGTGATGTTTTTGGAACTAGATCTTCATGGTTGTGAGCTGAGATGGTTAAGGGGTTTAAGGCTCATGAAAGTGTGTGTGTTTAGCTAGTAAATGGAAGTGAAAATGAATCAAAATGGAGTACTCCTTGCCCTTAAAAAAAAACGTGAATGGGGGGAGACAAAGACAAGTTTTCCTTTTGTTATTTTGTATGACTTTCAATGCTAGCATCCAATTTCTAATTACCTTATACATAAGGCATGAACAAGGGCTGGTTGGTGGTGATTTGATGTGTATATACCAATAGTAAATACGTATAGAAGCTAGGTATGATACGGGTACATATACTCTAAATATACGTATAGAAATCTTGTGAAAACGGAACGAGGATTCAAATATAGTTATATTTTGTGAATATACTTATATTGTTTTATGTATTTAAGTCCTTAAAAAGTGGTTAAATACATTACATATACGATATATGTATAAACATTATAGGTCATAAGTTTTTATGTCAAATAACGTTACGTATGGTTATTGTTTTGAAAACTTAAATTAGTAGTTTCAAAATATACTTGTAACTTATTGTTATTAATACAAAATGAGATATTAAAACATCCTTAGATCATGTTAAATATGTATATATACATATATATACACAAACGTATAATTATCATATGTTATATAGTTCGTGATATCATCGGTCAAACTAGACGGTCAAACGTTGTGTAAAACTCATTTCAAAAACATAAATCTCAACAATTTGGATTGCTTATCATGTTGGTAAGGTTTAATTTATGTAAATATTAATCTTATAAGTATAGTTCGATCGAAAAAGTCCGGGTCATTACACATATAGAGGTCAAAACCTCGCAACGAAATCAATTAATATGGAACGTTTTTAATCAATAAGAACGGGACATTTCAGTTGGTATTCGAGCATTGGTCTTAGAGAACCAGAATTTTGCATTAGTGTGTCTTATCGAGTTTGTTAGGATGCATTAGTGAGTCTGGACTTCGACCGTGTTTACTTGAAAAATGATTGCTTAACAAATTTTGTTGGAAACTATATATTTTTAACATGTGAATATTATGTGATATATTAATCTCTTAACGCGCTTGATATTATGTGATAGATGTCTACCTCTAGAACAAGTCCCATTGACTCACCTAATAATAATGAAGAGTCAAATGTAAATTGGAATGATTCGTGGACTGATTCACAAGTTCCCGAAGAGGAACCGGAAGAAGAGTCGGAACCGGAAGAGGAGGAACCGGAGGAGGAAATAGAACCGGTGGGGGAAATAATAAAACGGTTAAGTAAAAGAAAATCCTCAACCAACCGATCAAGGTTAATTATGGTCAATGGTGTTTCCGTCAAGGAAGCAAAATATTGGTAGGATTACCAATTCTCCGATGAATCGGATTCCGACGAGAATTTCGATGATGTTATAGAAATTACCCCAACTGAATTTAAAAAGGCAAAAGAAAATAATAAGGGAAAGAGCATAAAAATAGAGAAATCTAATTCCAACCCCGATGAACTTTATATGTATCGTCAACCCCCGAAGCCCTTAAGTTGTAACAATAACCCGGGAACCTCTAAACCACCAGGTTTTTCTAAACCAATGTGGAAAATGACGGCTCGTATTAGGGGAACATCATATATCCATAGAAACTTGGCAAAACGAACCAAAACCGAAGAAGAAGAAATGAGCGAGTCGGAATAATATAGTTGTATTCGTGTGGTGTAATATATGTAATATAGTGTGCTTATGCTTTATGATATATGTAAAAATTGCTTGTATTAATAAGTAATTTTTTTTATGAATCTAACTCTTGTCTATTTTACAGTTTAAAAACAAAAAATGGATAGACAACCCAATATTTTAAGAGACCTACCCGGAGACATGATTGATGAAATCTTGTCTAGAGTCGGTCAGAATTCCTCGGCACAACTATTTAAGGCGAAATCAGTTTGTAAGACATTCGAAGAACGTTCCAAGAATGTCTTGGTTTATAAGAGACTTTCGTTTGAAAGATGGGGGATATCACATTGGGAAACCCATAAGTTACGATGTGTTTACTTTGACGCATATATTGCGGGGAACCCAAATACTATTTTACGCAACGGGTTAAGAAATTATTTTGACTCAATGTATCCGAATATAGGACTTCATGATTTAGAAAAAGCGGCTAACATGCAACATAAAGAAGCATGCTATGCTTACGGGTTAGTAATGTTCGCTTCTCACCAAAGTGAGAACAAGAACATCGGGCTACAACTATTAAAAAAACGTACCCACAAGTAACGGAGTCTGTAATTGGGGTAAGAAATGAGGTTTTTAGATTGTTACGGGACTGTTGGACATTACGTAACCCTCGTCCCTTTGACGACGTTACAACACGCTGTCTTATCAACGGCCATAATGGTTATGTTCCACAAGACCAAGGGTGGGAAGTAGTCCTAGTAAAACCAGAATGCATGACTTGTTTCTGGACGTATGAATTACGTGTCTTTATTGCCTTTGCTGAACGACTTGTGTACTAGCTAGAATTATCTTCACAGCTATCTTGTATCAAAGTTATTGTGTGCTATATTTCATGCTTTATGTAAAATAAGCGGTATTGTAAGTTTGTAAAATATTGTATAAAAGTTTGAACGCGAAATATTATTATAATCAGTTTTTCATATAGAATTGTAGTAGTTGAATTGTATATTAGCTACTAAGTATGAACTTAACGGGTAGGTACTACCTGAATTTAAACTTATAAAATGCTAATATGAAGAAAAAGCTTTTATAAATGAGTTCATATTATGCTACGAAATACTATTAACTACTCTTAATATTCTGTATGATTAACTTGTTCCATTTGACTATTTTGAAGGAAATGGCACCGACTACTCGACACACCGTGAATATGAATGAAGAGGAATTCCGTACTTTTCTAGCTTCAAACATAGCCGCAGTACAGGCTGCGCTACATACCAACAATAACCTTGGATCTAGCAGTACAGGAAATCGTGTAGGATGCACCTACAAAGAATTCACTGCCTGCAAACCTTTGGAATTTGATGGAACCGAAGGACCGATCGGATTGAAACGATGGACCGAGAAGGTCGAATCGGTGTTTGCCATAAGTAAGTGTACTGAAGAGGACAAAGTGAAGTACGCTACGCATACCTTCACATGTTCTGCGTTAAAATGGTGGAATACCTATCTAGAGCAAGTGGGACAAGATGATGCGTACGCACTACCGTGGTCAGCATTCAAGCACTTGATGAACGAGAAGTACCGTCCCAGAACCGAGGTCAATAAGCTCAAGACAGAACTTAGAGGGTTACGAACCCAAGGATTTGATATTACCACGTACGAAAGACGATTCACAGAATTGTGCCTATTGTGTCCGGGAGCGTTCGAAGATGAGGAAGAGAAGATCGACGCATTTGTGAAAGAATTACCGGAAAGAATCCAAGAAGATATAAGTTCACATGAGCCCGCCTCCATACAACAGGCATGTAGAATGGCTCACAAACTGGTGAACCAGATTGAGGAAAGAATTAAAGAACAGACGGCTGAAGAGGCCAATGTGAAGCAAGCCAAAAGAAAGTGGGAGGAAAACGGTGATAAGAATCACCAATACAACAACAACAGCAATTACAATAATAATCGCAACAATTATCCCAACAATCGCAACATCAACAACTACAACAAATGGCCCAACAACAACAACAACAACAACAACAACAACTACAACAATCATCCCAACAACAATAACAATCGCAACAACAACAACAATCAGAAGCAGCTATGCCAAAGGTGTGAAAAGTATCACTCGGGGTTCTGCACTAAATTTTGCAACAAGTGTAAAAGAAATGGTCATAGCGCGGCGAAGTGTGAGGTCTACGGACCAGGGGTTAACAGAACGAAAGGAACAAATGGTGTCGGAATGAGTAATGGCGGAGCAAGTAGTGTCGGAGCAAGTTATGCCAATGTAGTTTGTTATAAATGTGGAAAACCGGGCCACATTATTAGAAATTGCCCGAACTAGGAGAACACGAATGGATAAGGCCGCGGAAGAGTTTTCAATATTAATGCGGCAGAGGCACAGGAAGACCCGGAGCTTGTTACGGGTACGTTTCTTATTGATAATAAATCTGCTTACGTTTTATTTGATTCGGGTGCGGATAGAAGCTATATGAGTAGAGATTTTTGTGCTAAATTAAGTTGTCCATTGACATCGTTGGATAGTAAATTTTTACTCGAATTAGCAAACGGTAAATTAATTTCAGCAGATAATATATGCCGGAATCGAGAAATTAAACTGGGTAGCGAAATATTTAAGATTGATTTGATACCAGTAGAGTTAGGGAGTTTTGATGTAATAGTTGGCATGGACTGGCTGAAGAAGGTGAAAGCAGAGATCGTATGTTATAAAAATGCAATTCGCATTGTACGAGAAGAAGGAGAACCCTTAATGGTGTACGAAGAAAAGGGCAACATGAAGCTACATCTTATTAGTAATTTGAAGGCACAAAAACTAATAAGAAAAGGTTGCTATGCTGTTCTAGCACACGTCGAGAAAGTACAAACTGAAGAAAAGAGCATCAATGATGTTCCCGTCGCAAAAGAATTTCCCGATGTATTTCCGAAAGAATTACCAGGACTACCTCCACATCGATCTGTTGAATTTCAAATAGATCTTGTACCAGGAGCTGCACCAATAGCTCGTGCTCCTTATAGACTCGCACCCAGCGAGATGAAAGAACTGCAAAGCCAACTGCAAGAACTATTAGAACGTGGTTTCATTTGACCAAGCACATCACCATGGGGAGCTCCTGCTTTGTTTGTCAAGAAGAAGGATGGTACATTTAGGTTGTGTATTGACTATAGAGAGTTGAACAAACTTACCATCAAAAACCGTTATCCACTGCCGAGAATTGACGACTTATTTGATCAACTACAAAGCTCGTCGGTTTATTCGAAGATCGATTTACGTTCTGGATATCATCAAATGCGAGTAAAGGAGGATGATATTCCAAAAACCGCTTTTAGGACGCGTTATGGTCATTACGAGTTTATGGTTATGCCGTTTGGATTGACTAACGCACCAGCTGTGTTCATGGACCTTATGAACCGAATGTGTGGGCCATATTGATAGTGCTAAAAACGAACATATATTTCATAGCATTATTCCTCAAGAAAGACAAGCTTTTAGTTGCAATTGTTCTATTTACAAGTGATATTCGTTTAAATAATAAAAGGTGAAGACAAAAGACAGATTCGACGAATTGAAGACGCAAACGACCAAAAAGCTCAAAAGTACAAAAGACAATAAAAAAGGTTCCAATTATTGATAAGAAACGTCTCGAAATTACAAGAGTACAAGATTGAAAACGCAAAGTACAAGATATTAAATTGTACGCAAGGACGTTCGAAAATCCGGAACCGGGACCAGAGTCAACTCTTAACGCTCGACGCAACGGACTAAAAATTACAAGTTAACTATGTATATAAATATAATATAATATATAATTAATTATATTAATTATATATATATTATATTTATAAATAAAAACCGTCGGCAGAGAAAGACTCCAAGGGACTGAGCTGTAAATTCATTCTCCGCGACTCAGGGAGTTTGAAGAGGATTTCACCGCGAGTCGCGGAGCCCCAAAATGAATTTCTGCCTATAAAGCCAACCGAATTTTGATCGCATTTTCATCATCTTTTTCTTCCTCATTCATACGTAAAATTTATATTTATAATTTATATTTTAATTTTAATTATAATTCTAATAATAAGGGTATGTTAGCGAATGTTGTAAGGGTGTAAGTCGAAATTCTGTCCGTGTAACGCTACGCTATTTTTAATCATTGTAAGTTATGTTCAACCTTTTTATATTAATGTCTCGTAGCTAAGTTATTATTATGCTTATTTAAAACGAAGTAATCATGATGTTGGGCTAATTACTAAAATTGGGTAATTGGGCTTTGTACCATAATTGGGGTTTAGACAAAAGAACGACACTTGTGGAAATTAGACTATGAGCTATTAATGGGCTTTATATTTGTTTAACTAAATGAAAGTTTGTTAATGTTAATATAAAGATTTACAATTGGGCATCCCTATAAATTACCATATACACTCGATCGGACACGATGGGCGGGGTATTTATATGTACGAATAATCGTTCATTTAACCGGACACGGAAATGGATTAATAGTTAATAAACTTGTTGAAACAGGGGTGAATTACATTCAAGGGTAATTGGTGTAATTATTAACAAAGTAGTAAAACCTTGGTTTACACACAGTCGATAACCTGGTGTATTCATTAAACAAAGTATTAAAACCTTGTTACAATTCGAATCCCCAATTAGTTGGAATATTTAACTTCGGGTATAATAATAATTTGACGAGGACACTCGCACTTTATATTTATGACTGATGGACTGTTATGGACAAAAACCAGACGGACATATTAAATAATCCAGGACAAAGGACAATTAACCCATGGGCATAAAACTAAAATCAACACGTCGAACATCATGATTACGGAAGTTTAAATAAGCATAATTCTTTTATTTCATATTTAATTTCCTTTATTTTATATTTAATTGCACTTCTAATTATCGCACTTTTATTTATTGTTATTTAATCGCACTTTTAATTATCGTACTTTTTAATTATCGCAATTTTATTTTATCGCAATTTTATTATTCACAATTTCATTATCGTTATTTACTTTACGTTTTAAATTAAGTCTTTTATTTATTTAATATTTTACATTAGGTTTTAACTGCGACTAAAGTTTTAAAATCGACAAACCGGTCATTAAACGGTAAAAACCCCCCTTTATAATAAAATTACTTAGATATATGTTTGTATTTTTATAAAAGTAAACTAATATAGTGTTAAGCTTTGTTTAAAGATTTCCCTGTGGAACGAACCGAACTTACTAAAAACTACACTACTTTACGATTAGGTACACTGCCTATAAGTGTTGTAGCAAGGTTTAAGTATATCCATTCTATAAATAAATAAATATCTTGTGTAAAATTGTATCGTATTTAATAGTTTTTCCTAGTAAAATATAAACTATTTCGTATACCTTAGCTTTGACATCAAGAATTTTTGGCGCCGCTGCCGGGGAACTCTCTTAAAAGCCGGAAGCGCAACGCTAATATAAAGAAAAAAAAAAGATTTTTAGTTTACTTCTATTAAAAGTCGCTTTTATAAAAATACGTTTTTAAATATTCGAAAATATAAAAAGAAAAACAAAAATATAAGTATTTTTAAGATTTTGTTAAATATTTAAGTTTTATAAAGTTTCTTTATTTTTATCTTATAAAAACATAAGTTTTATTTAAGTATTTTGTTTTTATTTAAAAAATATAAAAAAAATATATATATAAATCTAGTTTTAAGCATTTTATTTATTAAAATTATAAAGTAATTCTAATTTTATTTAAGTTTTAAATATAAGTTTTTATTATACACATATTTTATATATATAAACAGAAAAAAAATTAAAAAACAGAAAAAAAAATAAATAAATAAAGAAAAAAAACGCGTCGAATTTAATAACCTGTCAGTTGAAATTCTGAACCCCGCGACTCGCGGGGTTTGATGTTTTAAATACCGCAACTCGCGGAGTGACTCTGACACGAGACAGAACCCTAATCCTGCATTTATTACGGATTATTATTAATTATTATTATTATTAACCCTAATTATTATTATTATTATTATAATTAAGTTTATTTTTAATTTAAGTTTTATTTAATTTATATTTTAGTTAAATTAGTTTAATTAAATTGTAAAATTAATAGTTTAATAAAATAAATAATATAAAAATAATATTTTTATAAAAATTGTACTTTTTACAACTTTTTGTATATTTTTATATTTTGTCCCTTTTTAATCGTTGTAGCATAACATTTGTATTTTTCGCTCATATTTAGTTTCAAACTTAGTTTTTGCCATAGTCATTTTTACTCCTAGATTTTTAGGCTTTGCCGTAGAATTCCTTAAGTGCTTTTTCTTTAGACTAAGATTTAGGTGCTTTAGAATTTTGCGACGCCTTTTTAAGTTTTAGTTTCTTTTTAAGTTATTTCCATTTGGAATTTAGTTTTTCTTGTAAGCTTTAATATTTTTAGACACCTTTTACTATGTATCAATTATCATTCCAATTAGTAATTTCAATTTGCGATTATAATTTTAAGTTAGTTGTAGTAATAAGGTTAGGTTAGTCAAGTATTTTTAAGTTTTTATAAGTTTCTTTTATTTTTCCGTCACCTTTTATTTTTCAACCATTTTTCTTTTACGACCTTTTTCGACGAACTCTTTTTCTTTCTTATTTCTCGCTATTCTAGTTTTTAGGATATAGATTTTTATTCTACTTCTTATCTAAATTTCTTAAAATTATGAAAATTTATTTTAAGTGGTTAAATTGATAGACATCAAAATTTTCTGGTTCGTAGTAATAGTTGGATTTGTACGTGGACCGGGTTATTGGAGCCAAACAGTCCTCAATTATATTGAGACCAAACGAATCCTGCCCCTCTGCTGCATCTTTTGGCTATTCGAAACGTGGGCAAAATCAGAAAAGTCTATTGATTGGATAACTTATATAATTTTTCTTTCCTTTTAAAAAACTAATAGGATATTCAGTGAATGCACCGAGCAAGACGTTCATCACCTTTTGTACGTTCACCACCTGTAACTAGATCAAGACATTTAGCAAATATAACCGCCGTTGATTTTTCTTTAGAATCGTCATCCAGTCGACCAAGTACTTCAGTTCAAATTTCCGATAATCCATTTTTTGAACCCGACCTCAAAATTGAGAATCCGGAGAATATTCAGGAACGGTTCGTAGATCCTGAACCACTAAACTTTCCTCCGGAGCCACCAAACATTCAAACAGAGATTGTTGAGGAACGAACCATTAAATCAGAATCATCTAGTGATACCGATTCAACAAATTCAATTATGGAGAATCTGGAACCTTTAAGTATGGAAGACCGAATGAGAGCTAAACGCACTGGCCAAGGTCACGCAATTACTCATCCAGACATTAATGCGCCAGATTATGAAATCAAAGGACAAATTCTACACATGGTGACTAATCAATGCCAATTTAGTGGTGCGCCTAAGGAAGATCCAAATGAACATCTACGTACCTTTAATAGGATCTGCACACTATTTAAAATCCGAGAAGTGGAGGATGAACAGATATATCTCATGTTATTTCCCTGGACTTTAAAGGGAGAAGCCAAAGATTGGTTGGAATCGTTACCTGAAGGGGCGATTGATACATGGGATGTTTTAGTTGACAAATTTCTTAAACAATTCTTTCCTGCATCTAAAGCCGTAAGACTTCAAGCAGAAATTGTTACGTTTACACAGAAACCAAATGAAACTCTATATGAGGCGTGGACAAGATATGGAAAGTTATTAAGAGGATGTCCGCAACATGGTTTAGACACCTGTCAAATAGTACAAATATTCTACCAAGGATGCGACATCACTACAAGGAAAGACATAGATATAGCAGCTGGTGGTTCTATTATGAAGAAAACCGAAACTGATGCTTACAAAATTATTGATAATACTGCTTCCCACTCACATGAGTGGCACCAAGAAAAAGATATCATTAGATCATCTAAAGCAGCTAGAGCCGATTCTAGCCATGACTTAGATTCCATTTCCGCAAAGATAGATGCTGTGGAGAGACGAATGGAAAAGATGACTAAGGATATTCACTCAATACGAATTAGTTGTGAGCAGTGTGGAGGACCACATTTGACAAAAGATTGTCTCAGTATTGAATTAACAATGGAACAAAGAGAGAATATTTCATACATAAACCAAAGGCCTGGAAATAATTATCAGAATAATTATCAACCGCCAAGACCGATTTACAATCAAAACCAGAATTATAACCGAAATATTCCATACAACAACCAACAAGGTCCTAGCAATCAACAAGTATCCAATAATACTTATAATCAGCAAAGACCTAATTTTCAAAACAAACCACCACAACAAACCGATGATAAAAAGCCGAATTTAGAAGATATGATGACGAAGCTAGTTGAAACTCAAACGCAATTTTTCACATCTCAGAAACAAACCAATGAACAAAATGCTCAAGCATTTAGAAATCAACAAGCTTCTATTCAAAATCTAGAACAAGAAGTAAGTAACCTAGCAAGGTTAATAGGTGAAAGAAAACCGGGAAGTTTACCGAGCGATACAAATGCTAACCCCCGAAATGAAACAGCTAAAGCCATTACCACAAGAAGTGGTACAACACTTAAACCACCGGAAATACCTGTAACTTCTGATGAAGCCATTCCTACTCCACAAGAACCACAACCTGATCAAGATAAGGAAAAAGAACCGGTAGTTGAAAAGGTTAATGAAGATAACACAGTTAAGGATAAACCTTATGTTAAACCATACCAACCACCACTTCCTTATCCAAGTAAAATGAAGAAAGAGAAACTTGAAGCCGAGCAATCCAAATTCTTGGATATGTTTAAACAGATAAATGTAAATCTTCCTTTCATTGATGTGATTTCAGGAATGCCAAGATATGCTAAATTCTTGAAAGATCTAATCTCAAATAGAAAGAAAATGGAAGAACTCTCGGCTGTTACTATGAATGCTAATTGTTCAGCAGTGCTGTTGAATAAGATACCAGAAAAATTATCTGATCCAGGAAGTTTCACAATTCCATGTTTTCTGGGTAGTCTTAGTTCAATAGAAGCATTGGCAGACTTAGGTGCTAGTATAAATTTAATGCCGTATTCACTATACACTAAACTAGACCTTGGAGAATTGAAACCAACCAGAATAAGCATACAACTAGCCGATAGATCAATAAAATATCCTAGAGGGATAATGGAGAACATGCTAGTTAAAGTTGGTACTTTAGTATTTCCAGTAGATTTTGTTGTTTTGGACATGGAAGAAGATTCTCAAGTTCCTCTCATATTAGGAAGACCATTCTTAAACACGGCTAAAGCAATGATAGACGTGTTCGGTAAGAAACTGACCCTAAGTATAGAGGATGAGAGTGTTACCTTTTCAGTTGATAGAGCAATGCAACAACCACAATCTGCAGATGATACATGTTATTATATTCAAACTATAGATGCACATGCAGAATTATTAGAAGAATTTCCAGAATTACAAGGAACAGGAGAATGTTCTTTAGGAGAAGGTAATGAACCAATTGATGAAGCTGAAATGTTAGCTACACTTATAGCTAATGGATATGAACCAACAACAGAAGAAATTCAAATGCTAAAAGAAGAAGACAGATATCGATATAAATCATCGATAGAAGAACCTCCGAAATTAGAGTTAAAGCCACTTCCAAACCATTTGGAATACGCTTATTTACATGGTGAATCTGAATTACCTGTAATAATATCGTCTTCTCTTACTGAAAATGAGAAATCACAACTCATTTCTGTGTTGAAAGCTCATAAACCAGCCATTGCATGGAAGATTCATGATATTAAAGGAATAAGTCCTTCGTATTGCACACATAAAATCCTTATGGAAGAAGGTCATAAAACGTATGTGCAACGCCAACGAAGACTAAATCCTAATATGCAAGATGTAGTTAAGAAGGGGATTATTAAACTGCTAGATGCAGGTTTGATATATCCAATTTCTGATAGTCCATGGGTAAGCCCAGTTCAATGCGTGCCTAAGAAGGGTGGCATGACTGTCATTACAAATGAGAAAAATGAGCTTATTCCTACTAGGACTGTAACAGGATGGCGTGTGTGTATTGATTATAGAAAATTAAATGACGCCACCAGAAAAGATCACTTTCCCTTACCTTTCATAGATCAAATGCTGGAAAGATTAGCCGGAAATAGTTACTATTGTTTTCTAGATGGATTTTCCAGATATTTTCAAATTCCAATAGCACCCGAAGATCAAGAGAAAACCACATTCACGTACCCTTATGGTACTTTTGCTTACAAACGCATGCCATTTGGACTTTGCAACGCCCCTGCAACCTTTCAAAGGTGTATGATGGCGATTTTTCACGACATGATAGAAGAATGCATGGAAGTATTCATGGATGACTTTTCAGTCTTCGGTGATACATTTAAATCATGTCTAGTTAATCTGGAACGAATGCTAATTAGATGCGAAAAATCAAATCTAGTACTTAATTGGGAGAAATGCCATTTCATGGTTAAAGAAGGCATCGTTCTTGGACATAAAATTTCAAAAGAAGGAATTGAAGTGGATAGAGCTAAAGTAGATGTAATTGCTAAACTTCCACATCCCACCAATGTTAGAGGAGTTAGGAGTTTTCTAGGGCATGCCGGTTTTTACCGACGTTTCATAAAAGATTTTTCTAAAATTGCCACTCCTATGAATAAACTCCTAGAAAAGGATGCGCCATTCATCTTTTCAGATGAGTGTATCAAATCTTTTAATATTCTTAAAGAGAAACTCACTAATGCACCGATCATGATAACACCAAATTGGAATCTACCATTTGAACTAATGTGCGATGCAAGTGATTTTGCAATGGGAGCCGTTTTAGGACAAAGGATTGAAAAACGATTTCAACCTATATATTATGCTAGTAAGACGTTACAAGGAGCACAAACAAACCATACAACTACTGAAAAAGAACTCCTTGCTATTGTCTTTGCTTTTGACAAATTTCGATCATATCTCGTTCTAGCAAAAACGGTGGTCTATACCGACCATTCTGCTCTTAGATACCTATTTTCAAAACAAGATGCTAAACCAAGATTAATCCGTTGGATCTTACTCTTACAAGAGTTTGATATTGAAATCCGAGATAAAAGAGGAGCAGAAAATCTCGCCGCTGATCATCTTTCTCGTCTTGAAAATCCCGAATTAGAACTTCTAAATGAATCAGCCATACAAGACAACTTTCCTGATGAAAATCTATTGAAGATAGATTATAAAGAAATCCCATGGTTTGCAGACTATGCAAACTACTTAGTTTGTGGATTCCTTGAAAAAGGATTATCGTACCAAAGACGAAAGAAATTCTTCAGTGATATAAAACACTATTTCTGGGAAGATCCACATCTGTTTAAAAGTTGTCCCGATGGAATAATACGCCGATGTGTATTTGGAGATGAAGCTAGTAAAATTTTAAACCATTGTCATACAGGACCAACAGGAGGGCATTATGGGCCTCAACTAACAGCTAGAAAAGTTTATGAAGCTGGATTCTATTGGCCTACAATTTACAAAGACGCACACCTTCTTTGCAAATCCTGTGATGCATGTCAAAGGGTCGGAAAAATAAGTCAACGTGATGAAATGCCACAAAATGTCATCCAAGTATGTGAAGTATTTGACATTTGGGGTATTGACTTTATGGGTCCATTTCCAAAATCTCATAATAATCTATATATACTCGTAGCCATTGATTATGTATCTAAATGGGCGGAAGCACAAGCTCTCCCAACTAACGATGCACGAGTTGTAGTCAACTTTTTAAAACGTCTTTTTGCAAGGTTTGGAACACCGAAAGCTTTAATAAGTGATCGGGGTACTCATTTCTGTAATAATCAACTTGAGAAAGTTCTTAAAAGATATGGAGTAACTCATAAAATCTCCACCGCATATCATCCACAAACAAGTGGACAAGTTGAAAATACCAACCGAGCTTTAAAACGTATTCTAGAGAAAACCGTAGGATCAAATCCGAAGGAATGGTCCATTAAATTGGAGGATGCACTCTGGGCTTTTAGAACAGCCTACAAAACTCCAATTGGAACCACACCTTTTAGACTTGTTTATGGAAAAGCATGTCATCTTCCTGTAGAAATTGAACACAAAGCATTTTGGGCTTTGAAGACATGTAATCTTGATTTACATGAAGCTGGACGTCTACGATTAAGTCAACTAAACGAATTAGAAGAATTAAGACATGAAGCATACGAAAATTCGTTAATCTATAAAGAAAGAACGAAGAAATAGCATGATAAAAGAATCAGAAGTTCAAAAGAATTTAAAGAAGGAGACAGAGTTCTTCTTTTCAATTCACGATTCAAGCTATTTCCTGGAAAATTGAAATCAAGATGGTCTGGACCATTCATAGTCAAAAGAGTTTTCCCATACGGAACGATAGAATTAATAAATTCAAATGGGATTGAATTTAAAGTTAATGGTCACAGAGTTAAACATTACATACATGGTCCGATGGAAGTCGACAACGAAGTTAATCACAATTTCGATGCCAATAGCTAACTAAGTGTGGGGAGAATCAAGTCTTTAAAGGATAATATGTATTTCTGTTAGAGTTAGATTGTCTGTTTTCGTGTAGTTCTCGAAAATGGAACCCGAATGGTCTTTCCCTAGCAGACCCTAAAGAACTAGTCTTCTCCCCCCATTCTGAATTTTTATTTTTTTTAGGTTTTTACGAAATGAAGACTGCCTGTGAACTAAACCATGGTCTAATGCTACACGCTTTGATCACTAAACGAAATAATGACATACTACCGAGTGAACTAGTATCAGTAATCAGAGAAAGAATGGACGGAGTTAGAAAAGAATCCAGACGCGAAGATAATAAGTTACAATTTGGTAAAGGAAAATCAAAATCCGCAGCAAAAAGAAGAGCACGACACCTAGAAAGATGTCACAAATGCGAAAAATGGTCACATGGAGGTAAATGTTCAAATAATCAAACCTATTCAAATACCGAATTTGTTACTTTATGCAGAGACAGACCGTTCATATGTTTAGAAGAAAAGACACTGAATGCTCGAGGTTACGCCTATGTAGCCATGGAAAATCAATTAAACCGACTATCTTATGAATGGGATAGATCATATAACTAAGAAATCTATTCCACAGGTATGTCTGTACAGTTTTTATTTTTATTTTTATTTTTAACCTTTTGATAATAAACGCTAATTTGTTCGCTAAAAAGTATTAAATTGGTATTGAATAAAATTAGGTTTGGCGACCGAAATTATTGATATCATTCAAAAATTTATTACATCACTGCGAAATTTAACGTTTATTCTTAAGGTATAAATATCTTTAAACAATCAACCCAAAATATTTCAAAAATTCGTCATGAGTTAAATTAGGTCTTGGAACCGAAATTACTTTACCGAAAAGAGGGGCGCATATTTTTGATAATATTTGATTGATTAAAGTGGGATAAAAAGACAAAAAGATTTTTAAATTTATTTTTACCATGTTTTTAAAATTAATATTTAAATCTTAAATTAATATTGTAAACTTTGTAAAAACAATATATTTAAAATTGTAAATATTTGAAAAATTAATATAAGTTTGATATGAATTTATAAATTTTTAAATTAAGTTTGGTGTGAATTTTTAATTTTTAAAATATAAATTTTTTATTTTATGCATTTTAAATTTTAAGTTTGGTGTGAATTTTTAATATAAATTTTGAATTTTATATTTAAGTTGTGTGAATTTAAAAAAAAAATTTACTCTATCTCATTAAGTTAAAAATATGATTTTTAAAATTCATCGTAAGTTGAAGACTAGGTCTTTGAACCGAAATTGCTTTACCCGAGAGAGGGACGAGAACTTTTATTATCATTATTCTTATTGAATTAAAGTATGCCAAAAACATTGAAAAAACCCAAAAATCTTAGCTTTTAAAACAATCGCTACAAAAAGACAAATTTTAAAATTTTGTCGAAGGACGGACTAGGACATCAATCCGAAACGACCTCGTCCTAAATAACAAGGGAAACAAAATTATAAAATTAATTACTTAATTGTTTTAATAAGTTAAAGATTATAAAAAAAAAAAATATACCAAACTCCGCGACTCGAGGAGTTTGGAGGGTTAATCCCCGCGACTCGCGGGAGGGTCGGATTACAGAAAAAAATAAGAGCTGAAACAGCTCAGTCCACACAAAAACCACAGAAGAAAAAATACTGCGAAAACCCACGAAAAAACCCGAGAAAAAACCCCCAAAATCACAAAGTTTAACCGTTAATCACCAAATCTTTTGCTAAAATCATGTTGAGAAGGATGCTATCTAAGAATTACTCAAGAAAAAAGGTAAATTTCTACACCTAAACACCATTTAATCCGAAATTTGGTGTTCTTGAGCAATTTTTTCCCCAATTTGATTTTGATGCTTTTTAGTGTAATTATGCTTAAATTGTTTATGTATTATGCTTGTATAACCTAGATTGATGCTGTTTAACATGATTAGAAGCCTTAAACTTCAAATTTTGAATAATCTAGGGTTTGTGTTCTTGAGCAAATTTGGGGCTTTTTGATATAAACAGGTTATGGCCAATTTTTGTCATGAATTGTTGCTAAATTAAGTAATGTAACATGTTTAGGTAGTTAAATGATCCAAACTTTGAGCCTAAACATGATTTTGAGAATTAAAGTGGACTTTTTCAAGTCTAAAATTCATGAACTTGATTTTTGAAAGATAATGCCATTTGAGACTTGTTTAATTGCTAGTAATGATTATTTTGACATGTTATTTGAGTTGAATGCTTATGAACTTGGCGAACATTTTCGTATATGCTTATTTGAAAAGGTGTAGATTTGATAAAAATGTGAAAATGAGCTTAAGTTTGATATAAATTGATAATGTCATTGTAATTATTTTGATTGATGATTTTGCTGACACTAATGCATATTTGGATGCACAAAAATTGTGTTTGATGTGTTTTGCAGAATGAAAGGGGTGAATCTTCATCCCAAGCCCGCAATGCTCCTGCTGAGAATTTGGAACAACAGGAGGTGGATAACTACTACAAGCAGGATATACCTCATCCAGTCATGATCTTTTCCGATATGCACTTGGAAGAGTTGCACCCGAACCTGAGATTTGACAGACTTTGGATAGATTATCCAAAATATCAAAGGGGTTTGCATACTCTTCATTCTAAGGTTGTTGAGGTACCGAGGGTCATAGAATGGGGACCCTTAGAAGCTGTAGAATTGGCCGGGCCAATTAGGGAATTACTTGTACAGAGGTATGGTAATTCTTCTTTTAATGACTGGGTACGTTTATTCACCATACGTAGACCTGTATATAAAGTATGGTGTGAAGAATTGTTATGTAGTATAGAGTTGAATGATCAGGTAGCTAGTTTAACCGATCGTTCTTTTATTAGATTTTTGTTAGGCAGTTCGATGCGCCACATGTCTTTACTGGACATGGCTCAGGCTTTACGTATATATACGCCTGAGGAGTTAGCGTCTGCCGATTGTAGAGGATTGATACTAAACGGTAGAAAGATAGATGAAAATTTTGATACACACGGTGTGTGGAGTCAAATGACAAGCCATCACCGTTTCAAAGGGGGAAATTACTCTTATTTGGATATAGATAGAGCCGAATTAAGAGTGATACATAGGTTTTTAGCTAATTCGATTACACAAAGGGGTAAGAACAAGGAAAAAGTAAATGAACAGGATTTGTTTTACCATATGTGTATTCGAGACCCACAAAGTGCTGTAAGTATACCATATTGTGTGGGTTATTATTTATCAGCTATGGTTCGGGGGATGCGACCGCATAGCATAATAGGAGGTGGTATTTTTATTACTTTGATTGGTGAATATCTCGGTGTGGATATAAGTCGGGGGGGGGATTATTAGTAGAAGAACCAGAACCCCGCGATACTATAGGTTTAAATGTATACCATGGTGCGAAAGTTTTGAAAAGGCGAAATAACGCCGCAGTACGATACCATGGTAGACATCCACAGGTGGAGAGAAACCAACAACAAGGTAATGTAGGAGGGGGGAATGAGATGCAAGAAATGCATAGGTTTATAGCTTCTCAGGAATACGAAAATGCTAGACAGAGAGCATTTGAAGATTGGCAAGTTCATCAGAACCAAATCATAGCTCATTGCCAACATATAGGTAGAAACTATATTCCTACACCGAAACCCATCTTCCCTCCTTGGTCTATAGAGATGCAGCCACCATATCCTACGTATGACCCTGCCGAAGCATTCTATAGCACCTATGGTTATGCCTGGAACCCCTATTGGTACCAATATCATCCTTAGTTTACTTATTATTTTTTTTATGTTGTAATTTGAAATTATTGATACGTTTAATACTTTTGTTAATATTGTAATCATTTTTATAATTATCTAACTTTTATTCTTAGATTTTAATAATTTTTGAATGTGGGGTAATATACCAAACTTCAAAAATATGTATATATGTTTGCATTTTATCTTATGTACACAACAGGGTAAAACAACGCATTTTCAAAGACTGGCATTAAGTTCAGCAAAAGCAACTAATTTTGACGACAAGATGCAAAATATATGTGAAATAACAACAAGACGGAATGAACAAATGATGTGCACCATTTATCATTCAGTAAACAAACGCCAATATATTTGGAAACTTTGGTAAAAATTTAATCATTTTCACACAAATCACCCTCAATAATTTAAATTGTTACTGATTTCTTGCAAATGAGGGCATTGCAAGATCTTAAGTGTGGGAAGGGGTTAAATTCTTTCGGATTTTAAAATTTTTATCTTAAACACTTGGTTACCATTAAAAATACTAGTAAAGCAGTAGTTGTATTAGAATCTAGTGCTCTCTGATAAAAAAGAACAGCCCTAGTCTTATATACTGACTACCCAATTCTAGTAAAATTTTTCAAAATTTTCAATTAAATGAATTCAAAATCATGTTTATACATATTTATGAACGATAAAACTAGGTTTTAACACCGAAATTATTGTTACCTCGGAAAGGACATAAATTGAGAAACAAACTAAAATGTTAAAATTCATTTAAAATGGAATAGAGGACGATAAAAAGGAGAATAAAAGCCAAGTGTGGGAAAATTTACCAAGTTATCTTAAACATATGTCACATATATCTGTAACAAATAACTGAAAATACTTTTGCTTTGGACTAAACTAAACTGTTTTACCCAATGAAAGAAAAGAAAAGATGGATCTACACGATGAATCAATTTCATCATTAAAAGGAAGTAAAGTCTTCCGAAAAAGAAACGCGCTTCTTGATTTAGGTCATGAAGTTGTCGTCCAGACCAGCTGTAGGTTGACGAAAAATCTAGAAAAGTCATCTCTAAAATCAGCAGGAAATCCACGGACCTCAGCATTAAACAGGGTCGCCAAGTGGTCAGATTTATCCTAACCATGAGAAGGATTTATCTCGTACAATGGGGGGGCACCATGCAAATTAGCTGGACAAGACTAATGAATCAGATCCCCAGAAAGGATAATCTCCTTAAAGATTAAAAATCAGCTTTTAAGACTGATATTACTCAATCCTAGAGATTGACCTTAAAGATTGAGAATTACAAACTCATGGAATTCAATGATATCTAAACTCGAGCTTGAACGAGAAAATATTTTGATCAAAATTACAAACCGATTTGTTTTCTGAAAACCCTATTTTTAATGTGTTCATTACCATTGAACGTAAAATCCTAGGAATTCACCTGAAATTCATTAGGTCACCTGAACTAAATCGGGTGTCAACCGTAAGAACGGTGGTTGCATAGTGGTCAAAGACAGGACCTTGTGCCATACCGAAAAATTATAAGGGTGAGCTTTATTATTGCTCCTACCAAGGATAGTAATTGCGTCCGACACGTTATAAACCATAACTAAAAGCATGTCAGGGGACATTGCCTTAACAGTTGCTTGTTCAACGCTTTCCTTTCAACCGGACGGTAGTTTACCGAAAGGTAATATACGGGACAAGTAAACTGGACGTGTTGCTTTCCAAATACAAGGTTAGCAAGTGGGTGACACAAAACCATAAGTTTTGAGCTAAAATTTTCAAATCTGAGACCCACCAAACCCACAAAAATATTTTGCAAACACCGGTAAAGGGTTATCCCGGAAAACTTATCTAGGGTAAAAACTAGATTTAATTTTCAAAAGATCAAATGTTTTCATAAAGATCCAATTTCCTTAATGGATCTAATTTTTTATAGTCATGTGGGACTGTAAACCATATCGTTACTACCATTGTTTATACCGCCGTATAGAAATCACTGATGTACAAAGTGTGAAGAATAAAGAAGTGATTCTAGTATTTCAAGACGATATTGCTTGAGGACAAGCAACGCTCAAGTGTGGGAATATTTGATAGTGCTAAAAACGAACATATATTTCATAGCATTATTCCTCAAGAAAGACAAGCTTTTAGTTGCAATTGTTCTATTTACAAGTGATATTCGTTTAAATAATAAAAGGTGAAGACAAAAGACAGATTCGATGAATTGAAGACGCAAATGACCAAAAAGCTCAAAAGTACAAAAGACAATCAAAAAGGTTCCAATTATTGATAAGAAACGTCTCGAAATTACAAGAGTACAAGATTCAAAATGCAAAGTACAAGATATTAAATTTTACGCAAGGACGTTCGAAAATCCGGAACCAGGACCAGAGTCAACTCTTAACGCTCGACGCAACGGACTAAAAATTACAAGTTAACTATGTATATAAATATAATATAATATATAATTAATTATATTAATTATATATATATTATATTTATAAATAAAAACTGTCGGCAGAGAAAGACTCCAAGGGACTGAGCTGTAAATTCATTCTCCGCGACTCGCGGAGTTTGAAGAGGATTTCACCGCGAGTCGCGGAGCTCCAAAATGAATTTCTGCCTATAAAGCCAACCGAATTTTGATCGCATTTTCATCATCTTTTTCTTCCTCATTCATACGTAAAATTTATATTTATAATTTATATTTTAATTTTAATTATAATTCTAATAATAAGGGTATGTTAGCGAATGTTGTAAGGGTGTAAGTCGAAATTCTGTCCGTGTAACGCTACGCTATTTTTAATCATTGTAAGTTATGTTCAACCTTTTTATATTAATGTCTCGTAGCTAAGTTATTATTATGCTTATTTAAAACGAAGTAATCATGATGTTGGGCTAATTACTAAAATTGGGTAATTGGGCTTTGTACCATAATTGGGGTTTGGACAAAAGAACGACACTTGTGGAAATTAGACTATGAGCTATTAATGGGCTTTATATTTGTTTAACTAAATGAAAGTTTGTTAATGTTAATATAAAGATTTACAATTGGGCATCCCTATAAATTACCATATACACTCGATCGGACACGATGGGCGGGGTATTTATATGTACGAATAATCGTTCATTTAACCGGACACGGAAATGGATTAATAGTTAATAAACTTGTTGAAACAGGGGTGAATTACTTTCAAGGGTAATTGGTGTAATTATTAACAAAGTAGTAAAACCTTGGTTTACACGCAGTCGATAACCTGGTGTATTCATTAAACAAAGTATTAAAACCTTGTTACAATTCGAATCCCCAATTAGTTGGAATATTTAACTTCGGGTATAATAATAATTTGACGAGGACACTCGCACTTTATATTTATGACTGATTGACTGTTATGGACAAAAACCAGACGGACATATTAAATAATCCAGGACAAAGGACAATTAACCCATGGGCATAAAACTAAAATCAACACGTCGAACATCATGATTACGGAAGTTTAAATAAGCATAATTCTTTTATTTCATATTTAATTTCCTTTATTTTATATTTAATTGCACTTCTAATTATCGCACTTTTATTTATTGTTATTTAATCGCACTTTTAATTATCGTACTTTTTAATTATCGCAATTTTATTATTCGCAATTTCATTATCGTTATTTACTTTACGTTTTAAATTAAGTCTTTTATTTATTTAATATTTTACATTAGGTTTTAACTGCGACTAAAGTTTTAAAATCGACAAACCG
This sequence comes from Rutidosis leptorrhynchoides, assembly GCF_046630445.1. Taxonomy (NCBI): domain Eukaryota; kingdom Viridiplantae; phylum Streptophyta; class Magnoliopsida; order Asterales; family Asteraceae; genus Rutidosis; species Rutidosis leptorrhynchoides. The sequence continues at coordinate 79,272,310 of NC_092341.1, read as the reverse complement.
GTCATTAAACGGTAAAAACCCCCCTTTATAATAAAATTACTTAGATATATGTTTGTATTTTTATAAAAGTAAACTAATATAGCGTTAAGCTTTGTTTAAAGATTTCCCTGTGGAACGAACCGGACTTACTAAAAACTACACTACTTTACAATTAGGTACACTGCCTATAAGTGTTGTAGCAAGGTTTAAGTATATCCATTCTATAAATAAATAAATATCTTGTGTAAAATTGTATCGTATTTAATAGTTTTTCCTAGTAAAATATAAACTATTTCGTATACCTTAGCTTTGACATCACATATCTTGACAAGTTTGTCATTGTTTTCATCGATGACATACTTATTTACTCAAAGAATGATCAAGAGCACGAAGAACATTTGAGAAAAGTGCTAGAAGTATTGAGGAAAGAAAACCTGTACGCTAAGTTTTCAAAGTGTGCATTTTGGTTGGAAGAAGTTCAATTCCTCGGTCACATAGTGAACAAAGAAGGTATCCAGGTGGACCCGGCAAAGATCGAAACCGTTGAAAAGTGGGAAACCCCAAAAACTCCGAAGCATATACGTCAATTTTTAGGATTGGCTGGTTACTACAGAAGATTCATCCAAGATTTCTCCAAAATAGCAAAACCCTTGACTGCATTAACGCATAAAGGGAAGAAATTTGAATGGAAGGATGAACAAGAAAAGGTGTTTCAATTATTGAAGAAAAAGCTAACTACGGCACCTATATTGTCATTGCCTGAAGGGAATGATGATTTTGTGATTTTTTGTGACGCATCAAAGCAAGGTCTCGGTTGTGTATTAATGCAACGGACGAAGGTGATTGCTTATGCGTCTAGACAATTGAAGATTCACGAGCAAAATTATACGACGCATGATTTGGAATTAGGCGCGGTTGTTTTTGCATTAAAGACTTGGAGACACTACTTATATGGGGTCAAAAGTATTATATATACCGACCACAAAAGTCTTCAACACGTATTTAATCAGAAACAACTGAATATGAGGCAGCGTAGGTGGATTGAAATGTTGAATGATTACGACTTTGAGATTTGTTACCACCAGGGGAAGGAAAATGTGGTAGCCGACGCCTTGAGCAGAAAGGACAGGGAACCCATTCGAGTAAAATCTATGAATATAATGATTCACACTAACCTTACTACTCAAATAAAGGTGGCGCAACAAGGAGTTTTAAAAGAGGGAAATTTAAAAGATGAAATACCCAAAGAATCGGAGAAGCATCTTAATATTCGGGAAGACGGAACCCGGTATAGGGCTGAAAGAATTTGGGTACCAAAATTTGGAGATATGAGAGAAATGGTACTTAGAGAAGCTCATAAAACCAGATACTTAATACATCCTGGAACGGGGAAGATGTACAAGGATCTCAAGAAACATTTTTGGTGGCCGGGTATGAAAGCCGATGTTGCTAAATACGTAGGAGAATGTTTGACGTGTTCTAAGGTCAAAGCTGAGTATCAGAAACCATCAGGTCTACTTCAACAACCCGAAATCCCAGAATGGAAATGGGAAAATATTACCATGGATTTCATCACTAAATTGCCAAGGACTGCAAGTGGTTTTGATACTATTTGGGTAATACTTGATCGTCTCATCAAATCAGCATACTTCCTGCCAATAAGAAAAGATGACAAGATGGAGAAGTTAGCACGATTGTATTTGAAGGAAGTCGTCTCCAGACATGGAATACCAATCTCTATTATCTCTGATAGGGATGGCAGATTTATTTCAAGATTCTGGCAGACATTACAGCAAGCATTAGGAACTCGTCTAGACATGAGTACTGCCTATCATCCACAAACTGATGGACAGAGCGAAAGGACGATACAAACGCTTGAAGACATGCTACGAGCATGTGTTATAGATTTCGGAAACAGTTGGGATCGACATCTACCGTTAGTAGAATTTTCCTACAACAACAGCTACCATTCAAGCATTGAGATGGCCCCATTTGAAGCACTTTATGGTAGAAAGTGCAGGTCTCCAATTTGTTGGAGTGAAGTAGGGGATGGACAGATTACGGGTCCGGAGATAATACAAGAAACTACCGAGAAAATCATCCAAATTCAACAAAGATTGAAAACCGCCCAGAGTCGACAAAAGAGCTACGCGGACAGTAAAAGAAAAGATATAGAGTTTGAAATTGGAGAAATGGTCATGCTTAAGGTTTCACCTTGGAAAGGCGTTGTTCGATTTGGTAAACGGGGGAAACTAAATCCAAGTTACATTGGACCATTCAAGATTATAGATCGTGTCGGACCAGTAGCTTACCAACTGGAGCTACCTCAACAACTCGCGGCTGTACATAACACTTTCCACGTCTCAAATTTGAAGAAATGTTTTTCTAAAGAAGATCTCACTATTCCATTGGACGAAATCCAAATCAATGAAAAACTTCAATTCATTGAAGAACCCGTCGAAATAATGGATCGTGAGGTTAAGAGACTTAAACAAAACAAGATACCGATTGTTAAGGTTCGATGGAATGCTCGTAGAGGACCCGAGTTCACCTGGGAGCGTGAAGATCAGATGAAGAATAAATACCCGCATTTATTTCCAGAAGATACGTCAACACCTCCAACTGCTTAAAATTTCGGGACGAAATTTATTTAATGGGTAGGTACTGTAGTGACCCGAACTTTTCCATGTTTATATATATATTAAATGAAATTTTTATTTACATGATTAAGTGTTTCCTACATGTTAAGCAATCAAACTTGTAAAGACTTGATTAATTGAAATAGGTTTCATATAGACAATTGACCACCCAAGTTGACCGGTGATTCACGAACGTTAAAACTTGTAAAAACTATACGATGACATATATATGGTTTTATATATAGTTAACATGATTTTATTATAAGTATGTATCTCATTAGGTATTTTAACAATGAGTTATATACATAAAAATGAGACTATTAATTTAAGAAACTCGAAAACGATATATATAACGATTATCGTTATAACAACGTCTTACTAGGTACATATGAATCATATTAAGATATTGATACACTTGGTTAATTATGTTAAATGATAATTAAATATATTATTAAGTGTATTAACAATGAAATACATGTAAAAATAAGACTACTAACTTAATGATTTCGAAACGAGACATATATGTAACGATTATCGTTGTAACGGAATTTAACTGTATATATATCATACTAAGATATATTATATATCATAATATCATGATAATATAACAATTTAACATCTCATTTGTTATAATAAACAATGGGTTAACAACATTCAACAAGATCGTTAACCTAAAGGTTTCAAAACAACATTTACATGTAACGACTAACGATGACTTAACGACTCAGTTAAAATGTATATACATGTAGTGTTTTAATATGTATTCATACACTTTTGAAAGACTTCAAGACACTTATCAAAATACTTCTACTTAACAAAAATGCTTACAATTACATCCTCGTTCAGTTTCATCAACAATTCTACTCGTATGCACCCGTATTCGTACTCATACAATACACAGCTTTTAGATGTATGTACTATTGGTATATACACTCCAATGATCAGCTCTTAGTAGCCCATGTGAGTCACCTAACACATGTGGGAACCATCATTTGGCAACTAGCATGAAATATCTCATAAAATTACAAAAATATGAGTAATCATTCATGACTTATTTATATGAAAACAAAATTACATATCTTTTATATCTAATCCAAACACCAACGACCAAAAACACCTACAAACACTCTCATTCTTCAATTTTCTTCATCTAATTGATCTCTCTCAAGTTCTATCTTCAAGTTCTAAGTGTTCTTCATAAATTCCAAAAGTTCTAGTTTCATAAAATCAAGAATACTTCCAAGATTGCAAGTTTACTTCCAAGTTTTTCTAAATCCATTCCAAGTAATCATCCAAGATCAAGAAACCTTTGTTACTTATAGTAGGTTATCTTTCTAATACAAGGTAATAATCATATTCAAACTTTAATTCAATTTCTATAACTATAACAATCTTATTTCGAGTGGAAATCTTACTTGAAATTGTTTTCGTGTCATGATTCTGCTTCAAGAACTTTCAAGCCATTCAAGGATCCTTTGAAGTTAGATCTATTTTTCTCATTTCCAGTAGGTTTATCCAAGGAACTTGAGGTAGTAATGATGTTCATAACATCATTCGATTCATACATATAAAGCTATCTTATTCGAAGGTTTAAACTTGTAATCACTAGAACATAGTTTAGTTAATTCTAAACTTGTTCGCAAATAAAAGTTAATCCTTCTAACTTGACTTTTAAAATCAACTAAACACATGTTCTATATCTATATGATATGCTAACTTAATGATTTAAAACCTGGAAACACGAAAAACACCGTAAAACCGGATTTACGCCGTCGTAGTAACACCGCGGGCTGTTTTGGGTTAGTTAATTAAAAACTATGATAAACTTTGATTTAAAAGTTGTTATTCTGGGAAAATGATTTTTATTATGAACATGAAACTATATCCAAAAATTATGGTTAAACTCAAAGTGGAAGTATGTTTTCTAAAATGGTCATCTAGACGTCGTTCTTTCGACTGAAATGACTACCTTTACAAAAATGACTTGTAACTTACTTTTTTGACTATAAACCTATAATTTTTCTGTTTAGATTCATAAAATAGAGTTCAATATGAAACCATAGCAATTTTATTCACTCAAAACGGATTTAAAATGAAGAAGTTATGGGTAAAACAAGATTGGATAATTTTTCTCATTTTAGCTACGTGAAAATTGGTAACAAATCTATTCCAACCATAACTTAATCAACTTGTATTGTATATTATGTAATATTGAGATACCATAGACACGTATACAATGTTTCGACCTATCATGTCGACACATCTATATATATTTCGGAACAACCATAGACACTCTATATGTGAATGTTGGAGTTAGCTATACAGGGTTGAGGTTGATTCCAAAATATATATAGTTTGAGTTGTGATCAATACTGAGATACGTATACACTGGGTCGTGGATTGATTCAAGATAATATTTATCGATTTATTTCTGTACATCTAACTGTGGACAACTAGTTGCAGGTTACTAACGAGGACAGCTGACTTAATAAACTTAAAACATCAAAATATATTAAAAGTGTTGTAAATATATTTTGAACATACTTTGATATATATGTATATATTGTTATAGGTTCGTGAATCAACCAGTGGCCAAGTCTTACTTCCCGACGAAGTAAAAATATGTGAAAGTGAGTTATAGTCCCACTTTTAAAATCTAATATTTTTGGGATGAGAATACATGCAGGTTTTATAAATGATTTACAAAATAGACACAAGTACGTGAAACTACATTCTATGGTTGAATTATCGAAATCGAATATGCCCCTTTTTATTAAGTCTGGTAATCTAAGAATTAGGGAACATACACCCTAATTGACGCGAATCCTAAAGATAGATCTATTGGGCCTAACAAACCCCATCCAAAGTACCGAATGCTTTAGTACTTCGAAATTTATATCATATCCGAAGGGTGTCCCGGAATGATGAGGATATTCTTATATATATGCATCTTGTTAATGTCGATTACCAGGTGTTCACCATATGAATGATTTTTATCTCTATGTATGGGATGTGTATTGAAATATGAAATCTTGTGGTCTATTGTGACGATTTGATATATATAGGTTAAACCTATAACTCACCAACATTTTTGTTGACGTTTTAAGCATGTTTATTCTCAGGTGATTTTTAAGAGCTTCCGCTGTCACATACTTAAATAAGGACAAGATTTGGAGTCCATGCTTGTATGATATTGTGTAAAAACTGCATTCAAGAAACTTATTTTGTTGTAACATATTTGTATTGTAAACCATTATGTAATGGTCGTGTGTAAACAGGATATTTTAGATTATCATTATTTGATAATCTACGTAAAGCTTTTTAAACCTTTATTTATGAAATAAAGGTTATGGTTTTGTTTTAAAAATGAATGCAGTCTTTGAAAAACGTCTCATATAGAGGTCAAAACCTCGCAACGAAATCAATTAATATGGAACGTTTTTAATTAATAAGAACGGGACATTTCAGTTGACGGTACATATAAAGTTCATCGGGGTTGGAATCAGGTTTCTCTATTTTGATGCCTTTTCCCTTATTATTTTCTTTTGCCTCATTAAATTGGGTCGGGGTAATTTCTATAACATCATGGGAATCCTCATCGGGATCCGATTCATCGAAAAATTGGTAATTTTCCCAATATTTTGCTTTCTTAGCAGAAACACCATTGACCATTATTAACTTTGGTCCATTGGTTGAGGATTTTCTTTTATTTGACCGGTTTTCTGTGGTTCCTACTATTCCCCCTTCCGGAACCTCTTCTTCTTCCAGTTCCTCGTCTTCTGGTTCCTCTTCTTCCGGTTCCTCTTCTTCCGGTTCCGTTTCCTCTTCTTCCGGTTCTTCGGGAACTTGTGAATCTTGCCAATATATATTCGACTCTTCATTATTATTAGGTGAGTCAATGGGATTTGTGCTAGAGGTAGACATCTATCACACAATATCAAACATGTTAAGAGATTAATATATCACATAATATTTACATGTTAATAATATATAGTTTCCAACAAAAATGTTAAGCAATCATTTTTAAAGAAAACACGGTCGAAGTACAGACTCACTAATGCATCCTAACAAACTCGATAAGATACACTAATGAAAATTTACTGGTTCTCTAAGACCAATGCTCGGATACCAACTGAAATGTCCCGTTCATATTGATTATAAACGTTCCATATTAATTGATTTCGTTGCGAGGTTTTGACCTCTATATGAGACGTTTTTCAAAGACTGCATTCATTTTTAAAACAACCATAACCTTTATTTTATCAATAAAGGTTTTAAAAACATTACATAGATTATCAAATAATGATAATCTAAAATATACTGTTTACACACGACCATTACATAATGGTTTACAATAGAAATATATTACATCGACATATGTTTCTTGAATGTAGTTTTTACACAATATCATACAAATATGGACTCCAAATCTTGTCCTTATTTTAGTATGCAACAGCGGAAGCTCTTAATATTCACCTGAGAATAAACATGCTTTAAACGTCAACAAAAATGTTGGTGAGTTATAGGTTTAACCTATATATATCAAATCGTAATAATAGGCCACAAGATTTCATATTTCAATACACATCCCATACATAGAGATAAAAATCATTCATATGGTGAACACCTGGTAACCGACATTAACAAGATGCATATATAAGAATATCCCCATCATTCCGGGACACCCTTCGGATATGATATAAATTTCGAAGTACTAAAGCATCCGGTACTTTGGATGGAGTTTGTTAGGCCCAATAGATCTATCTTTAGGATTCGCGTCAATTAGGGTGTCTGTTCCCTAATTCTAAGATTACCAAACTTAATAAAAAGGGGCATATTCGATTTCGATAATTCAACCATAGAATGTAGTTTCACGTACTTGTGTCTATTTTGTAAATCATTTATAAAACCTGCATGTATTCTCATCCCAAAAATATTAGATTTTAAAAGTGGGACTATAACTCACTTTCACAGATATTTCCTTCCTCGGAAATAAGACTTGGCCAAGGATCGATTCACGAACCTATAAAAATATGTACATATATATCAAAGTATGATCAAAATATAATTACAACCATTTTTATTATGTTTTAAAGATTTGAGTGTATTAAGTCAGCTGTCCTCGTTAGTAACCTACAACTAGTTGTCCACAGTTAGATGTACAGAAATAAATCGATATATATTATCTTGAATCAATCCACGACCCAGTGTATACACGTCTCAGGCTAGATCACAACTCAAAGTATATATATTTTTGGAATCAACCTCAACCCTGTATAGCTAACTCCAACATTACTGCATATAGAGTGTCTATGGTTGTTCCAAATAATATATATACATGGGTCGATATGATATGTCAAAACATTTGCATACGTGTCTATGGTATCCCAAGATTACATAATATATTAGAATACATGTATAATACAATATAAGTTAGCTAGGATATGATTTGTATAGATTTGTTAAGCATTTTCCGTAGCTAAAAAAGATCAAAAATATCCAATCTTGTTTTACCCATAACTTCTTCATTTTAAATCCGTTTTGAGTGAATCAAATTGCTATAGTTTCATACTGAACTCTAATTTAAGAATCTAAACAGAAAAAGTATAGGTTTATAGTCGGAAATTTAAGTTACATGTCAATTACTAAAGAGGTAGTCATCTCCGTCGAAAGAACGACATCTTGATGAACATTTTGAAAAACATACTTTCACTTTGAGTTTAACCAAGATTTTTGGATATAGTTTCATGTTCATATGAAAAATCATTTTCCCAGAAGAAAAACTTTTAAATCAAAGATTATCATAGTTTTTAATTATCCAAACCAAAACAGCCCCCGGTTTCACTACGACGGCGTATATCCGATTTTATGGTGTTCATTGTGTTTTCAGGTTTTAAATCATTAAGTTAGCATATCATATAGATATAGAAAATGTGTTTAGTGGATTTTAAAAGTCAATTTAGAAGGATTAACTTTTGTTTGCGAACAAGTTTAGAATTAACTAAACTATGTTCTAGTGATTACAAGTTTAAACCTTCGAATAAGATAGCTTTATATGTATGAATCGAATGATGTTATGAACATCATTACTACTTCAAGTTTTCTGGATAAAACTACTGGAAATGAGAAAAATGGATCTAGCTTCAAAGGATCCTTGGATGGCTTGAAAGTTCTTGAAGCAGAATCATGACACGAAAACAGTTCAAGTAAGATTTTCACTCGAAATAAGATTATTATAGTTGTAGAAATTGAATCAAAGTTTGAATATGAATATTACCTTGAATTAGAAAGATAACCTACTGTAAATAACAAAGGTTCCTTGATCTTAGATGATTACTTGGAATGGATTAGAAAGCTTGGAAGTAAACTTGCAAACTTGGTAGTATTCTTGATTTTTATGAAAATATACTTATGGAATTTATGAAGAACACTTAGAACTTGAAGATGGAACTTGAGAGAGATCAATTAGATGAAGAAAATTGAAGAATGAAAGTGTTTGTAGGTGTTTTTGGTCGTTGGTATATGGATTAGATATAAAGGATATGTAATTTTGTTTTCATGTAAATAAGTCATGAATGATTACTAATATTTTTGTAATTTTATGAGATATTTCATGATAGTTGCCAAATGATGGTTCCCACATGTGTTAGGTGACTCACATGAGCTTCTAAGAGCTGATCATTGAAGTGTATATACCAATAGTATATACATCTAAAAGCTGTGTATTGTACGAGTACGAATACGGGTGCATACGAGTAGAATTGTTGATGAAACTGAACGAGGATGTAATTGTAAGAATTTTTGTTAAGTAGAAGTACTTTGATATGTGTCTTGAAGTCTTTCAAAAGTGTAAGAATACATATCAATACACAACATGTATATACATTCTAATGGAGTCGTTAAGTCTTCGTTAGTCGTTACATGTAAGTGTTGTTTTGAAACCTTTAAGTTAACGATCTCAATTAATATTGTTAACCCAATGTTTATTATATCAAATTAGATGTTAAATTATTATATTATCATGATATTATGATGTATGAATATATTTTAATATGATATATACATTAAAATATCGTTACAACGATAATCGTTACATATAAGTCTCGTTTCGTAATTCTTGAGTTAGTAGTCTTGTTTTTACATATGTAGTTCATTGTTAACACACTTAATGATATATTTAAATATTATTTTATCATGTTAAATATAGTGTATCAATATCTTAATATGATACATATGTATTTAGTAGACGTTATCATAACGATAATCGTTATATATATCATTTCGAGTTTTTTAACTTAGTAATCTCATTTCTTATATATATATCACACGTTGTTAATATAGTTAGTGAGATACTTACTCATCATAATCTTATGTCAACCATATATATATGTCTATATATACCACAATATGTAGTTTTTACAATTTTGTAACGTTCGTGAATCGCCGGTCAACTTGGGTGATCAATTGTCTATATGAAACTTATTTCATTTAATCAAGTCTTAACAAGTTTGATTGCTTAACACGTTGGAAACATTTAGTCATGTAAATATCAATCTCAATTAATATATATAAACATGGAAAAGTTCGGGTCACTACAGTACCTACCCGTTAAATAAATTTCGTCCCGAAATTTTAAGCTGTTGAAGGTGTTGACGAATCTTCTGGAAATAGATGCGGGTATTTCTTCTTCATCTGATCTTCATGCTCCCAGGTGAACTCGGATCCTCTACAAGCATTCCATCGAACCTTAACAATCGGTATCTTGTTTTGCTTAAGTCTCTTAACCTCACGATCCATTATTTCGACGGGTTCTTCAATGAATTGAAGTTTTTCATTGATTTGGATTTCGTCCAACGGAATAGTGAGATCTTCTTTAGCAAAATATTTCTTCAAATTCGAGACGTGGAAAGTGTTATGTACAGCCGCGAGTTATTGAGGTAGCTCCAGTTGCTAAGCTACTGGTCCGACACAATCTATAATCTTGAATGCTCCAATGTACCTTGGATTTAGTTTCCCCCGTTTACCAAATTGAACAACGCCTTTCCAAGGTGAAACCTTAAGCATGACCATTTCTCCAATTTTAAACTCTATATCTTTTCTTTTACTATCCGCGTAGCTCTTTTGTCGACTCTGGGCGATTTTCAATCGTTGTTGAGTTTGGATGATTTTCTCAGTAGTTTCTTGTATTATCTCCGGACCCGTAATCTGTCTATCCCCCACTTCATTCCAACAAATCGTAGACCTGAACTTTCTACCATAAAGTGCCTCAAACGGTGCCATCTCAATACTAGAATGATAACTGTTGTTGTAGAAAAATTCTGCTAACAGTAGGTGTCGATCCCAACTGTTTCCGAAATCAATAACACATGCTCGTAGCATGTCTTCAAGCGTTTGTATCGTCCTTTCGCTCTGCCCTTCAGTTTGTGGATGATAGGCAGTACTCATGTCTAGACGAGTCCCCATTGCTTGTTGCAACATCTGCCAAAACCTTAAAACAAATCTACCATCCCTATCAGAGATAATAGAGACGGGTATTCCATGTCTGGAGACAACCTCCTTCAAATACAATCGCGCCAACTTCTCCATTTTGTCATCTTCTCTCATTGGCAGGAAGTGTGCTGACTTGGTGAGACGATCAACTATTACCCAAATAGTATCATAACCACTTGCGTATGATGCATTGATTATATCGGAATGGAACAAAGATAGTCATGATAACATGATTCAAGTGTTAAACGATTTTTACCATTATTCGGGACTAAAAATTAACGTTGTAAAATCTCAGCTTTAAGGTCTTGGAGTGTAGGATGAAATGTTAGAAGAACTTGTTCTCTATTTTGGATGCTTAAAAGGTACATTTCCACCTACATATTTAGGCCTCCCTATAGGCGTTAATATGCATGTGGCGCGTAATCGAAATACTTTATGTGATCTTTTTTGTAAGAAGTTATCGGGTTGGAAAGATCCCATGTTATGGTAGATACACCTTGAAATATCCCATTCATATTGATTATAAACGTTCCATATTAATTGATTTCGTTGCGAGGTTTTGACCTCTATATGAGACGTTTTTCAAAGACTGCATTCGTTTTTAAAACAAACCATAACCTTTATTTTATCGACAAGGTTGAAAGGACACCACCTAGATTATCCAGAAATGATAATCTAAAAATATCACACTTACACACTACCAATACATATTGGTTTACAATATGAATATGTTACAACAAAGTAAATCTCGAATGTAGTTTTAAACAATATTATACAAGCATGCTGACAACAAATCTTGTCCATATTTTAGCATGCAACATCAGAAACTCTTAATAATCACCTGAGAATAAACATGCTTTAAACGTCAACAAAAATGTTGGTGAGTTATAGGTTTAACCTATATACTTATCAAATCGTAATAATAGACCACAAGATTTCATATTTCAATATACATCCCGTACATAGAGATAAAAATCATTCATATGGTGAACACCTGGTAACCAACATTAACAAGATGCATATAAGAATATCCCCTATCATTCCGGGAAATCCATCGGACATGATAAAAAATGAATTCGAAGAACTAAAGCATCCGCTACTTTGGATGGGGTTCGTTAGGCCCAATAGATCTATCTTTAGGATTCGCGTCAATTAGTAGACCGGTTTACTAATTCTTAGGCTACCAAGCAAAAGGGGCATATTCGGCTTCGATCATTCACCCATATAATGTAGTTTCAATTACTTGTGTCTATTTCGTAAAACATTTATAAAACTGCATGTATTCTCATCTCAAAAATATTAGATTTTAAAAGTGGGACTATAATTCACTTTCACGGATTTTTACTTTGTCGGGAAGTAAGACTTGGCCACTGGTCGATTCAAAAACCTATAACAAATATGTACATATATATCAAAGTATGTTCAAAATAATTTACAACATTTTTAATACGTTTTAATGTTTTAAGTTTATTAAGTCAGCTGTCCTCGTTAGTAACCTACAACTAGTTGTCCACAGTTAGATGTACAGAAATAAATCGATATATATTATCTTGAATCAATCCACGACCCAGTGTATACACGTCTCAGGCTAGATCACAACTCAAAGTATATATATTATTGGAATCAACCTCAACCCTGTATAGCTAACTCAAACATTACTGCATATAGAGTGTCTATGGTTGTTCCAAATAATATATATACATGGGTCGATATGATATGTCAAAACATTTGCATACGTGTCTATGGTATCCCAAGATTACATAATATATTAGAATACATGTATAATACAATATAAGTTAGCCAGAATATGATTAATATAGATTTGTTACCAATTTTCACGTAGCTACAACAAGCAAAATTATCCAATCTTGTTTTACCCATAACTTCTTCGTTTTAAATCCGTTTTGAGTGATTCAAGTTGCTATGGTTTCATATTGAACTTAAGTTTATGAATCTAAACAGAAAAAGTATAAGTTTATAGTCAGAAATATAGGTTACAATTCAATATTATAAGAGGTAGTCATTTCAGTCGAAAGAACGACGTCATGATGACCATTTTGAAAAACATACTTCCACTTTGAGTTTAGCCATGATTTTAGGATATAGTTTCATGTTCATAAGAAAAATCATTTTCCCAGAAGAACAACTTTTAAATCAAAGTTTATCATAGTTTTTAATTAACTAACCCAAAACAGCCCGCGGTGTTACTACGACGGCGTATATCCGGTTTTTACAGTGTTTTTCGTGTTTTCAGGTATTAAATCATTAAGTTAGCATATCATATAGATATAGAACATGTGTCTAGTTGATTTTAAAAGTCAAGTTAGAAGGATTAACTTTTATTTGCGAACAAGTTTAGAATTAACTAAACTATGTTCTAGTGATTACAAGTTTAAACCTTCGAATAAGATAGTTTTATATATATGATTCTAATGATGTTATGAACATCATTACTACCTCAAGTTTTGTGGATAAACCTACTGGAAATGAGAAAAATAGATCTAGCTTCAAAGGATCCTTGGATGGCTTGAAAGTTCTTGAAGTAGAATCATGACACGAAAACAAATTCAAGTAAGATTTCCACTCGAAATAAGATTGTTATAGTTATAGAAATTGAATCAAAGTTTGAATATGAGTATTAACTTGTATTAGAAAGATATCTTACTGTAAATAAGAAAGATTTCTTGAGGTTGGATGATCACTCAAAGTGGATTTGCAAGATTGGAAGTAAGCTAGCAAACTTGGAAGTGTTGTTGGTGTGTTCTTGAGTAGTTGTTTTATAACTTAGTTTATGTATGGATTTATGAACTAGATTGAGCTAGATTTTGTTAAAGATGATGAAGAACACTTAGAACAATGGAAGAACACTTGAGAGAGATGAGTTTGATGCATGAAAATTGAAAATGAAAGTGTGTTTTTGGTTCCTCTTTCACGTGAATGTAATGAGTCAATATAGGCTCCATTAGTTTGTTGTTTTGTAAGATATTTCTTGGTAGATGTTAAATGATGGTTCCTACATGTGTTAGGTGACTCATAAGTGCTGCTAAGAGCTGATCATTGGAGTGTATATACCAATAGTAAATACATTTAGAAGCTGGGTATTGTACGAGTATGAATACGGGTGCATACGAGTAGAATTGTTGATGAAAATGAACGAGGATGTAATTGTAAGCATTTTTGTTAAGTAGAAGTACTTTTATAAGTGTCTTGAAGTCTTTCAAAAGTGTATGAATACATATTAAAACACTACATGTATATACATTTTAACTGAGTCGTTAAGTCATCGTTAGTCATTACATGTAAGTGTTGTTTTGAAACCTTTAGGTTAACGATCTTGTTAAATGTTGTTAACCCATTGTTTATTATATCTAAATAGATATTTAATTATTACATTATCATGATATTATTATATATTAATATATCTTAGTATGATATATATACAGTTAAATGTTGTTACAACGATAATCGTTACATATATGTCTCGTTTCGAAATCATTAAGTTAGTAGTCTTGTTTTTACATATGTAGTTCATTATTAATACACTTAATGACATGTTTACTTATCATTTATCATGATTAAACATAGTGTATCAATATCTTAATATGATTCATATGTATTTAGTAAGACGTTGTTATAACGATAATCGTTATATATATCATTTTCGAGTTTCTTAATTCAATAGTCTCATTTTTATGTATATAACTCATTGTTAAAATACCTAATGAGATACTTACTTATCATAATATCATGTTAACTATATATATATATATATATATATATATATATATATATATATATATATATATATATATATATATATATATATATATATATATATATATATATATATATATATATATATATCCATATATATATATGTCATCATATAGTTTTTACAAGTTTTAACGTTCGTGAATCACCGGTCAACTTGGGTGGTCAATTGTCTATATGAAACCTATTTCAATTAATCAAGTCTTAACAAGTTTGATTGCTTAACATGTTGGAAACACTTAATCATGTAAATAACAATTTCATTTAATATATATAAACATGGAAAAGTTCGGGTCACTACAATACCTACCTGTTAAATAAATTTCGTCCCGAAATTTTAAGCAGTTGGAGGTGTTGACGTATCTTCTGGAAATAAGTGCGGGTACTTCTTCTTCATCTGATCTTCTCATTCCCAGGTGAACTCGGGTCCTCTACGAGCATTCCATCGAACTTTAACAATTGGTATCTTGTTTTGCTTAAGTCTTTTAACCTTACGATCCATTATTTCGATGAGTTCTTCGATGAATTGAAGTTTTTGGTTGATTTGTATTTCGTCTAATAGAATAGTAAGATTTTCTTTAGCAAAACATTTCTTCAAATTCGAGACGTGGAAAGTGTTATGTACAGCCGCGAGTTGTTGAGGTAATTCAAGTCGGTAAGCAACTGGTCCGACACGATCAATAATCTTGAATGGTCTAATATACCTTGGATTTAATTTCCCCCGTTTACCAAATCGAACAATGCCTTTCAAAGGTGCAACTTTAAGCATGACCATCTCTTCAATTTCAAATTCTATATCTTTTCTTTTAATGTCAGCGTAACTCTTTTGTCAACTTTGGCGGTTTTCAACCGTTGTTGAATTTGGATGATCTTCCCGGTAGTTTCTTGTATTATCTCCAGACCCGTAATCTGTCTATCCCCCACTTCACTCCAATAAATCAGAGACCTGCACTTTCTACCATAAAGTGCTTCAAACGGCACCATCTCAATGCTTGAATGGTAGCTGTTGTTGTAGGAAAATTCTGCTAACGGTAGGTGTCAATCCCAACTGTTTCCGAAATCAATAACACATGCTCGTAGGATGTCTTCAAACGTTTGTATCGTCCTTTCGCTCTGCCCATCAGTTTGTGGATGATAGGCAGTACTCATGTCTAGACGAGTTCCTAATGCTTGCTGTAATGTATGCCAGAATCTTGAAATAAATCTGCCATCCCTATCAGAGATAATAGAGATTGGTATTCCATGTCTGGAGATGACTTCCTTTAAATACAGTCGTGCTAACTTCTCCATCTTGTCATCTTCTCTTATTGGCAGGAAATGTGCTGATTTATTGAGGCGATCAACTATTACCCAAATAGTATCAAAACCACTTGCAGTCCTTGGCAATTTAGTGATGAAATCCATGGTAATGTTTTCCCATTTCCATTCCGGGATTCCAGGTTGTTGAAGTAGACCTGATGGTTTCTGATGCTCAGCTTTGACCTTAGAACACGTCAAACATTCTCCTACGTATTTAGCAACAT
The DNA here is from genome assembly GCF_046630445.1 of Rutidosis leptorrhynchoides. NCBI lineage: Eukaryota > Viridiplantae > Streptophyta > Magnoliopsida > Asterales > Asteraceae > Rutidosis > Rutidosis leptorrhynchoides. Next base: position 79,255,908 of record NC_092341.1, on the reverse strand, counting down.
CGGCTTTCATACCCGGCCACCAAAAATATTTCTTGAGATCCTTGTACATCTTCCCCGTTCCAGGATGTATTGAGTATCTGGTTTTATGAGCTTCTCTAAGTACCATTTCTCTCATATCTCCAAATTTTGGTACCCAAATTCTTTCTCCCCTATACCGGGTTCCGTCTTCCCGAATATTAAGATGCTTCTCCGATCCTTTGGGTATTTCATCCTTTAAATTTCCCTCTTTTAAAACTCCTTGTTGCGCCTCCTTTATTTGAGTAGTAAGGTTAATGTGAATCATTATATTCATAGCTTTTACTAGAATGGGTTCTCTGTCTTTTCTGCTCAAGGCGTCGGCTACCACATTTGCTTTCCCCGGGTGGTAACGAATCTCAAAGTCGTAATCATTCAATAATTCAATCCACCTGCGCTGCCTCATGTTCAGTTATTTCTGATTAAATATGTGTTGAAGACTTTTGTGATCAGTATATATAATACTTTTGACCCCATATAAGTAGTGCCTCCAAGTCTTTAATGCAAAAACAACCGCGCCTAATTCTAAATCATGCATCGTATAATTCTGCTCGTGAATCTTCAATTGTCTAGACACATAAGCAATTACCTTCGTTCGTTGCATTAATACACAACCGATACCTTGCTTTGAGGCATCATAATATATCACAAAATCATCATTCCCTTCAGGTAATAACAATATAGGTTCCGTAGTTAACTTTTTCTTCAACAATTGAAACGCTTTCTTTTGTTCATCTTTCCATTCAAATTTCTTCCCTTTATGCGTTAATGCAGTCAAGGGTTTTGCTATTTTGGAAAAATCTTGGATGAATCTCCTGTAATAACCAGCCAGCCCTAAAAATTGACATATGTGTTTTGGAGTTTTCGGAGTTTCCCACTTTTCAACGGTTTCAATCTTTGCTGGATCCATCTGAATACCTTCTTTGTTCACTATATGACCGAGAAATTGAACTTTTTTCAACCAAAATGCACACTTTGAAAACTTAGCGTACAGTTTTTCTTTCCTTGACAACTCTAGCACTTTTCTCAAATGTTCTTCGTGCTCTTGGTCATTCTTTAAGTAAATAAGTATGTCATCGATGAAAACAATGACAAACTTGTCAAGGTACGATCCACACACTCGGTTCATGAGGTCCATGAACACAGCTGGTGCGTTAGTCTACCCAAACGGCATAACCATAAACTCGTAATGACCGTAACGTGTCCTAAAAGCAGTCTTTGGAATATCATCCTCCTTCACCCGCATTTGATGATACCCAGAACATAAATCAATCTTCGAATAAACCGACAAGCCTTGTAGTTGATCAAATAAGTCATCGATTCTCGGTAGTGGGTAGCGGTTCTTTATGGTAAGTTTGTTCAACTCTCTGTAGTCGATACACAACCTAAATGTACCATCCTTCTTCTTGACAAACAAAACAGGAGTTCCTCACGGTGATGTGCTTGGTCGAATGAAACCACGCTCTAAAAGTTCCTGTAACTGACTTTATAATTCTTTCATTTCGCTGGGTGCGAGTCTGTATAGAGCACGAGCTATTGGTGTAGCTCCTGGTACAAGGTCTATTTGAAATTCAACGGATCAATGTAGGGGTAATCCCGGTAATTCTTTCGAAAATACATCGGGAAATTCTTTTGTGACGGGAACATCACTGATGTTCTTTTCTTCAGGTTTAACTTCCTCGATGTGTGCTAGAATGACGTAACAACCTTTTCTTATTAGTTTTTGTGCCTTCAAACTACTAATAAGATTTAATTTCGCGTTGTTCTTTTCTTCGTACACCATTAAAGGTTTTCCTTTTTCACGCATAATGCGAATCGTATTTTTGTAACAAACGACCTCTGCTCTCACCTTTTTCAACCAGTCCATGCCAATTATTACATCAAAACTCCCTAACTCGACTGGTATTAAATCAATTTTAAACGTTTCATCCCCCAGTTTAATTTCTCTATAGCGACATATATTATCTGCTGAAATTAATTTACCGTTTGCTAATTTGAGTAAAAATTTACTATCCAAAGGTGTCAATGGGAAACTTAATTTAGCACAAAAATCTCTACTCATATAGCTTCTATCCGCACCAGAATCAAATAAAACATAAGCAGATTTATCGTCAATAAGAAACGTACCCGTAACAAGCTCCGGGTCTTCCTGTGCTTCTGCCGTATTAATATTGAAAACTCTTCCGTGGCCCTGCCCATTAGTATTCCCCTGATTCGGGCAATTTCTAATAATGTGGCCTGGTTTTCCACATTTATAACAAACAACGTTGGTATAACTTGCTCTGACACTATTCATTCCGGCTTTACTTTTTCCGACACTATTTATTCCTTTAGTGCTATTAAACTTTGGTCCGTAGACCTCACACTTTGTCGTACAATGACCATTTCTTTTACACCTGTTGCAAAATGTCGTGCAAAACCCCGGGTGATTTTCTTCACACCTATGACATGGATGTTTTTGGTTTTTGTTGCCGTTATTGTTATTGAGGTTGTTGTTGGGATTGTTATTGTTATTGAAACGGTTGTTGTAGTTGTTGTTGTTGTTGGGACATTTGTTGTAGTTATTGTTAGGATTGCGATTATTGTTGCGATTGGTGTTGCGGTTGTTGGGATAGTTGTTGCGATTGTGGTTGTACTGGTGACTCTTGTCACTGTTTTCCTCCCACTTCCTCTTGAGTTGTTTCGTGTTGGCTTCTTTGGACGCCTGCTCTTTAATTCTTCCCTCAATCTGATTTATGAGTTTATGACTTTATGAGCCATTCGACTTGCCTTTTGTATGGAAGCTGGCTCGTGTGAACTCACATCTTCTTGAATCCTTACTGGTAACCCTTTTACAAACGCGTCGATCTTCTCTTCTTCATCTTTGAACGCTGCCGGACACAATAGGCACAACTCTGTGAATCTTCGTTCATATGTGATAATGTCAAACCCTTGTGTTCGTAACTCTCTAAGTTTTACCTTGAGCTTATTGACTTCGTTTCTAGGACGGTACTGCTCGTTCATCAATTGCTTGAATGCCGACCACGGTAGTGCGTAAGCAGCATTTTGTCCTACCTGTTCAAGATAGGTGTTCCACCATGTTAACGCAGTACCTATGAAGGTATGCATAGCGTACTTAACTTTGTCCTCTTCAGTATACTTACTTATGGCAAACACCGATTCGACTTTCTCGGTCCACCGTTTCAATCCAATTGGTCAAGGTTTGCAGGCAGTGAATTCTTTGTAGGAGCATCTTACACGATTTCTTATGGAATTAGTTCCACTGCTACATCTAGATTTATTGTTATTTTGCATCGCAGCCTGTACTGCGGCTATGTTTGCTGCAAGGAAAACACGAAAGTCTTCCTCGCTCATGTTCAAATTCTGATGAGTCGTCGGTGCCATTTACTTCAAAATAGCCCAAAAGAATTAAGTTAATCATATAGAATTTTAAGAGTAGTCAATAGTATTTCGTAGCATAGTATGAACTCATTTATAAAAGCTTTTTCTTCATATTAGCGTTTTATAGTTTTAATTCGGGTAGTACCTACCAGTTAAGTTCATACTTAGTAGCTAATATACAATTCAACTACTACAATTCTATATGAAAAAATGATTATAATAATATTTCGCGTTCAAATTTTATACAATATTTTACAAACTTACAATACCGCTATTATACATATAGGATGAAATATAGCACATAATAACTTTGCTACTCGGAAGCTATAAAGGCAATTCTAGTTAATACGCAAGTCGTTCAGCAAAAGAAATAAAGACACGTAATTCATAAGTCCAGAAACAAGTCATGCATTCTGGTTTTACGAAGACGACTTCCCATCCTTGGTCTTGTGAAAAGTAACCGTTATGACCATTGGCTAGGCAGCATGTTGTAATGTCATCAAAAGGACGAGGGTTTCATAATGTCCATCAGCCCCGTAATAATCTAAAAACCTTGTTTTTCACCCCAACTACTGAATCCGTCACTTGTGGAAAGGTTTTATTTAAAAGTTGTAATCCGATGTTCTTTTTCTCACTTTGGTAAGAAGCGAACATCACTAACCCGTAAGCATAACATGCTTCTTTATGTTGCATGTTAGAAGCTCTTTCTAATTCACGAAATCCTATGTTAGGATATGTTGAGTCAAAATAGGTTCTTAACCCGTAGCGTAAAATTGCATTTGGGTTCCCCGCATTTAACGCTTTAAAGAAAACACGGCGTAACTTAAAGTCTCCCCAATGTGATATACCCTACCTATCAAAGGAAAGCCTTTTATAAACTAAGGCATTTCTAGAAAAGTCTTTCAAATGTTTGACAAGTTAATTTCGCCATAACTAAATGTGCTGATGAATTCTGACCGACTCTAGACAAGATTTCCTCAATCATATCCTCTGGTAGGTCTTCTAAAATATTTGGTTGTCTACCCTTAACGTCCATTTTGTTTTTATACTGTAAAATAGACAAGGATTAGATTCGTAAAAGATAATTAACAAACAATACAAGCAATGTTTACATAGAACATAAAAGTACAAGCACACTACAATACATATAATACACAACATGATTACAACTCTCTAATCTGAATCACTGGTTTCTTCTTCTTTGGACTTGGTTTGTTTTCCTAATTTTCTAGGGATATATGGTGTTCCTCTAATACGAGCCGTCGTTTTCCATAATGGTTTAGAAAAACCTGGTGGCTTAGAGGTTCCCGGGTTATTGTTACAATTTAGGAAATACGGATGTTGCCGATACATATAAAGTTCATTGGTGTTGGAATCGGGTTTCTCTATTTTTATACCTTTTCCCTTATTATTTTCTTTTGCTTTATTAAATTGGATCGAGGTAATTTCTATAACATCATCCGAATCCTCATCGGTATCCGATTCATCAGAAAATTTGGTAATCTTCCCAATATTTTGCTTCCTCGGCGGAAACACCATTGACTATTATTAACATTGGTCCGTTGGTTGAGGATTTTCTTTTATTTAATTGATTTACTGTAGGTATCAATATTTCTTCCTTCGGAACCTCTTCTTCTTCCGGTTCCTCCTCTTCCGGTTCCTCCTCTTCCGGTTCCTCCTCTTCCGGTTCCTCTTCGGGAATTTGTGAATCTTCCCAAAATATATTCGACTCTTCATTATTATTAGGTGAGTCGATGGGATTTGTACTAGAGGTAGACATCTATCACACAATATCAAGCATGTTAAGAGATTAATATATTACATAATATTTACATGTTAATAATATATAGTTTCCAACAAAAAATGTTAAGCAATCGTTTTTGAAGAAAAAACACAGTCGAAGTTTAGACTCAGTAATGCATCCTAACAAACTCGGTAAGACACACTAATGCAAAATTCTGGTTCTCTAAGACCAACGCTCGAATACCAACTGAAATGTCTTGTTCATATTGATTATAAACGTTCCATATTAATTGATTTCGTTGCGAGGTTTTGACCTCTATATGAGACGTTTTTCAAAGACTGCATTCGTTTTTAAAACAAACCATAACCTTTATTTTATTGACAAGGTTAAAAGGACACCACCTAGATTATCCAGAAATGATAATCTAAAAATATCACACTTACACACTACCAATACATATTGGTTTACAATATTAATATGTTACACCAAAGTAAATCTCGAATGCAGTTTTAAACAATATTATACAAGCATGCTGACACCAAATCTTGTCCATATTTTAGCATGCAACAGCGAAAGCTCTTAATAATCACCTGAGAATAAACATGCTTTAAAAGTCAACAAAAATGTTGGTGAGTTATAGGTTTAACCTATATATTTATCAAATCATAATAATAGACCACAAGATTTCATATTTCAATATACATCCCGTACATAGAGATAAAAATCATTCATATGGTGAACACCTGGTAACCGACATTAACAAGATGCATATAAGAATATCCCCTATCATTCCGGAAAATCCATCGGACATGATAAAAAACGAATTCGAAGTACTAAAGCATCTGGTACTTTGGATGGGGTTCGTTAGGCCCAATAGATCTATCTTTAGGATTCGCGTCAATTAGTAGATCGGTTTACTAATTCTTAGGCTACCAAGCAAAAGGGGCATATTCGGCTTCGATCATTCACCCATATAATGTAGTTTCAATTACTTGTGTCTATTTCGTAAAACATTTATAAAACTGCATGTATTCTCATCTCAAAAATATTAGATTTTAAAAGTGGGACTATAACTCACTTTCACAGATTTTTACTTTGTCGGGAAGTAAGACTTGGCCACTGGTCGATTCACGAACCTATAACAAATATGTACATATATATCAAAGTATGTTCAAAATAATTTATAACATTTTTAATACGTTTTAATGTTTTAAGTTTATTAAGTCAGCTATCCTCGTTAGTAACCTACAACTAGTTGTCCACAGTTAGATGTACATAAATAAATCGATATATATTATCTTGAATCAATCCACGACCCAGTGTATATACCTCTCAGGCTAGATCACAACTCAAAGTATATATATTATTGAAATCAACCTCAACCCTGTATAGCTAACTCGAACATTACTGCATATAGAGTGTCTATGGTTGTTCCAAATAATATATATACATGGGTCGATATGATATGTCAAAACATTTGCATACGTGTCTATGGTATCCCAAGATTAAATAATATATTAGAATACATGTATAATACAATATAAGTTAGCTAGGATATGATTAATATAGATTTGTTACCAATTTTCACGTAGCTACAACAAGCAAAATTATCTAATCTTGTTTTACCTATAACTTCTTCGTTTTAAATCCGTTTTGAGTGATTGAAGTTGCTATAGTTTCATATTGAACTTAAGTTTATGAATCTAAACAGAAAAAGTATAAGTTTATAGTCGGAAATACAGTTTACAATTCAATATTATAAGAGGTAGTCATTTCAGTCGAAAGAACGACGTCTTGATGACCATTTTGAAAAACATACTTCCACTTTGAGTTTAGCCATGATTTTTGGATATAGTTTCATGTTCATAAGAAAAATCATTTTCCCTGAAGAACAACTTTTATATCAAAGTTTATCATAGTTTTTAATTAACTAACCCAAAACAGACTGTGGTGTTACTACGACGGCGTATATCCGGTTTTACAGTGTTTTTCGTGTTTTCGGGTTTTAAATCATTAAGTTAGCATATCATATAGATATATAACATGTGTCTAGTTAATTTTAAAAGTCAAGTTAGAAGGATTAACTTTTGTTTGCGAACAAGTTTAGAATTAACTAAACTATCTTCTAGTGATTACAAGTTTAAACCTTCGAATAAGATAGTTTTATATATATGATTCGAATGATGTTATGAACATCATTACTACCTCAAGTTTTGTGGATAAACCTACTGGAAATGAGAAAAATAGATCTAGCTTCAAAGGATCCTTGGATGGCTTGAAAGTTCTTGAAGTAGAATCATGACACGAAAACAAATTCAAGTAAGATTTCCACTCGAAATAAGATTGTTATAGTTATAGAAATTGAATCAAAGTTTGAATATGAGTATTACCTTGTATTAGAAAGATATCTTACTGTAAATAAGAAAGATTTCTTGAGGTTGGATGATCACTCAAAGTGGATTTGCAAGATTGGAAGTAAGCTAGCAAACCTGGAAGTGTTGTTGGTGTGTTCTTGAGTAGTTGTTTTATAACTTGGTTTATGTATGGATTTATGAACTAGATTGAGCTAGATTTTGTTAAAGATGATGAAGAACACTTAGAACAATGGAAGAACACTTGAGAGAGATGAGTTTGATGCATGAAAATTGAAAATGAAAGTGTGTTTTTGGTTCCTCTTTCACGTGAATGTAATGAGTCAATATAGGCTCCATTAGTTTGTTATTTTGTTAGATATTTCTTGCTAGATGTTAAATGATGGTTCCCACATGTGTTAGGTGACTCACAAGGGATGCTAAGAGCTGATCATTGGAGTGTATATACCAATAGTAAATACATTTAGAAGCTGGGTATTGTACGAGTACGAATACGGGTGCATACGAGTAGAATTGTTGATGAAAATGAACGAGGATGTAATTGTAAGAATTTTTGTTAAGTAGAAGTACTTTGATAAGTGTCTTGAAGTCTTTCAAAAGTATATGAATACATATTAAAACACTACATGTATATACATTTTAACTGAGTCGTTAAGTCATCGTTAGTCATTACATGTAAGTGTTGTTTTGAAACCTTTAGGTTAACAATCTTGTTAAATGTTGTTAACTCATTGTTTATTATATCTAAAGAGATGTTAAATTATTATATTATCATGACAACCTATTTTCGCCCAACTGAGTTTCATTAACCCAAAACCAAGTCCAACCATTTTCACACAATATGCAAACGGGTTTTAAACGATAAAAAGAGTATTACGACCCTCGGGACTCCAACGACCCATAAGTACAAGGACGTGACAATTTCGACCCAAATCGTTTAATTACAATAAATACCGAGCATGGTGATTAGGGCTGCACTACCCAATCCTAAGTCAAGTATAAAAGTAAGTCTTCTAAAGCAACACGCGGTAGTCCACTAATTCCCGTACTTACCCTTGCCGACAGGGATACTAGGTTTTTATCGAACTTTTGGAATAGTTTGCAATAGAATTTGGGTACACGTGTGAATCTAAGTACAACTTATCATTCACAGACATATGGTCAGAGTGAATGAACGATTTAGAAACTAGAAGATATGTTAAGAGCGTGTGTTTTAGAATATTGTGGTTCCTGGGATTCGCATATTCCATTGATAGAGTTTGCTTACAACAATTCGTATCATTCGAGTTCGGAATACCACCGTACAAAATGTTGTATGGTCGCAAGTGCGGAACTTCTACGTGTTGGTTAGAAGCTGGTGAGAAACAATTTGCAGGTCCTGAAATTGTACAGATAACTACAGAAAAGGTTGAAATTGCGCGTGAGAAATTAAAAGCAGGTAGAGGTCGACAAAAGATGTATGCTGATACGCGTAGACGTTCGGTGACATATAATTTGTAGGTGATCGTGTATACCTGAAGGTTTCATCGTGGAAAGGGGTTATCAGAGTTGGAAAACGTGGCAAGTTAGCGCCAAGGTTTATTGGGCCATTTCCGATCAGAGAGAATTTGAATGATCAAACTGTACTCTCAGAACTTCCTTCTGAGTTAGCGGGAATTCATAATACGTTCAATGTGTGCTATCTAAGAAAGTGTAAAGTATATGATGAAAGTCAAATTACATTGATATATCTGAAAGTTGATTTGACTAAGAAGTTAGTAGAAGAGCCAATTCGAATAATAGACAGGAAAGTCACCAAGTTAAGAAAGAAGCAGATTCCAATGGTATTAGTGGAGTGGCGACACAGTTTTTTTTTAAAGGCGAGTGGCGACACAGTTTAGGTTCTAACATGACGTGGGAAACCGAGGAGTTAATGAGGGCGCGCTATCCCCATGTGTTTGACCTTGATCAGATTTCGAGGACTAAATCTTCTTAAGGGGGTAGATTTGTAACATCCTCAACTGGGTCTAGCTGTAAGATTACTAGTTTGCCCTTAAATTTGTATTGTGTTATTATATGCTTTTATTTTAATTTGATATTTATTATTATTTAATGATGTGGTTAGGGCCAGTTTGTGACAAGGGTCACAGAACATGTTTGTTCATTTAATTTGGACTTCATTTGGGTCACCAAATGACGTACGAAAGATATCAGATAACTGATAGATACCCGTGTTTTGTGCAGTATGGGAAATAACTCCCAATTAAGGGACATTAGTGTACTGCATGTAGCCTCATTTTCTCTATATCTCTTTAGAAATTACCAAACACTTTGTTCTCTCATCTTCAACTACATCAAAACCCTAATTGCCAGATCTTGTTCTTGAGCTCGAATTAGTCACACCATCTGGTTCCTTATCTTTCACTGATTCTTTTGAGGTAGGAATCACAAATTTTCGTTATTTAATCTTTGTGAATTTTGGGTTTTCTTGTTAGTTTTTACAAAAGTGTAATTTGGGTCAAAGTGGTTTAATTTGATGTTGTTTGTATCAAAATCTCGTGGGTTTATGCTCCTACATGTTTAGTATACTTGATTTGGTCAGTTTTGGGGTCAAAATCGAGCTCTAGAGCAAGAATTGATTATTTTAGCTTGAAACTCGTAAGTGAGCTGTTGCTGCTGTGACAACACAACAGTACAGTTGCAGCTTGTAACCATACGAGTGTGTTGTGTAACCGTATGGATGCAGCAATATGGTGTAATCGGACCATGAACTTGTAACCGCACGGATACATGTTGTATCCGTACGATTGAGGCTGTAACTGTACAGATGCACCTGCAACCATACGGATGTATATTAGAACCAGATATGTTGTTTAATGGCTATTTTCTAACTTGTGTATATGTCTTTCTCAGGAGAAAAAGAGAAAGAGAAGATTCAGTGATTAGATAGCTGAACACCTTCTCATTTGCTGGTAATCAATGAGTGGGACTAACTAGAGATTGATAGTATAGAGTAGCTTGTTATTCTATGATTGCCATGCTAGTTAGAATTTACATGCTACTACTGTTAGTTATGATTGTGATGACTCTATGTTAGTTGATGGAGCCTAGTGCTTCCCTATCTTGTGGTAGCCTAATTTGATATGAGAGATCAACTTGCAGGTTGGGTTCCTCATGTGGTAGCCTAATTAGCATCTGTGTGTATTATGTTTGAATGACGCGTTCATCACGTGTGGATGATTTATGCAACACGGTATGTAGGAGGAACTTCCGGTAAACCACAACCCGATCAACTGGTAGTTAATGGTTCGGTCGGACCGCCGGAGTCTCTGTTGACTGAACTACTGGGTGATGTTTATGTGTTAGACTATGTGACATGATTAGTATAACAGTCTCTATATGCTATTACTTGTTGTTAGTTGTACTCACTTAGCTTCGTGCTAATTCCCCTCCATATCCTCCCTGCAGGTTGTTAGCTTTTGTAGACGTAGCTTTTTGGGAGAGATGAGCATGAAGATGTTATGTTTGACCAGACTAAACTCTGATGTTGACTTAGTTTGTTTTAATGACTGGCTGCGACCAGAATTAACTTTGATAACATTTAAATTTGAACCGTCCTTTTGTAAATGTAATATGGATATGTCATATCCGATTAAGTATGTATTTTGTTGTAATGACACGTGATATCGGTTGAATGAAATTAATGTTAGTTACTAGTTATATTAGATTTAATTAATATAATGCTTCTGCTACGTTAAAAAAAAAAATTAGCAGTGTCTCACACGCCTACCAAAACGAGGCAACACCGTACCCTCCGGGTACATAACTCCCCCACTTAGGGTTTTAACCCCACACCCTCACCGCCAAGATAATAACATCCCACGAAATTTCAACATTCCACAATACACATGACCGGTCTCAATGTTGGTCATACTCGCCAATCCTCTGCGGGCTCACAACAAGGTACTTGAACCTCAACTTTTCAATTCAATCAAATTGTTAGCGCCCACCAAAAAACACAACAACTCACAGCTATCCCTTTGGGTTTCTCACCGGTACCCAAGTACAAAGTAACCACACAATCGGAGTCAAACATTACACCAGCAGGTATAAGGAGGCACCTGACGCAGTGTTATGCAACTCCCACCACTACCATAGAGTCTAAAGAACTCGACTCTTCCTGGGTCTACTCTCGGTATCACGCATCACCTGACTACTCGAAGTCACACAAATCCAACAATCCTCAAGGCTCGACGCCCACAACTTTCCTAGCGACACCCGCTAGTCACAATCCACTAAGTCCGCACAGCTAGCCCAGTAACACTTCCACTCATCACTAAGGAGATGCTTGGGAACACCAAGTCTTACACCCTTCTGCACACCGTCACAACCGTTAACCCGGTTACTTACACACATCAATGCTAGTCAACAATCATGACTCTACTCGCACACGTATGTGGTCGACGAAAGCGCCTCCCGAATGGCACTACCACGCATACACACATGAAAAGTGGCCGTCAAAGAGTGAACAACACTCGCCACACATCTCACACGCACAAGTGGCCGACGAAGAGTGAACAACACTCGCCACACATCAAACCGCAATCGTGGTCAACTAAGAGTGAAATCTCACGGAATCACTCACCACATTACATCAAGTGGCCAACGAAGAACGAATCCTTATGCCAGGATTTCAGTCACCACCTCACTCTCAATGAGCAATAATACACATCACACTAGATAAGACGATCACATGGCACGTACCTTCACATGGTGATATAACACTCGGTACACACTAACCTAATAACACGCGCACACAAAGGAACGATACTAGCACAATGACCTTCGGTGTTTACAACATCCATTAGTGTACTTAACACCGCGTATCACTAACCCCCGGGTGGTGTCTTAACACCGCGACTAACCCACCCATCACGACAAAATGTGGTGTCTTAACACCGCGACTATACCCACACTTCACGCCCACGCACACATGATGATATGGTATCGAGCGATCGAACTTAAAACCCATATCACATCCAACAAGATGTGGTATCGAACGCCCGAACTTTAAACCCACAACGCATCCACACAATATACCTACACGTATAATTTCTCCACTTACTAGGATACTATCATAACCAATGTCCTACGGGTCTCACTCAAGCGAGTTTAACGACCCTAATACCCCCAAATCCCTAAGCTAAAAGACTCACAAAATAGAGTCAAGGCATAACACATTAACCACACACTCAGCCGAGTGCAACTCAAAACACAAACGTAAGCTGACCGCTCGCTACAAATTATCTCCAACTGAGAATAAAGTTTAGCCAAGGCTTACATACACACCGCATATCATCACAAACGAACAACATATAAACACTACACTAAAACTACCTGAACATCTTCTCGCCACGCCCACCACCGCTAGCTCAGGACACTCCGCCTTTCAATGTCCTTCTCTACGGCAATTGAAACACACAATGCCATTACCTCTCGATAACGGGCACTCCCAGCACTCGTGCCCTCTGAAACGTCCCGTCAAATTAACCTTGACGATCAACGTTTACTTGGTCCCATAACCTTGATCGAAAACTCTATATGAATATTTTTAAATAACCACTGCATTCATTTATTGAAAGAGTTTACCCAAAAAGGAAATCCAAATATTTTAAAAGTTTTAAAAACAACCAAATGTAATAAATGTTGACTCAAAACGTCAACCACCAACCATAAAAAAAATAAAATGTATGAAAAGTGAATGCAATAGTAATAATTGTTTAAATGAAATCTGCGACACAATATGCAGACTCTCTAGCCAGCAAAAGCAAATAATCAATCATCACCTGAGAATAAAACATGCGAGTAAACTGTCAACATAAGAATGTTGGTGAGATATCGGTTTAATAAAACAGCTTGAATTAAATTAGACCAAAAGATTTAATGTTGAGAAACGTCTTAAAAATATTATTAGATTTATCCCGTGAGCACCTGGTAACCCAACTTAACTCGGTTTATCTACCCTTTTATGGATCATACACTAAACATGTGTATCTTCTAACGAAGGACTAAACATTCCCTTGAAAACTAGCGTGACTAGCAAAGAATGGGGCGGTCAGGCCTGATAGATCTATCAATAGGATTCGCACCTACGGTACAGAGCCCGTAGCTACAAGTTACCAAGCTAAGGTATATTTTTGTTCAACTCACAAATGAATAATTTACCATTTTTGATTACTTGTGTCTAATATGTAAAACAAAAAGCATGTATTCTCATCCCAAAAAGATTTAAAACAGTAGAAAAAGGTGGGACTATAACTCACATTAGAATGCACTAAAGAGTCAACAAGTACACGAATAAAGTAGATCAAGAGTGATCTAAACTCCAACCTAAATAATAAAGTAGGCCAGAATATATCTAACTTAGGTCGGGTCATAGTATGATAGTCCTAGTGTTTGATGTGGTTTAGTAGTACGCGACATTATAATTGATTAAGTTAAAGTATTACATATACTTTCTATTTTTAGTAAGTTTCCATTTTTTGAAATATTCCGTTTAAGGTAAGTTTCTATTTATAGTAAGTTTCTATTTTTAGAAAATTTCTATTTTTAAAAAAAAGTTTTTATTTTTGAAAAGTTTCTATTTTAGGAAAAGTTTCTATTTTTAGAAAGTCAACATAAGTCAACAAAAGTCAAACTTGAAAGTTAACCGAAAAGTCAAATAAAAGTTAACTCTAGTCAACCTAAGTCGACCTTGATAAATTATATATCATTGATGTTAATAGTATTTATTATAACGTTGTTTGATATAATATAAGTTACACTATAAGTTTGCTTATATTAGATTGATTTAGTTAAGTTATAATAAATCTAAATGATATAATCATATTTAATATAAGTATTAATAATTAAACTTTTATCATAAGTATTTATTACTTAAATATTAATTAATTCATAACATAAGTAATTATTGATTTATTAATAACTAAATAAACATAATAGAATTTAGTTTTATATTAATAACCATTTAGTAATACAAGTAATTAATAAAATAATTATATCCTAAGTTTTAAATAATTACTTTATCTAAAGTATTATTAAATAATAATACCTTTTACCTTATTTTTAAATATAAATTTTTATTATACGATCCTTAATAAATTCGTATCTCAAAATTTACACGTCGGTTTTTAACGATAGATATATGCAAATTGAATAACTCAACAACCCCGTTACATCGGTTAAGTTAGTTTTTCCAGACCTGGCACGCACACTGAGGTCGCATCTGATTAGCTTCGTATTTTTTTTATATTTATTCCAAACTTGTTTTAATCGTATCTCACAAATCGTTCATCAGATTTTAACGTTCTTTATATATTTTTGAGTCCCGATATCAATTCCGACCCGATGAACACATCAAATCAGCCCAGATCAGACTCCATTTTTGAAGTTAATACAGCTGTGAATATTTTTATGTATATATAATTTATATAAACTTTAAAAATTTATATCTTAAGTTCTACACATCCGGTCAACGCAAATCTTATATGTAAATTGCACTACTCATCAAGAGGAACACGATGAGTAAGTTAGTTTCATCATAAAAACGTGGCACAGTTCCCGAAATCAGCGATTTCAGTCCCGTCCCGATTTATTATTTAATAAAAATAAAGTTTTTATCATGTTTTAATTATCCAAACACCATAAAAATTATCCACAAGCAGTACAACTAATCATACAACTAAAATAACATAATAATAAGTAATAATTGAAATACCTAACAGGAAAAAGAAAAAGATGATGATGTAGATCGGATCGAGAGGAGTATGAATCAATCAAAAGGCTTGAACAATGATCAACAATTAAAGAGATAAGATGAACAAAAAAAATAATAGTGATGGTGTGTTTTGGGTACTCATGGCCGGAAGAAAAGAGAACAAAAGGGAAAGAGTTTGCAGGGTTTTTTTTGTGTGATAAGAGTTGGTAGTTATAAAAAATAATAATGCAAAAGATAACAATTTAAATCAAGGAAGTAACACAAAATGTTCTTGGGCTTGGAGCGTGGATCGGCTGACTTTTTTTACTAGGAGTATTATTATAATTTTTGTTTTTTTGTTTTTTGTTTTTATAACTTTTAAACAAATACAATCAAATCAAGTTAATTAAAAAAAGTATCTTGAACCAAAGATGGTGGAGACTTGCCGAGAATGAGGCATGCATACATTTATCTACTTCTTCTTTTTCTTTTATTATTATTATTATTATTATTATTATTATTATTATTATTATTATTATTATTATTATTATTATTATTATTATTATTATTATTATTATTATTATTATTATTATTATTATTATTATTATTATTATTTTTCAAATCAAATTTTATCCATAAATATTATTTATTTAAGTAGTTTAAATTAAAATGACTTAACAAAAAGACTAGCAAAACAAAGACTTGGACTTGGAAAAATTTGCCCTTTTGGGCTTAGGATGGGAGCCACTTCAATAAATTTTGATTTTTATATATTGGCCCGAAGACAAAACGAACTCGATCCACTAAATAAAATATTACGCGATTTATGATACACGAGAAAAATTATAATTCAAAAATAAAATATAGGAATATTTTATTATTACGAATGACATAGGAATGTCACACAGAAAAATTCGGATTTAGAAATCACGAATATATAATCGTTGGTTTAGAAATCGAGACGACTCATCGAATAAGACTGTTATACGCGAGAACATACTAATACATAATCACACTTATTCATTTAAAAATAATATAGGAATATTATTTAATTTATATAGAATATAATCTAGTCACATAAAATGACATGGCAAGGATACTAGTTAACGAAAGTTAAATACTTAATAGAAAAAGATAACGGAAAAAGTAGGGTCGTGACGGTACCTACTCGTTAAAGAAATTTCGTCCCGAAATTTAAGCAGTTGTAGATGTTGACGCATCATTCGAAAATAAATGCGGATATTTCTGCTTCATCTGATCTTCACGCTCCCAAGTGAATTCAGGCCCGCGTCTAGCATTCCATCATACACGAACGATCGGTATTTTGCTTTGCTTGAGTTTCTTGACCTCGCGGTCCATAATTTCAACTGGCTCTTCAATGAAATGAAGTTGATCATCGATCTGAATCTCGTCCAACGAAATTGTTTCATCGGCCTCAGCCAAACACTTCTTTAAGTTAGACACGTGAAAAGTGTCGTGAATACTACTAAGCTCTTGCAGTAATTTCAACCTGTATGCCACTGGTCCAATCCTCTCGGTGATTTCAAACGGACCAACATATCGGGGGTTTAACTTTCCTCGCTTACCAAAACGGACAACACCTTTCCAGGGGAAAACCTTCAACATAACATGGTCTCCAACCTGAAACTCTAATGATTTTCTTCGAACATCCGCGTAACTCTTTTGCCTACTCCTGGTAGTTTTAAGTCGTTCTTTGATCTGAACAATCTTTTTGGTAGTCTCATGAATAATTTCCGGACCTGTAAGTTGACTATCTCCAACTTCATTCCAACAAATAGGAGACCTACACTTTCTACCATACAAAGCCTCGAACGGTGCAGCACCAATGCTTGCATGGTAACTGTTGTTGTACGAAAACTCGGCTAATGGAAAATATCTATCCCAGCCATTTCCAAAATCAATAACACACGCGCGTAGCATATCTTCCAAAGTTCGAATGGTCCTCTCACCCTGACCATCAGTTTGTGGATAATAAGCAGTACTCATATCCAACTTAGAACCTAAAGCCTCTTGCAAAGATTGCCAAAACCTCGATGTAAATCGACTGTCTCGGTCAGAAATAATAGATATAGGAACACTATGTCTAGAAACAATTTCCTTCAAATATAAACGAGTCAGCTTCTCCATTTTATTGGTTTCCTTAATAGGTAGGTAATGATACGCATACCCGATCAGCTCGTGTAGTACATCAAACAGCATCGCCGAAAGGATTTACAAGGACGCACGATAAGGCTTATAGCGCTATTTTGGCAATC
The DNA here is from genome assembly GCF_046630445.1 of Rutidosis leptorrhynchoides. Classification (NCBI taxonomy): domain Eukaryota; kingdom Viridiplantae; phylum Streptophyta; class Magnoliopsida; order Asterales; family Asteraceae; genus Rutidosis; species Rutidosis leptorrhynchoides. The sequence continues at coordinate 79,238,385 of NC_092341.1, read as the reverse complement.
ATGGCGCCAATACCATCCGCGCGCATTGTCAGGATCCACATGTCAGGCGATGCTGTAGCTGGCAGAGGACACCTGGCAGACAAAAGGTCAGGTCCGACAAGAATACTTTTTGCTTTTGTCGGATCAGCTTGCTCGAAGATGTACTATTGGTAGGCCACGATCCTTTTAACCTTATTACGTGGTGATAGAAGACAAGAAAGATTACCCTATAAATACAGAACTTTGTCCACAACATAGAGGATCTCAGAATTTACTTTACACACATATACTCTAAGAACAGCAGCGCATAGCGCAATTATACCCGCGCTACCGGACTTATAGCACTTCACTAGACATCCTTGATATACAGGTAATGTTCCATGAACATAAACCCTACAACTTAGCACGAGCCATCACTGACCGGACTACCCGCCGATGGTGGCTCTACGTTTAACCACCCCTGTTGAGGTCCTCATATCGCGAGGGGTTATTCATGGTACTCCAGACCGGAGAGTTAAACTCAATTGACCCTTAAATTCCCTTTCATTGATGTCAAGCATGGACCGAAACCGACCCGATTATTCTATGCTTGATCATTTGGCGCCATCCGTGGGACACACAAGTTAAAAGATTCGATTTGATCTTTTCTCTGTATGTCCACTAACAACTCTCTTGTTTCTTTTTGATACAGTAACAGGTGTTAAAATGACTAGCAGGCCAGAAGCACCCAAACCTGCACAGGCGCGAGCTACCTCGCCTGTGGAACCTAAGCCAACGACCAAAGGATCCGCAGGGACCTCTGATACCGCACATATAAGGGGCGCTCAGATACCTCCCCTTGGTACACCGACGTCACCGTTCAAGACCCCAGAAGCAATCAGGCCAATACCTTGGGCCTAGCACTGGGTTCACCCCAGCTTACCCAGTGCCCGAAGCCACGCGCAGTAGTCCGAGTCACAATAGCGATCTTGCTGGCCTACAAGGCGCAAGACCCTCACCCTCGCCACAAAGAGATGCTTCTCCGACCACTCCAAGGTCTGGCACTCCCACCAGAACGCAAGGAGCCTGCTTAGCAGGAAGAGACGCTCCTACAGAATCACCGGCTCGAACGCGCAAGCAACGCGCCCTCAGTCAAGCCAATCTGATCCATGCTTTGATGAATGCTGCGCTGGATGACATGGTGCGCGAGTTCAAACAGCTCGGAAAAGCCGAGCTCATGATCAAAAACCTATACACGCGAATGAAAGGGGTACCCGTCAAACCCTCTTTTGAAACCGCTCCTACCGGAGAACAGTCGGCGCGACGGCTACAATTCGCCAAGGGGTGGGCGCCAGTCTGGCAGTTTCGGGAGAAATTCACACGACTCCAGCCCTTACCGCCACAGCGACGTGATAAGTCTAAGTTCTGCGACTTTCACGATGACTTCGGACATGAGACTAATCACTGCAAAGCGTTGGTTAATAAGGTGGTCGTTTGCCTCAAGCGTGGAGAATTGAAACACTTGAAACCAGGGAAGGATGAATCAGGTGGGCATAAGAAGGAAAACAAAGGAGTCGAGGAAGACAAGGTTATCTATGTCTTTTCATGGGAGAAAAAGAAGGAAGTTGAGAAAGAGCCACTGTTGCCGTATGAAACCCTCAAGGCGCACCTTCCACGCGAGCCCATTTATGAAAGGAAATGCGTTCCGCTGGTTGTAGAAGGTTACTTTCCTGAGTGCACTCAACACATTGATAAAATTCTCATCGATACTGGCAGGTGTGTCAATGTCATGTTCTTTCACTGTTTCGAGAACCTAGCCTACAAAGTGAAGCGCAACCTAAGAAAGGTAAAGCAGCAGTTTAGGGGAATAAGTGGGGACCCCGCTTGGTCAAAGGGGATACTTGGTACAGCGTTAACCTTGCGAGATGATCAACATAAGGAAAGGGCGCACACGATGGTGGTTGACTTTAAAATGATACGAGCTAAATCGGAATACGATGCTATCCTTGGACAACCGGCATTATCACACTTCGCCATCAGCACCTGCCTTTACCGAGGGATTATAACGCTACCCACTCCGCTAGGAGAAGCCACACTCAAGTCCAAAGTGACCGCAGAGGACTATCGACTTCGACAGGTACGCATAAACATATGTAGCTAATCGTTTCGAAAATTAAAATCACATATCATGCGCAGCCACATAACAGCAAAATTGGCCCTTGCATATTTCACCAGATGAAATGCAATAAATGCGCAACCAGTCTGCATACTTACCTCATTAAAATGAGCACAATCTTACATAATCCGAAACATAAGACGCATACTAGAGTGCGCTTGCACACATATTCACGCATTCGTTGATTTGTAACACTATTTCCCTGGTACCCGCAGATCCGAAGTATTCAAGCCGCGGCAAAGGCGACGAAAGATGGGGCCGGATCTTCTGGAGTTGGAAATGATGAGGGAGACGAGATTTCTGACGTTGACTATGAGTACGAAGAACACAAGGACGAGAAGTTGAGGGAGAGAGCATGTAGCTACAGTTATGATCAAGGCGAATACAGCTATTACTAGTGTTAGAAAGTTTGGAAGTTCTTAAGCGCACCATGTTTAGCGCGTATTTGAAATTTATAATGATGACAATCTCTAAGCGCTTTACGCGCATTATCTATCTATGTTTAATTATTGTCTCCAAGTTATTGTCTGCTATAATCTTTATGCCATTTACATGCAAAGTAGTTCTATAACTTGAAACGGTGCACACAATTATGTAGGTAGCGCACTCCTGCCTTTGAAGGGTTTCTTTCTCCGGCGCCCGTGTGGCAGAAGCTTGTTTGGCGACAAGCTAGTCTATTATAACCGGAATGTTAAGCATCATTGGATTGACGTAACCAACCCGCGCAGAACTTGTGATCTGCAAGTCATGACTATAAACGAAGGAGTTGGTCGCGCCTGACCTCAATCCTAAGTGTTGGCACACTTAGAAGACTCCCGATGCGCACACACGGATGCTTAACTTAAGCATATAGTGTGTGCACAACAATATATGTGATAAGTTAAATGTTGACATGCCTCGAGTATAATTACGATGAAAATCAAAGAAAACTAAGCCAAAAGGAAACATTTTAACAAATGATCTTACGCGCATGATCATATTATAATCGCAAACAAAACCCATGTAGCTGGTCGCATGAATACTTAACAATCGTCACTTAGACAGAAACGTGCAAATCACAAAAGATAGAGTCATATCTAGCGCACATAGATCGTCTGTGACTAACAACAATAAAATATGCTTAAGTATAAATCTCTAATGCGCACTTGTAAACTTTAACGCATTACAACATACAAGTCATACACCATGGAGAGAAGTCAACAAGATAAAATTTTTATTCCCAAAAGAGTCATTACATTCTTAAGGAAAATTACAAATTACAATTGATCGTTTAACAAGTGGTGAGCATCGACAGTAGGGTCATTAGATAAAGCTACCAGTGAGGGGACCATGATATTCACCAGTGTCGGCGCTACTTCCTTGCTCTTCTGTGCCGCAAGAGGATCCACTTCCTCTGAGACGATAGCATCCAAAGCCTCGGAAGGTTGAATGTGGGGCTGGATCTTCTTCTAAAATGTAAGCCTCTCCTCTGCCTTGAAAGCGAGAATGGCGTCGATAAGAAGATCGCTCACATATTTGGAATCGCAAGCGCGAGCAACAAGCGCGGGGAGACCCTTCTTTAAGGTCTCGAACAGACACCTTGCCGTATCACGATCAACCTCAGAAGTAGTTAAACGATCAGTCAAACCTTCGTGATCTTCTTCCAGAGAGATCTTCTCAGACTCAAGAGTGTTAACTTTTTCGGTTTATCCCTCAACCTGAGAAGTTAAAGACGCCTTTTCAGGGGCTAATGCAGATGAGGCACTAACCGCCTCCTCGCGTGCCTTTTATGACTACTCAAGATCCGAGCTTAGATGCACAATGCGGTCATGCATCTGTTCAGAAGTCAGTGTGCCCGGTGTAGAAGAGCCGGCACTGTCTAAACGATCTTTTGCTTCCTTAAGGCAGCATTTAGAATGCATCAAGTTCAACATAGCCAATTGAACATCGAAGCGCCACGTTGCCTCTAGTGATAGGTGCCCAAAGTAATTGGGGAGTTTGATACCCTCCAAGTAGTTAAATTGAGAAGTCGCCGTCTTCTCTGGTATTGACAGCAGATCGTTCATACCATAAAACTGTAAGCGCGCCTCTGCGAGTAAACCGAATCAATTAATAACATAATTAGTAGCGCGAGTATCCATAACTTAGGAAAAAACGAAGCTACCTTTTGCCTTCTTCTCGCGCTTACGCTTGTGACCACTTTCAGTGGGGGCCTCAATCACCTTGGGTCTTTCAGTACCCGCGCGCTGCTCGGCACCACCAGAGCCACTAGTGCCACCAGAGCCAATGGCGCCACCAAAATGATGCCTTGAACATTAGGGTCAGCACTTGAGCGTTGCTCACCCTCATTGCCAGTTTTGGGCGTCTCAGTGTGAAAACCCTCGATATCACGAGAAGCAAGAAGCTTGTCTAGACGCATCTCTGCAAATTTCACAAGTCAAGTTAGACGAAAGTAATGAAAAGAAAACAAGTACAAAATAACGCCCATCTACCGCCTACCATTATCATTAGCGTCTTTAATAACTGGCAGGTTAGGCGGGTAGGGCACATATTAGCAATTCGTAAAATATCCGAGCTATACTGGCGGATAGGAAGTTCGCGGTTGTAGAAATGCTCGAGTCTCCGCTGTTCGTCTGGGGCAAGGGGAGGCCTGACGTTTAACCGTGCATTTGTAGCTTTCGTATGCCATGCGTAAATGTTTCTATACGCGAGAGGGATAAAGGAATCATCGATGAAGAAGAACGAGTTCTTCCATTTTTTGTGCACCCCGGCTTTCAGGCGCTTCACAAAGTTAATCCTGTCGTTAAAAGAGTACCAACTTTGTTGGTTTTTACAGTACGAAAATACGTTCTTAAATAAATCCAGCGATGGAGGAAATTGATAGTGGCTGCAAATCATCTCAAAGAGGGTAACGCGACATGCGCTATAGTGGTGCAGCTGGCCAATACCGATATTGAAATGGCTAAGAACCTCCATGAAGAAAGAAGTGGGAGGATAGCACACATTCCCTTCTACCATCACCTGTCGATATACAATGACCTTACCTTCAATAACATCATCTGCGCGCTGACTAGGCAGGGGTGCTATAGGATTCAAATAAGCCAAAGGTGGGTACCAGTCCACCAGCAGCGCGATTTTGCGCTTTATCATAACAGACCTAATAACCTCGCAGTTTGGAGGCTCAGAAGTAGACGAAGAAGATGCCATCTATTAACAAGTAATTCAAAAGATTGTAAGAAAAGAGACTAAACGCGCGCTAACTTGAAAAAGCTAAAAAGGTGAGGTCGAAGTAATAAGTTGAGAAGATTTGCGTAGGATTAGAGAGCACAGATGAAGTAAAAACAGATATAGGTGATTATGAGGTATTTATAGGGGAGTAAAAACACGAAAGAGGCCTCAAGATAAGTTGAAAAAGGGCGGTTAAAATATGAAAGGAGGAGATGGAGCCACGTGTCAAAAGATGGAAATGAGGAAGTACTAGGTAACCGAGGGCGGCGAAAATGGCGGAATGACAACTGTAGCAACTGACAAACGTCGCTTCGATTTCTTTGCATTTAATGCAGCAGGACAAAAATATTTTGTTGAACTATATGTAGAAGAAAGCGGAGGTGCGTGAAAAAAATGGACGAACGGTGGTTACAAGTTGAGTTCAACACCATTCGCAATTCCTGCGCATACCATTGAACTGGGGGGACTTAATGATACACATACCCGATCAGCTCGTGTAGCACATCAAACAGCATCGCCGAAAGGATTTACAAGGGCGCACGATAAAGCTTATAGCGCTATTGTGGCAATCATGGCGCCAATCCCGTCCGCGCGCATTGGCAGCATCCACGTGTCAGGCGATACTGTAGCTGGCAAAGGACACCTGGCAGACAAAAGGTCAGGTCCGACAAGAACACTTTTTGCTTTTGTCGGATCAGCTTGCTCGAAGATGTACTATTGGCAGACCACGATCCTTTTAACCTTATTACGTGGCGATAGAAGACAAGAAAGATTACCCTATAAATATAGAACTTCATCCACAGCATAGATGATCCCAGAATTTACTTTACACACATATACTCTAAGAACAGCAGCGCATAGCGCAATTATACCCGCGCTACCAGACTTATGGCACTTTACTAGACATCCTTGATATACAGGTAACGTTCCATGAACATAAACCCTACAACTTAGCGCGAGCTGTAACGACCCTGGATTTTCGAACTTATATTATTAATATTTATTATTAATTCTTGCGTTTTAATAAATGTATTCTTATACATTTTACTTGTTACCGTATTTGACTTTCCATGTCCCGACTCGTCTTTTCGACACGTGCTGTTCATGAATAATATTTCGAATATTATTTACGTACATAATTATTTATTATTAATTATTTCTGATTAACTAATGTAAGTAGTTAATTACTTGGACTTTTTATTTCTTTGTTGCATACTTGAACATGGGCTTATATTTTGGACTTGGAAGCCCACCCTACAACACTTAATGGACTACTAGTAAGCCCACTATTATGCTAATGATACATTAAGACTAAACATGGATTAATTAAGCTAAGTAAGGAGACAAATGCTTCAAGCATGCATGAACTCTTTCCCATACATTTAACCTTATTACTCTTCCAAGCATACACCATACTCCCACACTTGAAAGCACAAAGTTGACCTCCCCTTTTGGCCACCAAAACCGTCGGCCACATGCAAGGAGGGAGGAGAGTTCCATTTTTTTTGTGCTACTTATTTTCTTGTATTATTTCATTTCACACACACATCATACTTACATTTTATTTTCTCTCAACTTTTCTCTCAAACTTTGTAAGTAACAACTTTGTTTTTCTTTTCTTTTTCTTCCTTGAATTCGACTTGTACATCATCATTCTTACTTGTTTGTTGTTAAAGATCAAGTTATCTAGCTTATATCTTCATGTAATCTTACTTCTTCCATCCTTTGTTTGATGAGAAGTCAAGAATAAGGATCTAAGTTCCTATAACTTATGGTTCTACACTTAAAATGTTATAAAGATCTAAAGCTCATAAGCTTTAAGATCTTACTTGTGTTCATGTTTTGTAGACTTGGGGTTTATTTTCTTAAGATCCAAGCTTTGGCTTGAATCTTCTTAAGTATGAAACAAACATGAACTTAATACTTGTAACTTTAGTTTATTTCTTTCTTTTGTAAGTATTTTAAATTTGTGATGTTGTTATTTTGGTCAAGTGTTACTAGTTAAACTTGATCTCATTATTCTTGAAACTAAAGATTAAACTTTGTAAGTTCAAGAACATGGAAGTTTAACAATCTAGTTATAACTTCATACACTTATGTTAGATCTAAGTTTCTATAACTTATGGTCTTCTAATTTTGTCTAAAACAAGAGCTTATAAGCTTACATACATTCTACAAGATAAAAATCTAAGTTTCATAACTTATGGTTTCATTATAGTGAAGATCCAAGTTCTATAACTTAGGGTTTAACTTAAGAACACTAGATCTAGACTTTATACTCTAGGATCTTTAAGATCTAACTAAGATCTAAGTTCTACAACTTAAGATCTTGTTTATTTAGTTTACATTCAAGTTTATAACTTAAAATTATTATTAGAACTCATGTATGTATCGGATCTAAGATCTTGATGTAACTTTGGTTCATCAACCTACTTACAACCCTTAAATGAGTTGTGCTACATATCTTAGACATACACTAGTGTTATGATGGTCAAAACTTGATAAAGATGATGCAAACACATCAACGATTTGTACACTTGAAGCTATAAGCATCAAGGATGAGAACCGTGATGAGTATCAAGCACCAAGAACCCACCGAAGCACTTTGCTTACTATTTTATGGGTCTGATCAGGCTACTGGGCTACTGGAAAAGTTTATTTCCAGATTTTTCGGTTCGATTAGATAGCTTTTCATTTAGGACTCGTCTTAATCCGATTTACGCTTTAGGATTTATAGCCTTCCGAAAGTCACTACACCCTTGTAACGTTGTGCTAAAATTTCTGACCTACTCGCACTTAAACTGTCTCCACGGTCAAACGAAGAAGTGTTTGGTTTTGGAAATTGGTCAGCAACTAGGGGACTCATATATGGAGCCATGGCCACTGCTCTCACCTCAATTCAGTTTGTATAGAGGTCGTGGCAGCTGAACAAATTCAGCCTTTGTTTCAAACTCTATTCTTGATTGAAACTTACTTTACACTTTTTGATTAATGATGAATGATGATGATACTTAAGACCTAAGTTACATAATTTTAAACCTTTGGGAACTATTTACTGACTTAGTAACTTTTGACTTAGGTTGAGGACCTTTCGGACCAACTACTTGCTTACTTACCTCGTACCGACTTTACTACTTTTCACTGTGAGTTATAGCATGCCTTTTTTACTTTAACTATTTTGGGAACTGAGAATACATGCGCGTTTTATGTTTCACATACTAGGTACGAGTACTTAAACTTTATATATGTGTGGGTTATACAACGACATAAACTTTCCCCTTAGCTCGGTAACGTTTAGTCATTGGTCTTTGAACCGGTGAACACGAATCTTAGATATGGATCCATAGGGTTTGACATCCCCACTCGGGCTAGTAGAGTTAGCATTTAACAGGTGTTTAATACTTCGTAAACATACGCACTTGACAAGTGTACTTTTAGGGGGTGATATTACGTTAAGTTAGTTAACAAGTGCCCACGGTTGAACATATACTTTTCATACTGTTTTGAAATACTGAAATCTCGTGGCCTACCTTACATTACTGTTATACTTAAACTATAGCTCACCAACATTCGTGTTGATGTTTTTAAGCATGTTTTCTCAAGTTCTTAGAGGTTTGATTGCTTCCGCTATTGTAGTATTGCTGTGTAGACACCCACTGCTTCTGTTAGAGATGTCTCTGCATGAAACATTTATTTTGCATTCAAACTATGTTACTTTTGAAACAATGAATCTGTAATGACCATTGGGTCATGTACTATTATTATTGCCTTCTATTCGTAGAAGCACACTATCGTATGTTAAACATTTGACTTTGGTTATGACGTCACCTTTTCTTATGAATGCAAACTTATTTTAAAACAGCATATAGTGTTTGACCTTGTAATGATCCTGTTGTTGATGATCCGTACACGTTAATTTTGTACGAGGCATCATATTTGGTATCAGAGCATTGGTTGTAGGGAATTAGGTTGCATTAGTGAGTCTAGACCGGACCGAGTAGGATTCACTAATAGGACTAATCTACAACTTGCTAGTTTACTTGTTTCTGCAGAACTTGCTGCATGCTGCTGCTTACTTTTACTGCTATATGCCGTATACTACTACTTGCTTTCACTACTGCATGCTATTATCTGCTTTCGATTGCATGATACTTATCATTATTGCCATGCTACTTACTACTATAGATGATCTAGACTGTCGTAGTTACTTTGCCTAATACGTGCTTACTATATGACTTACTGACATGGAAAAAGTTATTTTTCCTTGTTTAGATGTCGAATATCCCGCCCATCATCATTGACTTGGACAGTGACTCAGATTCATCTGCCGCCTCGCCTGCAGCTGCTTCCGACTCACAGATCCCGTCATCGCTACCCTCCAGTGACTCTGGCGATTCATCCTCTGAGGACAATAGCCACGCACCTAACCTGATGATCATCTCCGATGGAGACGAGGAGTCAGAGGAGATTCTAGCTCCACCTAACCCAGGACTCCCGGAGACACATCACCATTCTGGTGGTGCTGTAATTCCTGGGGAAAATGGGGACGGTCCTTTCCGTAATGAGCGAGGACATTGGGTCTGACGCCTTCCTGATGGAAGTGTCGTACCGATCCCGCCTTGCAGATACCGACTGATGTCCACCGGTCGAGCAAATCCACCCTCAGATGATTCAGACGAATCATCATCCGATGACTTCAGTGAGGATGATTTCGACGAGGATTCCGACGAGGACCCTAAAGAGGCGCCCGTGCAGCCGCCCTCTACCCCGCCGAAGAAGCGGTATCGTTTTGATGGTACTGTTATTCTGGGGGTTAACGGAGGTAGGTCGTTCGTTAACACACATGGACTGAAGGTTAGAGTTACCGCCCGTAAGCGGGTTGTACGTTACCCTGCTGATCCATGCGTGCGTAAGGCTTCCCGTTATGCAGCATCTACTTCTGCTGCTGGACCATCTGCACCACCTGCTCCACCAGCATCGTCTGCACCACCAGCACTACCGGCACCGCCAGCCCCACCAGCATCCCCCATCGTCGAGGAACTGATGAGGGAAGTGCATGCCCTCCGTGCTCGGGTAACTGAGCTCGAGGACTAGGTGTCCCACCTACTGGACATCCTTTACCCACCGTCACCATAGGGCTATTGTATTAGATTTCATTATGTAACCCCGTTTGTAGTTTCATGTTTTACTCATGTATTGTACGAATCATATGCGGATGTATGTCACTTTCTTATTTAATGAATGGAACTTGGTGTTGTTTAATTTATGTACGGTGTTCTATTTACGTTACTATATGATGATTATATGGTATCTGTATCTAGTTGCATTACTTAATTAACATGCGATGTGTTGATTCCATGTTGGTTACCATATACCGTATTATTATTTATTGAATGCTGGATTTTGACTTAAGTTGAAATTTCTGTTTCGAAGATCAATGGCAAATGGAAGATCAACGGCCACCGCAGCACAGATTGAGGAAATGATAACTAAACGAATAGCCAGCAATTGCGAATGTCAACCCCCAACCTCCACCTGTTAACCAGCACAATCATAACGGGTGTACCTATAAGGAATTTCAAAGCTGCAAGCCCCACAATTTCAGTGGTACTGAGGGGCCGGTTGGACTGACGAGGTGGTTTGAGAAATTAGAAGTTGTGTTCCATGTGAGCAACTGCTCAGAAATGAACAAGACTAAGTATACCTCCTGTACACTGTCGGACGGCGCTTTAACCTGGTGGAACACACTTGCTCAGGCTAAGGGTATTGACGAGACTTATGCTACGCTGTGGGAGGAATTTAAGGGGGCTATGATCGAGGAGTACTGCCCCAGAACGGAGATTCAGAATATGGAAGCTGAGTTTTGGGAGTTGAAGGTTGTGGGAACCGATCTTGACGGTTATAACCGAAGGTACTTGGAACTAGCTTTGATGTGTCCCACGATGGTTACCCCGGAATTTAAGCGCTTGGAACGGTATTTGTGGGGACTTACCAAGTCCATCCAGGTAAATGTCACCTCTTCAAAACCAGCTGATGTCCCGGAAGCTATGCGCATGGCGCACACCCTGATGAACCAAATTACCAGCAAAGAACCAGAGAAAGGGAAATCCGAATTGGGAGCTAGTAATGAGAAACGTAAGTGGGATAACAACAAGGGAAGGGTCTTTAATCAAAACCCAGCTAAGAGGCATGAAAGTTTCAAGGGAAACAACTCCAACCCGAACCCTAGCTCGAACCCTAACTACAAGGGTAGTCTCCCGCAGTGCAAGAGATGCTACAAGAATCACACCGGGTATTGCAACGTGGTCTGTGAAAAGTGTAAAAGGACTGGGCATATTAGCAAAGACTGCAAGATCACTACCCCAACTGTGAAGACAAACCCTACTGGGCCAAGGAAGTGCTATGAGTGTGGACAACAGGGCCACTTTAGGAATGAATGTCCCAACAAGAGAAAGGACGGTGGGCCAGCGCGTGGAAGAGCTTTCAACGTAAACGTAAGGGATGCCCGTGAGAACCACAACTTGGTTACAGGTATATTCACTATCAACAATCTATTAGCTGCTGTCCTATTTGGTACTGGCACCTATAGAAGTTATGTATGTAGACACTTTTGCTCTAAGATAAATTGGTCATTAGTTCTTTTAAAGGAGAGTATGCTTGTCGAGGTAGCCAATGGAAAACTTGAGAAAGTTGACCAAATTAGCTGAGGAGGTATTATCAACGTAGCTGGTGTGGATTTCGAGATCGACTTGATACCCATCAACTTGGGAAGTTTTGATGTGATTGTCGGTATGGACTGGTTGACCAAGGTAAGGGCCGACATTATCTGTGGAGATAAAGCTATTCGTATACCACACAGAGATGGTGAGCCACTGATTATTTACGGAGAGAGATGTAACTCGAAGCTGAACCTCATTAGTTGCATGAAAGCATAAAAGATCATGAAGAAAGGACGTCTTGCTGTTTTAGCACATGTGAAAACATTAGAAACCGAGGTGAAAAGCGTGGATGATGTACGAATTGTGAATGAATTTCCCGATGTCTTCCCAGAAGAATTACCGGGATTACCGCCAACAAGAGCAGTGGAGTTTCAGATCGATTTAGTGCCAGGAGCTGCACCGGTAGCTCGCGCACCTTATCGACTCACACCTTCCGAAATGCAAGAGTTGCAGAGTCAACTACAAGAACTGCTAGACCGTGGATTTATCCAACCAAGTTCTTCGCCTTGGGGCGCACCTGTTTTGTTTGTGAAGAAGAAAGATAGATCTTTCCCCATGTGTATCGATTATCGTGAGCTGACTAAATTGACGATCAAGAATCAGTATCCCCTTCCCAGAATTGACGATCTTTTCGATCAGCTGTAAGGATCAAGCATTTAATCTAAGATCGATTTGCGATCAAGTTATCACCAGCTGAGGGTGAAGGAGAGTGATGTGATGAAAACTGTATTCAGAACCCGTTATGGTCACTATGAGTTTCTCGTGATGCCATTCAGTTTAACCAATGCACCTGCCGTGTTTATGGATCTCATGAATCATGTATGTAAGCCGTACCTGGATAAGTTCGTTATCATCTTCATAGATGATATCCTCATCTACTCCAAAAGAGAAGAAGAACATGAGCAACATCTTTGACTAGTGCTTGAACTCTTGAGATAAGAGCAACTTTATACTAAATTCTCCAAGTGTGAGTTTTGGTTGCAGAAAGTCCAATTTCTGGGTCATATTGTGAGCGATCAAGGTATCAAAGTTGATCCCACAAAGATCGAAGCTATCAGCAAGTGGGAAACCCCCACTACTCCGACTCATATCCGCCAATTTTTAGGTCTCGCCAGTTACTACCGAAGATTTATTGAAGGTTTCTCTCTGATTGCTCATCCTTTGACTGCGCTGACTCACAAAGGGAAGAAGTTCATTTGGGAAACCAAACACGAATCATCATTTCAAACCTTGAAGCAGAAATTGACCACCGCGCCTATCTTATCACTCCCTGAAGGCAGTGACGATTTCATCGTATATTGCGATGCCTCGAAAAATGGTTTTGGCTGCGTATTGATGCAAAGAACGAAGGTCATTGCTTATGCTTCTCGTCAACTGAAGATTCACAAGCGAAACTACACTACTCACGATCTCGAACTTGGAGCCGTTGTTTTTGTGCTCAAATTATGGAGACACTATCTTTATGGAACTAAAAGCACTATCTTCACCGACCACAAAAGCCTCCAACACATATTCGATCAGAAATAACTGAACATGAGACAGCGATGATGGATCGAGATGCTGAACGACTATGATTGTGAACTTCGTTACCATCCTGGCAAGGCCAATGTTGTAGCCGACGCTTTGAACCGAAAGGAGAGGATGGCACCTCTTCGTGTTTGGGCACTGAACATCACCATTCATTCAAATATCAATAGCCAAATCCGAGTAGCCCAAGATGAGGCTCTCAAAGATGAGAATATTTCTCATGAACACTTGAACATTCCCGTCTCTCGATTCGAGGTTAAGGAGACTGGACTCCGATACTTCGCTGGAAGAATTTGGGTGCCTAATTATGGGGATTTGCGAAGCCTCATTCTGGACAAAGCCCACAAGTCAAGATATTCGATTCATCCAGGAGCCGGTAAAATGTACCACGATCTCAAGGAACAGTATTGGTGGCCTAATCTTAAGAAGGATGTTGCAACTTATGTTGGGAAGTGTTTGACTTGCTCGAAGGTTAAAGCCGAACATCAGAGGCCCTCTGGGTTACTTCAGCAACCGAAAATCCCGCAATGGAAGTGGGAAAGGATAACGATGGACTTCATCACGAAACTACCAAAGACGGTGGGCGGATACGATACCATCTGGGTTATCGTTGACCGTCTTACCAAATCTGCACACTTCTTAGCCATCAAAGAAATGGATACGATGGAGAGACTCGCTCAACTATACATAAAGGAAATTGTATCTCGTCATGGGGTGACATTATCGATTATTTCAGACCGAGATGCCCGTTTTGCTTCTAGATTTTGGCGTTCTTTGCAAGAAGCCTTGGGGACTCGTCTCAACATGAGTATTGTGTATCACCCACAGACCGACGGACAAAGTGAGCGAACGATTCAAAATTTGGAGGACATGTTGCGTGCTTGTGTTATTGATTTCGGAAAGGCTTGGGAAAAAAATTTGCCGCTAGCCGAATTCTCTTACAACAACAATTATCATTTGAGTATTAATGCCGCACCTTTCGAAGCGTTGTATGGCCGCAAATGCCGTTCTCCTATTTGTTGGGCTGAAGTAGGCGAAAAGCAAATCACCGGACCCGAGTTAGTCCACGAAACAACTGAGAAGATTGTCCAAATTCAAGCGAGACTCAAGACAGCCCGTGATCGCCAAAAGAGTTATGCCGACCTTAAACTTAAAGACTTCGAATTCAACGTGGGTGACCGTGTAATGTTGAAGGTCGTGCCTTGGAAAGGTGTGATCCATTTTGGAAAGCGTGGGAAGCTTAACCCGCGATACATTGGTCCTTTCAAAATCTTCGAGCGTGTTGGACCCGTTTCTTACCGTCTGGATCTTCCGACTCAATTGAGCTCAGTTCATCCTACCTTCCACGTATCGAATTTGAGGAAGTGTCTTGCTGAACCGGAACTTGTCATACCACTGGAAGAACTTACGATTGATGACAAACTCCACTTCATGTAAGAACCTATCGAAATTATGGACCGTGAGATCAAAACTTTGAAACGTAACAGGATTCCAATCGTCCGAGTTCGATGGAATGCCAAACGAGGACCTGAGTTTACTTGGAAATGAGAGGATCAAATGATGTAGAAGTATCCTCACATTTTCCCAACTCCTCCATCTACCTCAGCTTAAAATTTCGGGACGAAATTTTCTTTAACAGGTGGGTAATGTAACGACCCTGGATTTTCCAACTTATATTATTAATATTTATTATTAATTCTTGCGTTTTAATAAATGTATTCTTATACATTTTACTTGTTACCGTATTTGACTTTCCATGTCCCGACTCGTCTTTTCGACACGTGCTTTTCATGAATAATATTTCGAATATTATTTACGTACATAATTAATTATTATTAATTATTTCTAATTAACTAATGTAAGTAGTTAATTACTTGGGCTTTTTATTTATTTGTTGCATACTTGAACATGGGCTTATATTTTGGACTTGGAAGCCCACCCTACAACACTTAATGGACTACTAGTAAGCCCACTATTATGCTAATGATACATTAAGACTAAGCATGGATTAATTAAGCTAAGTGAGGAGACAAATGCTTCAAGCATGCATGACCTCTTTCCCATACATTTAACCTTATTACTCTTCCAAGCATACACCATACTCCCACACTTGAAAGCACAAAGTTGACCTCCCCTTTTGGCCACCAAAACCGTCGGCCACATGCAAGGAGGGAGGAGAGTTCCATTTTTTTTTGTGCTACTTATTTGCTTGTATTATTTCATTTCACACACACATCATACTTACATTTTATTTTCTCTCAACTTTTCTCTCAAACTTTGTAAGCAACAACTTTGTTTTTCTTTTCTTTTTCTTCCTTGAATTCGACTTGTACATCATCATTCTTACTTGTTTGATCAAGTTATCTAGCTTGTATCTTCATGTAATCTTGCTTCTTCCATCCTTTGTTTGATAAGAAGTCAAGAACAAGGATCTAAGTTCCTATAACTTATGGTTCTACACTTAAAATGTTATAAAGATCTAAAGCTCATAAGCTTTAAGATCTTACTTGTGTTCATGTTTTGTAGACTTGGGGTTTATTTTCTTAAGATCCAAGCTTTGGCTTGAATCTTCTTAAGTATGAAACAAACATGAACTTAATACTTGTAACTTTAGTTTATTTCTTTCTTTTGTAAGTATTTTAAATTTGTGATGTTGTTATTTTGGTCAAGTGTTACTAGTTAAACTTGATCTCATTATTCTTGAAACTAAAGATTAAACTTTGTAAGTTCAAGAACATGGAAGTTTAACAATCTAGTTATAACTTCATACACTTATGTTAGATCTAAGTTTCTATAACTTATGGTCTTCTAATTTTGTCTAAAACAAGAGCTTATAAGCTTACATACATTCTACAAGATAAAAATCTAAGTTTCATAACTTATGGTTTCATTAAAGTGAAGATCCAAGTTCTATAACTTAGGGTTTAACTTAAGAACCCTAGATCTAGACTTTCTAGTCTACGATCTTTAAGATCTAACTAAGATCTAAGTTCTACAACTTAAGATCTTGTTTATTTAGTTTACATTCAAGTTTATAACTTAATATTATTATTATTAGAACTCATGTATGTGTCGGATCTAAGATCTTGATGTAACTTTGGTTCATCAACCTACTTACAACCCTTAAATGAGTTGTGCTACATATCTTAGACATATACTAGTGTTATTATGGTCAAAACTTGGTAAATATGATGCAAACACATCAACGAGTTGTACACTTGAAGCTATAAGCATCAAGGATGAGAACCGTGATGAGCATCAAGCACCAAGAACCCACCGGAGCACTTTGCTTACTGTTTTTTGGGTCTGATCAGGCTACTGGGTTACTGTAAAAGTTGATTTCCAGATTTTTCGATTCGAGTAGATGACTTTTCATTTAGAACTCGTCTTAATCCGATTTACGGTTTAGGATTTATAGCCTTCCGAAAGTCACGACACCCTTGTAACGTTGTGCTGAAATTTCTGACCTACTCCCACTTAAACCGTCGCCACAGTCAAAATAAGATGCTTTTGGTTCTGGAAATTGGTCAACAACTAAGGGACTCATATACGGAGCCATGGCCACTGGTCTCACCTCAATTCATTGTGTATAAAGGTCGTGGCGGCTAAACAAATTCAGCCTTTGTTTCAAACTCTATTCTTGATTGAAACTTACTTTACACTTTTTGATTAATGATGAATGATGATGATACTTAAGACCTAATTTACATACTTTTAAACCTTTGGGAACAATTTACCGACTTAGTAACCTTAGGTTGAGGACCTTTCGGACCAACTACTTGCTTACTTACCTCATACCGACTTTACTACTTTTCACTGTGAGTTATAGCATCCCTTTTTACTTTAACTATTTTGGGAACTGAGAATACAAGCGCGTTTTACATTTTACATACTAGGCACGAGTACTTAAACTTTATATATGTGTGGGTTATACAATGGCATAAACTTTCCCCTTAGCTCGGTAACGTTTAGTCATTGGTCTTTGAACCGGTGAACGCGAATATTAGATATGGATCCATAGGGTTTGACATCCCCACTCGGGCTAGTAGCGCTAGCATTTAACGGGTGTTTAATACTTCGTAAACATACGCACTCACCAAGTGTTCTTTTAGGGGGTGATATTACGTTAAGTTAGTTACCAAGTGCCCACGGTTGAACATATACTTTTCATACTGTTTTGAAATACTGAAATCTCGTGGCCTACCTTACATTACTGTTATACTTAAACTATAGCTCACCAACATTCGTGTTGACGTTTTTAAGCATGTTTTCTCAGGTGCTTAGAGGTTTGATTACTTCCGCTATTGTAGTATTGCTGTGTAGACACCCGCTGCTTCTGTTAGAGATGTCTCCGCATGAAACATTTATTTTGCATTCAAACTATGTTACTTTTGAAACAATGAATCTGTAATGACCATTGGGTCACGTACTATTATTATTGCCTTCTATTCGTAGAAGCACACTATCGTATGTTAAACATTTGACGTTGGTTATGACGTCACCTTTTCTTATGAATGCAAACTTATTTTAAAACAGCATATAGTGTTTGACCTTGTAATGATCCTGTTGTTGATGATCCGTACACGTTAATTTTGTACGGGGTATCACACGAGCCATCACTGACCGGACTACCCACCGATGGTGGGTCTACATTTAACCACCCCTGTTGAGATCCTCATCTCGCGAGGGGTTATTCACGGTACTCCGGACCGGAGAGTTAAACTCAATTGACCCTTAAATCTCCTTTCATCGATGTTGTGATGCCCCGTACAAAATCAACGTGTACGGATCATCAACAACAGGATCTTTACACGGTTACAACACTATATGCTGTTTTAAAAAAAGTTTTGCATTCATGAAAAGGTAACGTTTTTACCAACGTCAAATGTTTTACAAAAGATGACGTCTTTACCAATGTCAAATGTTTTACAAAAGATGATATCTTTACCAACGTCAAATGTTTTACAAGGATAACGTGCTTCTATGAATAGAAAGCATTAACATAAGTACCTGACACAAAGGTCATTACAAAACCATAGTTCGAAAATAACTTAAGTTGTGAATGCAAAGTAAAATTTCCATGATTGAGACATCTCTAAACAATGCAGTGGAAGTCTAACACAGCGAGTCTGTAACAGCAAGTCTATAACACCAAGACTATAACAGCGGAAGCTACAACGTCTAAGCACCTGAGAAATACATGCTTTAAAAAGTCAACAGGAATGTTGGTGAGCTATAGTTTGATTGTAAACAACAATGTAATGTAGACCACGAGATTTCGTATTCAAAACAGTATCCCAAATCTGTATGATAAAGTATATGCTTATCCGTAGGCACTCGGTAACTAACTTAATGTAAAATAATATATCACCCCCTAAAAATACACTTGGAAAGTGCGTATGTTTACGAAGTATTAAACACCAGTTAAATGCTAGTGCGACTAGCCCGATTGGGGATGTCAAACCCTATGGATCCATATATAAGATTCGCGTCTACCGGTTCATAAACCAATAGTTAAACGTTACCGAGCTAAGGGGAAAATTTGTGCCGTTATATCACCCACACATATATAAAGTTTAAGTACTCGTGTCTAGTATGTAAAACATAAAAAGTGCATGTATTCTCAGTCCCAAAAATAGTTAAAGTAAAAAGGGAGCTATAACTCA
The DNA here is from genome assembly GCF_046630445.1 of Rutidosis leptorrhynchoides. Lineage (NCBI taxonomy): Eukaryota > Viridiplantae > Streptophyta > Magnoliopsida > Asterales > Asteraceae > Rutidosis > Rutidosis leptorrhynchoides. The sequence goes on along the minus strand of NC_092341.1, from coordinate 79,219,132 downwards.
CAGTCAATGTGCGGTAAAAGTCGATATGAAAAGTATGCAAGTAGTAAGTCGGTCCGAAAGGTCCTCAACCTAAGTCAAAGGTTATTAAGTCAGTATATTGTCCCCAAAATTTTTAAAGTAAATAAGTTAAGTCTTAAGTATCATCATCATCATCATACGTAAAGGATAAGGTAAGTTTTCAACAAGAATAGAGATCAAAACAAAGGGCTGACTTCAGACAGCTGCTACGACCTCTATACAAACTGAAAAGACACGTGGTCAGTGGCCAAGGCTCCGTATTGAGAACTCTTACTGCTGTCAAATTTTCAGATCCTAACTCGATGTCGTTTGACCATGGCGACGGTTCAAGTGCGAGTAGGTCAGAAATTTCAGCACGTCGTTACAAAGGCGTAGTGATTTTCAGAAGGCTATAAATCCTAAACCGTATATCAGATTTAGGCGAGTCTTAAACAAAAAGTCATTTACTCGAATCGAACTATCTGGAAATCAACTTTCCAGAAGCCTCAGGTGTCTGATCAGACCTTAAAAAACAGAAAACAAGTACTCCGGTGGGTTTCTTGGTGCTTGATGCTCATCACGGTTCTCATCCTTGATGCGTATAAGCCTCAAGTGTACAACTCTTGATGTTTTAGCATCACTTTGACCAAGTTTCAACCATCAACACACAATGTCAAGACTAAGAAGAAATACAACTCACTTAAGAGTTTTAGATGGATGATGAACCAAGGTTACATCATGTTCTTAGTCTCAACACGAATACAAGTTCTAAAAGTTAAAGCTACAAACTTTGATTCAATCAAACAAGCAAGACAAATTTGATCAAACAAAGTAATGAAACCCTAAGCTAGAAAGCTTGGATCCCTTAACAATAATTATGAGATTTCAAAACTAGAAAGCTTGAATCTTTTACGTCCTTGAAGATCTTCAAAGCAAAAAGCTAGATCTTCAAGTTTCATGAAGATCATAAACATAAGTTTTGATCTTTTAACAAAATAAGGTGATCTTAAGCTATAAAGCTTAGATCCATCAAAGTAATGAAGATCCAAAGCTAGAAAGCTTGAATCTTTTATGTTCTTGAAGATCTTTAAAGCAAAAGGTTAGATCTTCAAGTTTCATGAACATCATAAACACAAGTTTTGATCTTTTAACAAAAATAAAGAGATCATAAGCTAGAAAACTTAGATCCAACAAAGTAATGAAGATTCAAATCTAGAAAGCTTGAATATTTCATGTTCTTGAAGGATTCAAATCAAAGTTTGAATCTACAAGATATAACAAGATCAAAAAGCTAAAAAGCTTGATCTTATGATGATGATGATGATGAAGTCGTGATTAAGAAGAGAAGAAGAAGAAGAAAATTTAAGAACTTACAATTTTAGTGTGAGAAAGACTAGAGAGAAAATTAGAGAGCAAGTGTGTGTAAAATGAGAATGAGATCAAGTGTGAAATGGAAGAATGAGGCTTGTATTTATAGTGTTGGAGGTGGTGCTTTGTGTCTCCAAAACCGTAGGCCAAGGGAGAGGGGGACAAGGAGGACAACTTTTTGCTTTTTGCATGGTGGTGGTCTAAAGGTGGTGCTTGTTGTTGGGATCCCATGCAACATGTGTAGTAATGGTTAACAAAAATGCTAGTAAGTTGGCTCATCTTAATGGGTTTTTGTCCTACATCTTAATGAGTCATAAATCCATTTAAATTGGGCTAACTTAAAAGTCCAATAGCTAGAGTAGGGTAGGCCTAAGTCCATTAAGGCAAAAAGTCCATTAAGACTAACTAGTGTGCATTAGTAAAACACTAAGCGTAATTAAGAAACCATCAAGCCAAGTAATTGTTAATAAATAACAATTAGTATTACGTAGTCATAATATTCCAATTATGACAAAGGTTTAACGTGTACAAAGTACATAGCTCGCTCTAAACGTCAAGTGACACTAACGGTCATAAAAGCATTCGGGGACCAAGTTAAGTGATTACTCACTTAATAACACATTGTAAGATATTAACGAGAGTAATTAATCATGAATAAAGATCCCAGAGCATAAACTAGCTCAGTACGCACATATACGCAGATTCGTGCAAGTATAGGGCACAAAAATATAAGTCGAAAAAGTCGGGTCGTTACATTACCCACCTGTTAAAGAAAATTTTGTCCCGAAATTTTGAGGAGTGACTAACAACGGTACCGAGTTTGAGGAAGAAGGAGTGTATCAAAGTTCCGAGAGATTCGTGGGCTCAGAAGTGAGGTATTTACCTTGAAAGGTACTTGGGCGAATAAAAGTAAGAATAGGTATATCCCATTAATTAAGTCTCTTGACCCTAAGATCAACAAATTGATCTCGTTTCGTGTTAACATGAATATGTCATCTGAATATATATTCACAAAAGGAAAGATGATGTTTTTAGCCTTACAGGCATCTTCAGTAAGCTGGATGCATGAAATGCATCATGAATGTTACCAAACTCATCTAAAACATTGAGCGCTCATGTCGCAATATAAAGCTGACCGATAGAATGGAAAACATGGTGATCACAACCATGCGATTTGATGTCTGGATTTTGTTAGTCACGGATTTTACTAACCCCTTAATTTCGGAAGGAGAACATATGCATAAAGAACCCGATATTTAAGAAAAGTTTGATTTGAATAAATGAGTTGAAATTTTAGCTGGAAGTGACTAATTGGACTTATATGCAATGCAAGCCATAATTATTTATAGTGTCTTCAGGACGGTCTGAACGAACAATGAAGGATATCACCCCGTTTAACATACTGTATGTGAAATTATCCTTAGATGAAATGAGAGCACAGTTCCATAATGTAACTATTAGCCTTCGGTTACATGCTGAAGTTAGGGTTAACATCGACTAGAACAACATATAGTTGCAACCAACGAAGGAAGAAATATATAGAGTAACCACCTCAGTGTCATGGATGTTTTAAGCAGTCCCTTCCAAGAGGATAACAAGATTTATAGATTTTTAAAGTATTTTACATTACATTTCCGAAAGAAAATCGACGAAAGGTGTGATCTTTGAACGAGAGTGAACTCTTCGTACAACGAGCGAGTTGATCTGAATTTATCCTTATACCTAAGGGGATGCGCGGATGAGAAGATACGTGAACCGTTGGTCATAAAGAATGGTTTACTCCAAGTGAAAAGAATCTCAAAAATGATTTCTTTTACCTCAACATACTGGATCATTCTGGATAATTAGCCACGAAATATTGAGAGAAAAACCCACCTAGTGCCTTTCCTACAATAGGGTGACCACTGAGTGTACCTCAGAAAACTGATTTATCGGCCCGCGTTTTTGCCATGTCTAACATTAAAAGGAACATTTTTTGAGGGCAAAGACTTCCTAACAAATTTTATAAAACTGCCATCCAAAGTGATTCAAGAGTTTTTTTTATTTTTTATTATTTTTTTAACAAAGATCTTAATGGTAAGCTTCATCCCTAAATGGAGGACGAGAGGAAGTGTGATCCATACATGGTGTAGACTAATACGAAAACCTTTAATAAAATCATCCAAGGAAGTTTTGAAAAACCTTTAAACATTTGATGTGGCAACATAAACGGAACGAAGTTCTTAGTAAATTTAGAAGTATGTACAACGTGTACCATTTTGCACAAAACTATTTGACTTAAGTTAAATAACTCAATAAAGGAGCGATTTTTAAATAATTTGAAAGTATAACTTAGTATGTACTAGCCAAAATAAGTAAAGGTAAATTTATTAACTTAATTATATACATACATATATGATTTTATAAATCGCATAAGTGACAGAAAAATTTTTATTACTTTCATTTGTCCATAAATCTCGTGAGGACCGCACAAATAAACAACGGGTAAAAATTTTGATAAACATAGTTTTTCGTATTTCAGAGGTTACGAGTTGAAAAAGATCGAGTGAAAAATCTGTGAATCATCGGGTGACATGTTACTAGGTAATGAAAACTAATGAATTAAATGTAGTTTTGATAATTATCAGGACATAAGTCTTTGAGCCAAAAATGTTCACGTGCGAAGCCGTTGCTAAAAAGTGAGGTATGAAGGATAGAGCATGAGGACGAGAAGTTAATCGCTTCTTGACTTTGCAAAATTCCAAACAGGTTATGACTAATATTAAAGTCTGAATACTGATGGTGTTAATATCACTAAATGACAATCCCTTGGAATAAGTCAGGACTTAGAGTTGTGTAAGAAAGAGCATCCCTGGGGTAACGCAATAATTTTGAATGATTTAAGTGTTTTAGTAGATTCCCAAAGGCTCTACATGACGTGGCAGTAAGTGCCTTTATCACATACACACACACATGAATCTCTCGATTACGACGGTTGTAAAGTCTTCATGATGACTTCGATACGAATAACACGAAAAATTTTATATAACAAGCAACGAAAATTTTATAGAAATCGTTTAAGGTGACAATGTTAGAAAAGAAACGAAGTTCTTAGTAAACTGGAGTTATGTACAACATGTACTATTCTAAGTAAAATATCTTTTGAATAAAAGAATTGATTTGTAAAAGTGAAAGTAAAATTTTATATGTACTAGTCAAAAATAAGTAATTATTTACTTTATTATATATAACATATACGGTTTCTAAAATTTTGTACGAATGAAAATAAAATAAATTTTTATAAAACTTTGAGAGGATCGCACAGTAAAATAGTGTGTGTAAAATTTTGGCAAACAAAATTTTCATATTTCGGAGGTTACAAGTTGGAAAAAGACTGATGAGGATCGAGTAAAAGATTTTTTTTTTTAAATTTCGGGTGATATTTGAGCAACAATGTTACGAGGTAATGAAAACTATTGAATTTAAATGTGGTTGATGACTATTAGTAGGGCATAATTCCTTCGACCAAAAATGCTTAAGTGTGAAGTTGTTGCTTATAAGTGAGATACGAATGGAAGAGTATGAGGATGAGAATTAACCACCCATTGATTTTGAAAAATTTTGAACTGGTATGACTAATATCGAAGTAAGAAGGATGATGGTGTGATTACCATCAAATAAGAAATCTCTCGGAATAAGTTAGAATTTATAGTCTCGTAAGAATGAGTACCAAATAAGATTCTTAGGTAGTCTTTAATATAGAATTTGAATTGCTGAAGTGACGGGAAACAATTTTCTTTATGTATCGTTGTGCAAGTTTGTCCGTTGTATCGGTTTCTTTCATGGTTAGAAAGTGAGCAGTTTTGATGAGACGGTCAACAATAACCCAGATAGTGTCATAACCGCCTACCGTTTTCGGTACCTTCATGATGAAATCCATTGTTATTCCTTCCCATTTCCATTGTGGAATTTCGGGTTGTTGAAGTAACCCAGATGGCTTTTGGTGTTCGGATTTGACCTTGGATGTGTCAAAATAGCGAAACGCCCTTTTCTCATGATCTTTTGTGCCTTCATGCAACTAATAAGGTTCAGCTTCGGGCTACTTCTCTTCCCGTAAACTATTAATGGCTCACCATTCTCGCGAGGTATACGAATAATCTTCTCACTATAAATAATTTTCGCTTTCATCCTTGAAAGCCAGCCCATTCCAACTATTACATCAAAACTTCCTAACTTGATGAGTATTAGGTTAATCCTAAAGTCCATTCCAACTGTTACATCAATCTTCCCAAATTGATGGGTGTTAGGTTAATCTTATGGTTCATTCCAACCAAATCTTATTATACTACCGTGAAATATTCTATCAATCTTCTCAAATAAAATCTGCTTGTGCGTAGGTAACTAATCCTTTCCAACTACTACTTTAAAACTTCCAAGTTTTGTTGACATGAGGTCATCTCCAAATGACCCACCTGTTAATTTTAAGGTACTACCTTAAATTATTCCTCTATCTCTGCCAGCTTACCATTAGCTTGTCCTATATAATACTTAACTCTCATGGTTGTTAATGGCTTATTAGTCATAACACTAAGGTTCTTAGATATAAGGTTTCTATCACTCTAGTATTAAACAACTTCGAGACAATAAAATATTGTAACGAAACGTACCCTAATCAAAATCAGGATTCATTTGAGTCTCCATAGCTGAGATAACGATTGCTCTACCGCAAGTAAGTCCAAAGTTTTTCCTATTTGAGAACTTTTTCCTTAAGTGTCCAGGGTGTCTATATCTATAACAAATTTTCGGGTTATCAATTCTACAATCAAGGCCCTTCTTGTATAGTATCTGGGCTACGTGGTTATTGTTTCCCTACCTCTAACAGACCATAATGCGTATACTCAAGTGGTTCCTACCAAAATTTTCTTTGAATCACTTCATATTCCTGATGTAGTAACATTAGAACTTCTGCATGATTTACTTCAATATAATCACGCTGGCCGGGTGTCATTATATTGTACTAAATCGTACGTTCATTTCAATATCACTCCATATGGTCAATGTAACGTGATCACTTCAAGTTCTACGCAATTTCATCTAATGGTGCTTTATCTATGCTATCTCAAAACAAAATCTACATAATTAATCTCACAGCTCCTCGGTGTGGGTGCGTAGGTTCCATAGGTCATGCATCAATGCCTAAATGTCCCAAAATTTTCTTCAAAATGTTCGAGTTCGGGTAATGTCGTTAGGTTCCTTTCTAGAAATTCAATCTGGGTCTCGTGTCGAGTTGTATGTGTAGCAAGTAGTAATACAATATGTCTTGAGACGGCTCCCAGGTGTTTTGGTATGGCTGAGCATCAGTGGAAGACACTATGAACTTGTAAAAGGAGATGCCTTCCCAACTTCTCCAATGCCTAAGAGTGTTAGGGACCTAAGTCCAGAAGTGTCATTAGATCGTCGAGTAGTGGTGAAGAATGAGAGAGATTTGTGACGGTCATGAAAGCGTACGGGATATGGGTCAACTTGTGGAAACTGAACAACCTTCTAATGTTCATACATTGTATGTGGCTAATTAGGGTGAGCTCGGGGGGTGGGGCAAGGTGCGGTTACTCCGACAAGTCCTTACATATCTCCTCCTCCGAGGATCAACTTTAGTTGGCGTGTAATCCGAGGGGTACTCTTCCTAGCTTGCGTGAAGTAATGTTTCGATCTCTGGAACAGTGGAACGATAGTAACAGGTGGATTACATTACTAGTTCTTAGGGTTAGATGAGTGGGAAAGGGGTTCAGAAAAACATCTGAACTAGGAAAGATAAATTTTCTAAGTCGGTACAGCGAATAGCAGACATGTAGCAAGAAACAGCATCAACAATAACATAGGTAGTCTATTGCAGTACAAAAAACTATAGTAGATAGTAGTGTCATGCAGTAGCATCAAGTAAGCAGTAGCATGCAGTAGTAATAAGCAGTAACATGCAGTAATATATAACAGTAGCATGCAGCAGTTACGCAGAAACAAGTAAACGAGCAAGTTGTAAATTAGTCCTATTAGTGAATCCAACCCGACTCGGTCAAGACACACTAATGCAACCTAATTCCCTACAACCAATGCTTTGATACCAAATGTGACGCCCCGTACAAAATCAACATGTACGGATCATCAACAATAGGATCTTTACACAGTTACAACACTATATGCTGTTTTAAAACACGTTTTACATTCATGAAAAGGTAACGTTTTTACCAACGTCAAATGTTTTACAAAAGATGACGTCTTTACCAACGTCAAATGTTTTACAAAAGATGACGTCTTTACCAACGTCAAATGTTTTACAAGGATAACGTGCTTCTACGAATAGAAAGCATTAACATAAATACGTGACACAAAGGTCATTACAAAACCATAGTTCGAAAATAACATAAGTTGTGAATGCAAAGTAAAAGTTCCATGATTGAGACATCTATAAACAATGCAGCAGAAGTCTGACACAGCGAGTCTGTAACAGCAAGTCTATAACACCAAGATTATAACAGCAAGTCTAACAGCGGAAGCTACAACATCTAAGCACCTGAGAAATACATGCTTTAAAAAGTCAACACGAATGTTGGTGAGCTATAGTTTGATTGTAAACAACAATGTAATGTAGACCACGTGATTTCGTATTCAAAACAGTATCTCAAATCTGTATGATAATGTATATGCTTATCCTTGGGCACTCGGTAACTAACTTAACGAAAAATAATATATCACCCCCTAAAAATACACTTGGCAAGTGCGTATGTTTACGAAGTATTAAACACCCATTAAATGCTAGCGCGACTAGCCCGAGTGGGGATGTCAAACCCTATGGATCCATACATAAGATTCGCGTCTACCGGTTCATAAACCAATAGTTAAACGTTACCGAGCTAAGGGGAAAATTTGTGCCGTTATATCACCCACACATATATAAAGTTTAAGTACTCGTGTCTAGTATGTAAAACATAAAAAGCGCATGTATTCTCAGTCCCAAAAATAGCTAAAGTAAAAAGGGAGCTATAACTCACAGTGAATGTGCGGTAAAAGTCGATATGAAAAGTATGCAAGTAGTAAATCGGTCCGAAAGATCCTCAACCTAAGTCAAAGGTTACTAAGTCAGTATATTGTCCCCAAAAGTTTTAAAGTAAATAATCTAAGTCTTAAATATCATCATCATCATCATACGTAAAGGATAAGGTAAGTTCTCAACAAGAATAGAGATCGAAACAAAGGGATAACTTCGGACAGCTGCTACGACCTCTATACAAACTGAAAAGATGCTTGGTCAGTGGCCAAGGCTCCGTATGTGAGTCCTCTTACCGATGTCAAATTTTTAGATCCTAACCCGTTGTCGTTTGACCGTGGCGACGGTTCAAGCGCGAGTAGGTCAGAAATTTTAGCACGTCGTTTCAAAGGCGTAGTGATTTTCGGAAGGCTATAAATCATAAACCGTATATCGGATTTAGGCGAGTCTTAAATGAAAAGTCATCTACTAGAACTGAACTATCTGGAAATCAGATTTCCAGAAGCCCCGGAAGTCTGATCAGACCCTAAAAAACAGAAAACATGTGCTCCGGTGGGTTTCTTGGTGCTTGATGCTCATCACGGTTCTCATCCTTGATGCGTATAAGCCTCAAGTGTACAACTCTTGATGTTTTAGCATCATTTTGACCAAGTTTCAACCATCAACACACAATGTCAAGACTAAGAAGAAATACAACTCACTTAAGAGTTATAGATGGATGATGAATCAAGGTTACATCATGTTCTTAGTCTCAACACAAATACAAGTTCTAAAAGTTAAAGCTACAAACTTTGATTCAATCAAACAAGCAAGACAAATTTGATCAAACAAAGTAATGAAACCCTAAGCTAAAAAGATTGGATCCCTTAACAATAATTATGAGATTTCAAAGCTAGAAAGCTTGAATCTTTTACGTCCTTGAAGATCTTCAAAGCAAAAAGCTAGATCTTCAAGTTTCATGAAGATCATAAACACAAGTTTTGATCTTTTAACAAAATAAGGTGATCTTAAGCTATAAAGCTTAGATCCATCAAAGTAATGAAGATCCAAAGCTAGAAAGCTTGAATCTTTTATGTTCTTCAAGATCTTTAAAGCAAAAGGTTAGATCTTCAAGTTTCATGAAGATCATAAACACAAGTTTTGATCTTTTAACAAAAATAAAGAGATCATAAGCTAGAAAACTTAGATCCAACAAAGTAATGAAGATTCAAAGCTAGAAAGCTTGAATCTTTCATGTTCTTGAAGGATTCTGTTGATGCATTTTATGCAAGTCCCTAGACATCTACCCACGTCCATTGCAGGTACAACAGTTTACAAGCCACCATGATCGCTCGTTATTATCCTATCTGTGTTTGTATGGGTTACATGAACTGCAAGAACGAGATTTGGATGTTTGACTATGTTAGACTTAGTCAGACATACGAGTGAAGCCTCACTCGTACAGCTGACAGGCTCATACACACGATTGATGCTGAGCTAAGTCACAATTACAACCTAAATGAGAAGAAACGAGTGAGTGATCACCCGTACAGCTGATGAAGCCAATTCGTACGTGTGATGGATGACTCGTACGGGTGAGTCAACAGCAGGGGTATATAAAGTCTCATGTTCTTCATTTTAGGTTAAGCCTCTCATTTGTTACACACACTCAGATCTGGTGAGCTCTTCCAATTCTCTCTCAGCCCAAATCACCCAGGTGGTGAATAATAGCTCTAGGTGTTGATCTAATCACACTTGATTTAGTTGTGGTTTGACTAAATTAATCCCAAAAGGCTTAACCTATTCACTAGAGGGTTTGATTCACTTATTCCGCCATTGTGTGAGTTAAATCTGTTGATTTCTAAGTTCCTAGTCATGTTTCATCATTGGTATCAGATCTTTGGTTGTGATTTCAACATCATCCTAGTGATTTTTAGTGATTAAAGAGTTTATTTGTTTGGGTTTTTGAGTTAAAAGTAATTTTAATCAAAAAGGAATCATTTTTACGTGTGTAATTATTTTTAGTGAGTGTGTTTATGTTAGTTTAGTGCTAATCCAGCTTGTGAACGAAGAAATTGAGGTTTAGCTTTGATTTCTAGGGTTTTTGAGTGATTTGAGCTGAACAGCAGTTCATACGAGTGGGTCAATTTTTTTGATCACACGCGCGGTTGACCACACGGTTGACTGTCACTCGTGAACTCACACGCACGGGTAAGCATAACCTTTTAGGTTAAGAAACTACAAGTCTGATCACACGAGTGATCAAGTGGTTGACTGTGACACGTGCGAGTAATCACATGAGTGATCCTGACTCGCACGTTTGATACTTAGTGTTTGATACTTTGGTTTAAGTAGTGACACGTACGTTTGTATTGTGACACGTACGAGTGATACTGTCACACGTACGCTTGACATCCTGAACCGCACGGTTGATAACTTGAACCACACAGTTTACCAGTTTTGGTAATTTCTCAAGATGTTTAATTCAAACGACTATGCGTTAGCTGCACTGTTAGTTCAAAGCATTACGAATATGACTCAACGATTACTTCTTGCTGAAAGCGAATCCGAAAGTGGTACGAAATGTCCACGATTAATGAATATGGATAACTATTTCGCTTGGAAGTCGAGGTTTAAGATTTGGCCTGATGGTCAAGACACGAAACTTTGAAAGTATATTGAAACCGAATTTCAATGGCCACGTTCACCTGTGACAAATGAACTGTATACGTTACATAATATGCCTTCGGAAGAGCGTGATGAGTATAACTTGGAAAAGAAGATGTACTGTAACTTGACAAGTGCTCTTGATGGTTCGATTTTCCATCAATTTCTGTGTCATGATAACTCATTCAAGATATGAGAAGCACTTCGTACCTTCAATGAAGGGAATTCATCTTACAGAACAAGAAAAGGGTTAGAACTAAAAGCTGAGTTTGATCGTTTTTACTGGAAAGTTGGAGAGTCTATTACCGAATTGGTTGAAAGATATCGTCATTTGCTAGCTGAACTACACAAGCATGATGTAACCATTGAGGAGAAAGATAAAGTTACTTGTCTAGCTGGAGCATTATCTTTGGAATGGAATGGTTTCGTTTTAACTATGAAAACCAGTGGAGAAATTGCTACTGCTACAGTGAACTCGTTTATTGCAAGACTTCAAGAAGAAGAGTTAGAATTGTTAAACAAAGTCAAGAGGTCTAAAAAAGTTCAAGACACGAAAATGTATTGTCCAAATGGTTATACACCGCCTAAGTCGGCTCATGCACCATTTCAAATAGCTTTTGCTACGAACAATCGAAATATGTATGGTTTGAATGTCAGCAGTACACCTATCCAGCAGTCTTCGTATCCACCACAAGTTTCACCATGTTCTCTCAATACTCAATCACAGCCTACTACCAATACTACAGCGTCATCTACACCGAATGCATCAGATGTTCTTTCTGCTCTTAAGATCGAGAACTTGAGGAAAGCTGAAAAAGAAAAGATTAGTGAAGATATAGCTTTGTTGTCAAGCCTTGTTAATTCTTATGATAGTTATCTTGATGGTCGTGTGGGTAACATTCATCAAACTACAGAAGATTATCATTAGCTTGATAAAGATGAAGTAGAAAAGATGGATATTATTTGGGGTATGGCAAATCTTGTGAGACGAGCTAGAGATTACGAAAAGCGAACTGGAAAACCAATCAGTCTGAACAAAGATACAAAACTGGGTTTTGATATGAATTCTGTTACTTGTTACAACTGTGGAGAATTAGGTCATTTTTCAAGACAGTGCACAAAACAGAAGAAGCAGGGTAATCGTAATCCGTTCAAGAATCAGAACTACAGTTCTCAGAGTCAATCTACAAAACGTGAGATTTACATTACTGATAAAGTACATGAAGCTGATACAGCTGGTAGTCCGAACAAAGCTTTAGTTGTCATCCATGGAGACGATGATGATTGGTCTATCAAATTGAATGTTCATGATCAACAACCTAAAGCTAGCATGGCCAAGATTTCTGAAGAAAAAGGAAACTGTGTTATCGGTCAAAGTATAATTGAGAAGCTGACTGTTCGTGCTGAAAGAGCTAAAAAGTTATCACGAATCATTCAGAAAGAGAAGATTCAAAAGATGGTTAAAGATAAATTCAAGAAGGCACGTGATTCAGTTCCTCGTACACCTGAATCTGGAAGTATTTCACCAACATCGTCAGAGGATTACTACTTCAACAGTTGGAAAGTTAACTATGGTGATACCTCTGTGTTTGAAGAAAGTCTAGAGGCTAATCAGAGTGTAGAGACATTGGTTGATTCTGATACGGAACTAGACAAATGGGGTAAAATGTTTGCTACTGAGTTGGAAATGTTAGTTCTTATAGGTGAAGTTTCAGATCTTAAGAGTGTAAGTTCAGATGTTGATGATTCGGACACGACGTCAGAATCAGAGGCTGAAGATAAAGCTGATCATACTAGAGTAGATCAATCTGAGTTTGAAGCATTGAACAAGCAAGCAGTAGATTTACTGAAGATGTGCTTATCAGAAAGTGATCTTGAAAAGGTTTCCGGTTTGACAAGAGCTAAGGATATATGGGACAGACTTGAACAGATTCATTTGGGTAAAGATGCTGATACATCAAAGTTTCTTACAGACTCGTCAGAATCAGAAGATGAGCTCGATGATGGGAAGAAGACAGATTTCTTTGCATTTATGGCTGAGATTCCTCATCAAATAATGCTCAATAGGTATCTTCTGATCCATCTACTGTTATTGAATGTGTTAAATGTGCTGAATCTAAGGTAACAATAGATAATTTAACAAAGGCATATGCGGAGATGAAAGAAAAATGGCATGCTGACCATGTGAACACTAAGGTTAAAAATGAGTTGAAAGAGCAAATCAAAGTTTATAAAAAACAACTTCACGATCTTAAATGTTATAACTTTGACATAAATCAAGCTTTAATTAAACGTGTTGACACAATTAATGAACTAAAGAAAGAAAATGAATGCGTTAAAGCTGATTTAGAGGCAATTTCAATCAAAATGAAATGTTGGGCAAGTGCGTCACAATGGAATGCATTAATGGTGGAACTTAATGACACCAAGGGAAAGGGTATTGGATATAGTTCTGCATCTCCTCCTTTTCAGAACACATTTATTAATGCTAACGTAGTTGATGGTCGACCAGAAGATTGTATCCCTCCTAGTTATGAAGATTATGTTGAAAAGAATAAAAAATTTAGTTCAACTAAGAATACAACTTCTGATGATACTGCTGAAGGTGCTCTAGATCATGAGGAAGATAGAAAAACTGGGTTAGGAGATAACTCTAGGACAAGTAGAGTTAGAACATCAAAAGGTCCTGTTAAGATTTTGAAAAATCCTAGATTTCCTAACAGACCTGTTCCTCCTGTTACCCCTAAGCCTATTCAGAAAGAGAGATCAAATGATTCTCCTGTGTTAGCAAGAGCACAAGACCCTTCATCTTCAAACTCTAATAATGTGTATCAATTCAGAGGACATAGGGAGTTTAGACAATGTTTTAATTGTGCTGTTTTTGGACACATTGCTGCTTATTGTCCTAGAAGATTCCGATCCCTGAGACATAAAGTTGACTTATCACATGATGATTCTAGATCATCTCATGTTCATCGAACAGGTTTCCCTGTAAATAATGAACTTCGTGATAAAAGATCTAAGACAAATGTTGTCTTTGAAGACTCCAAAAGGAAGTACTTCAATAGATCTGTTTCTCCTGTGAAGGGAAAAATTCCTAAAAGAAATTTTGAGGCAAATGTTTCCAGTGCTAGTGAGCAAGGTAGACCTTTTGAACCAAAGTTGAGGTCTCCATCTCAAAGAGCTAGTCGCAGAAAGTATTTTTCAAGAACTAGACCACAGATGAATCATTCCGATTCAGAGAGGAATGTCAAACGCTAAGAGCGTGACACCTCTCCTTCCAAACTTTCTAAGTTTAAGGTTTCTAATGATGATATTCCTCCAGACTCAAACGGGAAATGGATGGAAGTTCAAGCTATGGGTGTTAATGGACAACCTACTGCCGTCCGGGCGTGGGTTCCCATTATCAATTAATTTTCTTAATGTGATGTGCAGGGAACCAGGCTACCTGCAAACAACACCTGGATTGTGGATAGCGGCGCTTTGAGACATATGACTGGACATCTATCTCTTCTTTCAGATGTACACCCAATTAAGGGAGGTTATGTTTCATTTGCTAGAGATAAGGGTGGTCATATTTTCGCTCAGGGTTTATTGAAAAATGATAAAGTTAGTTTTGATAAAGTGAACTATTGTTAAGAGCTTACAAATAATTTGTTATCAGTTTCACAAATCTGTGAAAAATCCTTCAAAGTAGCATTTGATGACGAATTCAGCTACATCTTGAAACAAGAGTTTGTGATTTCTCCTGAAATGATTTTGATGAAGGCTCCTCGACAAGCTGATTTATACATGCTAGATATGAATGTTGCTACTTCAACTGCTGAACATCATCAAGCTTTTGTTTCAAAAGCGACTGAACAAGATTCTATTACATGACACAAACGCATGGGTCATTTAAGTTTTCAGAAGATGAACCATCTGGTTCACAACAATCTCATAGAAGGTGTTGATCTTCGTTCATTTCAGATTCCAGGCACATGTGTTCCTTGTAAGAAGGGTAAGCAGAGCAAGAAAGCACACAAGTTGGTGAAGTATAATCCAATCTCTGCTCCAGTTGAGTTGTTACACATGGATCTCTTTGGTCCAATACTGTTTGAAAGTATTGATGGTAGTAAGTATTGTCTGGTGGTAACTGATGATTATTCAAGATTCTCATGGGTTATGTTTTTGAAAGAGAAGTCTGATACGTTTGAGAATTTGAAAGTGCTAATCAATCGATTAGAGACAGGTTTTAATTTGAAAGTTAGAAAGATTCGATGCGATAATGGTACAGAATTTAAGAATCAGTATCTCGCAGGTTTCTATATTGAAAAAGGTATCATTATGCAATTCAGTTCTGCATACGATCCACAGATGAATGGTGTTGCTGAAAGAAAGAATAGGGTTTTGATTGAGACTGCTAGAACTATGCTAGCTGATTCATCTCTACCTGTTCATTTTTGGGGTGAAGCTGTTGCAAATGCTTGTTACACTATGAATCAAGTTTTAACTGTTAAGCGACTAGGTAAAATGTGCTATGAGTTATTACATGGGATAAAACCTTCTTTGAAGCATCAAGAACCATTTGGTGCCCTGGTACCATTTTGAGGAGAAAACCAGGAAGTAAGTTTGATTCGAAAGTGGTTACTAAAGTGTTTCTAGGGTATAGTTCTCCTAACAAGCAAGTTTTCAACAATGAGACGAGATGTGATGAAGAATGGTCTGAAGTTGACGTCCAACGGAATTATACAAAGACTGCTAACAAAAGTCATCATAGATCTACAACTATGATGAGCTGATTGATTCATTTAATCTTGCTCCAGATCATACGGAGAATGACGTAGAGTTACAAATGCTGTTTAATTTACAGAACGAGCCAGAAGTGTCTGTACCTACTCCAACTCCATTACCTACAGTCGTTGAACCAGCACAAGATTCAGATCAAGATGTTGATCCAGTGTACGATACCTGCGGATCTGATATTTCAAGTGAGAATTCTGATAATCCTGAAGATGGAGATACGACGAATCTACAACACGAGATACCTGTTCCCGCACACCCAGTTCCCAGAACTACAGCTGCTCATCCTAGAGAAAATATAATTGGAGATCCAAATGCATGCGTTAGGACAAGAAGAAAAGTTCAGTTTGATGGTCAAGTTGATGCTCATATGACAGCTGCTGCTGTATATTACGAGTACTCATGTCATATCTCAAGAATTGAGCCAAAGACTACAAAAGAAGCTTTAAAGCATGTTGATTGGGTCATGGCTATGCAAGAAGAAAATCAGCAATTTAATCGTCTAGATATTTGGAAGCTAGTTACTAAGCCGAAAGGTGCAAAGATAATCTACCTCAAATGGGTTTGGAAGTGCAAATTAAACGAAGATGGTAATGTTACCCGTAACAAAGCAAGATTAGTTGCTACAGGTTATCAGCAAGATCCTGATTTTGATTACGATGAAGTTTTTGCTCCTGTTGCCAGATTGGAAGCGATTCGCATTTTCTTGACTTTCGCTTCTTTCATGAAGTTCAAAGTTTATCAAATGGATGTTAAGAGTGCATTTCTTTATGGCAAGCTAAACGAACGAGTATATGTCAGTCAACCTCAGGGTTTTGAAGATCATCTTCATCCTGACAAAGTTTACCTATTACGACGAGCACTTTATGGTTTACATCAAGCTCCTAGAGCTTGGTACGGACGATTATCGATTTATCTTATCAAAAAAGGATATCAAATAGGCACGATAGACTGTACTCTATTCACAAAAGTTCAAGATGACGACATTATTTAATCCAGATTTATGTTGACGATATTATCTTCGGTGCTACTAAGCAGGAACTTGTTGATGAGTTCGAACAGGTGATGAAGGACGAGTTCAAAATGAGTAAATTGGGTCTTCTACACTACTTTCTTGGTTTACAAGTCGAACAGACAGAAAATGGCATTTTTCTTCATTAGGCAAAGTATGTGAATGATATACTAGAACATTTGGTATGACTCAAGAACGTCCTGTGTCAACTGCATTAGCTTTGAATCATGGTATTTCGCTAGAGTGCGAAGGAGAACCTGTTGATCCTACGTATTATCGAGCAATCATCGGGTCGCTTATGTATCTCACTGCGTCTAGGCCGGATATTATGTTTGCAACATGTCTGTGTGCTCGTTATCAAGTTAATCCGAATACAGTTCATCTTACAGCTGCCAAGAGAATCCTACTTTATTTGTTGTATTCGCCAAATCTCAGCATCTGGTATTCGAACGATGAGAAGTTTGATCTTGTAGCTTACAACGATTCAGATTATGCAGGTTGCAAAATCAATAACAAATCTACATCAGGAGGATGTCAATTTTTAGGTGAAAGGCTGGTAACCTGGCAGTGCAAGAAACAAACTGCAGTTGCTCTTTCCACGTGTGAAGCTGAATATATAGCTGCTGCTAGTTGTTGTTCGCAAGTTGTTTGGATCCAACAACAACTCCGTGATTACGGGCTAAGAATCTCTTTCTCTCCTCTCTATATTGATAATACTACTGCTATAGCGATCACTAAGAATCCTGTTCAACATTCTAAAACAAAACACATAGGTGTTAAATATCATTTTCTTAGGAATTGTCATGAGAAAAAGGTTATTGAGGTTAAGAGAATAGGCACTAAGGACCAAAGGGCTGACTTATTTACTAAGGCTTTTGATAGACCTAGGTTCTTATTCCTACTAGAGATGAATGGCATTGTTGATCGAGACAAAGTGATTTCGGATGTTGTGTGCGAGGTTTAGTCAAGACTTTTAGACTTTGCATGTAGGATGCATGACATATAGATTTTTAGTTTCTGATTATCTGTATTGCATATTTTTGCTTTCTGTCTGCATTTCTTTGCATGATTTATCTCATGTTTGCATGCTAGTCTGTAGATATTTTCTCTTTGGTTAAAATGCTAAAACAAAAAAAGATTTTATATTTTAGTATTTTAGGGGGAGTATATGTTATCAGCAGAAAATACCTAAAAATTGAAAAACGCCTCACCAGAAAATCTTAAAAAGTTGAAAAATCCGAAAATGAGCTTGTTTTGATTAATCTGTTGGAGATGATGAAATTATTGTACTAAGAATTGATATATTTGATTAGTAATGACTAATTTGAATGTTTATGTCTATCTGTTGTGTGATGTACTGATAGATGTGCCTTATGAATTCTTGGCATTAGATAATCATAATAAGAATAACGATCATCTGAGATTCAGAAGTCATGAACGATCTGTTGCATTTGAAGGTAGTCACCTAATTATCTCCGAAACTGTATCTAATGATAATTGTTGAGGAACTCAACAGTCGGTTGAGGGTATCCCCTATCATAATTGATAATCGTTAGAGAAAGTTGGGGGTGGATTTTAAGTTTAGGATTATCTGTTTGGCTGGTGCATACCACGTTGTCACGGGCCTAAGACTTTATAATCGAAACTAAACCCCGAAAATATCAGAGAATATTAGTTTATGTCAAAAGTAAGTGTCCCTTCTCGCTTAAGGTCGAAAAGTATAATTCCTTATTGCGGACCGTTCAAGCATTTAAGGGAGAACACCTTCGAGTGATCTGAGCACACAACAAAGAAACATGAGTTCATGCATAACAATGGAAAATCCATTCATGATGGCGTTCAAAATCAATATGTCAAAAGACAGTGATATGATCAAAAGGAAATATTAAAAGAAAATCAAAGTCAAAAATAATTGGTGTATCAAGATGGCAAAGTCCTGAAAGTTTGAAGAATGCTGATTCATGATGTGCTCATAAAGAACTCAGATCATTCTTAGTGTGACGCCCCCACGCAGCTTGAATTGTTTAATCACGACGTTCACACTGAACTATCAAGATTCTTGTCATCTGCAATATAGAGTTATACATATTATGACCATAAGTTGGAAAGATACTTATCTAGATATACTCTAATTAAATATATATATGAAAGTTTAACTTTCGATTCCGTTTTCCATGTCAACTTGAACATAATGAAGTTAAGGGCCTTGAGATTTATTTCGTGTGACGATTGGTCATCAGGAAAGTCTGCTTTAACTGTAGACCAATCCCCATGGTAAATATTGCGCCTATTCGGATAATCCAATATATTCTAAAATCTGCCGTTTCAACTAGATTGAAGATTATCAATACACTGATAGAAGCCAAAGGCTGACAGGGTTATTCAAAATGCCGTGAGAACCATCCTGTTCAATTTGAATGAAATACATGGAAAGAGATAACGGAAAGTTACATGTAATGAATTGACAACCCAATAACAACGCACAATCATAAGTGATGAAAGAATCAAGGATTAATGAACTTAGCGTGATCTCAAAAATCACTGCCCTATAGTGTTCAAGTAATTAATGCCAACATGATTGTCGAAAGTGTCCTGAATGAATATGTTCATGTTTAATGAGGATTGATATCAGTAATTGCATGATAATAGACATAGACTGGATAATTGAGAATGAACAACAGAAGTTGATTCAATATGTCAGTTCTAATCCATTTTTATATTGTTAATCATTTTGCTCATAAAAAGAATGTGGATTTGTATATTTCATTTATGGCTTGTTCTGATAACTGTAAAAACAACAAAAAGATTTTGGTTTACATGTTATTGCATTTCATGATAGAATGTCTTTCATTTGCATATTTTTAGTTGCATGACATTTTACATCAGAAAATCCATAAAGATTTTATCATTTCTTTATTTTCTGATTATCCTCGGAATGCATAACGACATCTAAAAGAACCTTGTTGAGATCAAGATATTTATGGCCACCAAATCCATAAGTTTGAAGTTCTTAGAGCTGGTGATTACTTGAAGGACTTTAATGATTTAAGGTTGTTAGTGAATTTAAGATGACATTACACTATAGGACTTACTCATGATAAACAAAATGTTTGGAGTAATAACCTCAATTAGGTTAAGTTGTTTGGATTACCTAAGTGTTAATGGTCATTTCTTGAAGGCTTTAGTGATTTATGACTCAATATGAAAGTGTTAGTTAGCTCTAAGATTGCCAAACGAGTCGAAATCCTAAGTTTGTGAAAATTGGAAAATTTGAAATTGCCTAAGTGGCTCACACGCACGCTTGATGTGTGAACCGTACGGGTAACCACACGTTTGAGGTTAACCGTACGGATGACCCTGATCAAAATTGGTCTAAGTCGACTGGGTCACACGCACGTGTGATAAAGATGAGACGCGCGGTTGATTGTGGATCGTGTGATCAACCGTACGGTTGATCATGAGAGTATAAATTGGGGTGATGAGCACAGAAGCTCACACTTGTGCACCCATTCAACTTTCTCTCTCAAAAATCGATCATCACCGATCAAGTTTTCCTCCGCAGCGTTTGTTTAGCATCTTTAGACGACCTCAACGCCACCCAATAGGTATGATTTCATCGAGTTTAAGTTAGTTAATTTTGTGTTTTAATGTGTCGAAACCCTAAGGGTTCTTAACTCGAATTTCATGAAATTGAAGCTTGTTTTGATGTATATCTGTGATTGTTTTGAGTTAAACGATACTTACACTTGCTATTGTGATGTAAATCGACACATAAAATGATCAAACAAGTGATCCCATTAATTTAAAAAGTGCATTTAATATTCGGTTTCATCAGACATGCACGAGTGACGTCACTCGCACGTGTGAGACATGACTCGCACGAGTCAGTGCACGGTTGATGATCAACCGTGTGGACCTTTGAGCTCACTCGTTTTTCTTGACTTTATTGATCACTCGTCTGCAAGAGCTGACACGTGTGATTAACCGCACGAGTCACCACACGGTTGACTCACTCGCTTAAGAATTTTGTCTCAACCGTGTACATTGTCTGAAACCATATTACTGCTCAAACGTGTCAACAGTGACACGAGTGACTATATCACTGGCACGGTTGATCTCTCAGCCGCACGTGTGACATGATCACTCGCACGGTTCATCATGTTTAACGAGTTTATGACACTTTGATGCAAATTCTATGATATTTTATGGTGATTGATTTATATATCTAACTGTTGTGTAAATGTTTCAGTTTTTGTTTAGATATCATCAAATGGCTGAATAACAAGTCAATATTCCGGTTGTTAACGTTGAAGGACAGGGGGAGCAACAAGCTAATCCTCAAGCTAATCCTATTAACCCACCTGCTCAGCAAGAGATTCCTCTAGAGAAGGGAGAACTGAACAATCAAGTTGCTCTTTATGACACTAATCTTGAGAGAGGTTCTCACTTTAAGGAGATTGTTAAGTTTCTTAAGAGATCAAGGATACACACTGCTATTTCTACTGAATGCACACCATACTACAGCCATCAGAGAGAGTTCTGGAGAAATGCTGTACTGGATGTAGATGAAGGTAAGCTTGTTAGTAAGGTTCAAGGACATGATATTACTATTTCTAAGGATGTGATTAGAAGGATTTTGAGTTTTAATGACGAGAACTGCTCCCACATGACTATCAGTAGAGAACGAATTCATGGTTGCTTTAGAAGATGTGCTTATTCTGGTTAACTTGGTGGCAAATCACTGATGAAGACACTACCGCCTCCACAGTTTAGATATCTTGCTCACGTGATTATGCATTGTTTAAGTGGACGCAAATCTGGTTTTGATAAGTTGAACGAGAAAGTGCAAAGTATGTTTGTGGCACTTGTTTTAAAGGCACCATACGATTTCTCGGGATTTTTCTTATACTACTTCAAAGCAAACCACTTCAGTACTACTCAGAGATACCTGATCTATGCCCGTTTTCTTCAATTAATCATTAATGACGCTGCACCTGATCTACCTAAGCTTGAAGAGGATATTATCCACCTGAAGCGGATGAATCTGATTACTTTCCGCAGAATGGAAGAGACAAGGAATGAGGATTTAAAGCCTGACTTTAATAGAAAGCTCATTTTTCATCTAATCAAGGAGAACTATCGATGCCCAGCAGGTAATGCTTGGAGGAATGAGGATTCAGACTCTAACTATGAAGTTACAGATGAGGAAGGACAAGGTGATAATCAGAAAGCTACTGGTAATGTTCAAGGAGGAGGTAATGTTGATGATGAGATTATCGAGGGTGATGATGAAGCGATAGAGGAGGATGTCAGCTTGATTCAAAGGAAAAGGAAAGGAAAGGATCCTATGACCTCAGAACAACTCAAGAAGAAGGAGAAAAGAACGAAGTATTCTTATGAGTCACCTCAGAGATCATCACAGGGAGGTTCAAAACAACAAGCTCAGAGGAAACCATCCGGGTTTATGAAGGATGCAAGGGTTGCTGTTACATCACCAAAACCTGCCACAATAACACCTCAGGTCACGTCAGATGAATATATGACTCAGCAAAATCTGTTGATGTCTTTGGTCACGAAAATAACTAATCTTGAGAATCAAGCTACTGAGGAGAAGAATATCAGTCTTGCTAAGATTGAATCATTGGTGGAAGAGAACAAGAGGTTATCTGATTGGTTGGACCGATAGAAGAGTAGGACAGATAAGTTGAAGAAGAAGTTTTTGGTGATTAAGAGTGAGAACAAGGAGAAATTGAAGAAGTTGAATGAAAGAATCGAACAGCTTACCTCTGGTAAAACAAAGTTGATTAAGGAGAGAGGAGAAGAATTTTCTTCTGATTTGGGAAATGACAATGAGAAAGACGACGAAGACGATGCTGGAACTGGAGGAACCTCTTTTGATATACCGTTAGTGATACCTATTCGAAGTTTTAATGAATATGGTGAGGTCTTTACTGCTGAATATTATATGAATTATTCAAATGTTTTTAATGATGCAGAAAAGGGGGACGTTCCACCAAGTGAGTTTCCTTTGGAACAGCTTGCTGCTCTGGCATACGATAGCGAAAACAAGGCTCCACAAGAAGAGTCATTGTCAAGTATCCCTCCCGAATCAATCCAAAATATCAACTTAAGTGATTTTGATTATTTGTTTGCTGATGAGAAGAGTGAAGATTCTCTTGGTAAAGATAGTTTGAAAGAGGATGTGATTATTGAGTCCGAGGATGAATTTGTGACAGAATCTGATGATGAAGAAGAAGAACAAGAAATTGAGATTGTTATGCCTTCGCTTGAGCCGTACTCGCATCCGTCACTCAACACCTTAAGTGATTTCTTCAATCTGAGTTGTGAGGAGAAAAGAAAGAACTTAATTGAATTACAAAATGCGAGGAAGGTATACAAAGAACAAGTGAAAGAAGTGGATGTTATGATAGAAAGGAACAAGAAGATCCGACATGAGAAACTGCTCGTTGAGAAAGAAAGATAAGAAACTGAATCAAAAGATAAGAAACTCCGAGCCGAACAAGCTAAAGCCGAGGCATGGAATGAGATTAAGAATTGGTTTGTACGGGATAGGGTTAAAGTGAACAGAAATGTTGTAGAAGACGAGATCCGTCAGAGTTGGTGGAAATAAAACGTTGTTAACCCTGATCAGTTGAATAAGCCAGAACTTGAGCCGAAGTTTGTTACTTTCTATGAGAAAGGTAAAAGAACCAAGAAGTACTCCAAGGGTAAAATTTTGAGTTGGGGATATTTCAAGGAGATTAATTGTTTTGCGATCAAGAGGGAAGGCGGAGTTGATTACATGGCATGTCCCAGTCACTTCAAAACTCTACCGTACGTTGAGATCATGCAACTTGCTAAGCTGAAGATGTTGAACGCTGAAGATTGTGACCTTTCCAGGTGGTTTCAAAGAAAACTCAGATATGAGTATAAGACAGGGAAATGGGACATCTTTAAGTCAACGGCAGCTAGGTTTTCCATACACCCGACAAAAAAAATTCTAAGGGAGGGCCTATCCATGTTGTTAAGTTCCGTCCAGCTAAGTATATGAAACAATCTCCCTTGATGCCATTACCTAAGGATATCTGTAAGAACTTCAGATGGTGGTTCTATGATGAGTTGTCGGAAGAAGCAGTGATTCTGGCTGCAATTGAGAAGGAAGATGGAAGCATAAAGTTCGACAATGTGAGGATTTTAGATCCTATGTGGCTGAGGAACTTATCGAGATTTAATGTGGAGACTCTTCACCGCCATCACATTACTTTTAGAGATGATCGAAAAGATGAAGCTATGAGATATCAACGTGTGATCGATGTCTACTATGCATACCTCAACAGAAACAGTGATGCTCAAAGCTCAAACCAAGTTCAAGCCAGCTGATCTATGTCGGATACTGTGTTGCTCGTTTGTTTTTAGTTTTTGATGTTTGTTTATGCGAGAGAGAGAATCTGGATCTGTAATAACTTTACTAAACTGTTTGTGTTTATGAACTTACATGGTTTATGGACGTTTACTTAATTGTAATAGATGTTCTAGGTCCTAAGGGGAGTTGTTGATGCATTTTATGCAAGTCCCTAGACATCTACCCACGTTCATTGCAGGTACAACAGTTTACAGGCCACCATGATCGCTCGTTATTATCCTATCTGTGTTTGTATGTGGTTACAGGAACTGCAGGAACGAGATTTGGATGTTTAACTATGTTAGACTTAGTCAGACGTACGAGTGAAGCCTCACTCGTACGGTTGACAGGCTCATACGCGCGGTTGATGCTGAGCTAAGTCACAATTACAACCTAAATGAGAAGACACGAGTGAGTGATCACCCGTACGGCTGATGAAGCCAACTCGTCGTGTGATGGATGACTCGTACGTGTGAGTCAATAGTAGGGGTATATAAAGTCTTATGTTCTTCATTTTAGGTTAAGCCTCTCATTTGTTACACACACTCAGATCTGGTGAGCTCCTCCGATTCTCTCTCAACCCAAATCACCCAGGTGTTGAATAATAGCTCTAGGTGTTGATCTAATCACACTTGATTTAGTTGTAGTTTGACTAAATTAATCCCAAAAAGCTTAACCTATTCACTAAAGGGTTTGATTCACTTATTCCGCCATTGTGTGAGTTAAATCTGGTTGATTTCTAAGTTCCTAGTCATGTTTCATCATATTCAAATCAAAGTTTGAATCTACAAGATATAATAAGATCAAAAAGCTAAAAAGCTTGATCTTATGATGATGATGAAGTTGTGATTAAGAAGAGAAGAAGAAGAGGAAAATTTAAGAACTTACAATTTTAGTGTGAGAAAGACTAGAGAGAATATTAGAGAGTAAGTGTGTGTAAAATGAGAATGAGATCAAGTGTGAAATGGAAGAATGAGGCTTGTATTTATAGTGGTGGAGGTGGTGCTTTGTGTCTCCAAAACCGTAGGCCAGGGAGGAAGGGAGGGGGGGCAAGGAGGACAACTTTTTGCTTTTTGCATGGTGGTGGTCTAAAGGTGGTGCTTGTTATTGGGATCCCATGCAACATGTGTAGTAATGGTTAACAAAAATGCTAGTATGTTGGCTCATCTTAATGGTTTTTGTCCTACATCTTAATGGGTCATAAATCCATTTAAATTGGGCTAACTTAAAAGTCCAATAGCTAGAGTAGGGTAGGCCTAAGTCCATTAAGGTAAAAAGTCGATTAAGACTAACTAGTGTGCATTAGTAAAACACTAAGCGTAATTAAGAAACCATCAAGCCAAGTAATTGTTATTAATAAATAATAATTAGTATTACGTAGTCATAATATTCCAATTATGACAAAAGTTTAACGTGTACAAAGTACATAGCTTGTTGTAAACGTCAAGTGACACTAACGGTCATAAAAGCATTCGGGGACCTAGTTAAGTGATTACGCACTTAATAAAACGTTGTAAGATATTAACAAGAGTAATTAATCATGAATAAAGATCCCAGAGCATAAACTAGCTCAGTATGCACATATACGCAGATTCGTGCAAGTATAGGGCACAAAAATATAAGTCAAAAAAGTCGGGTCAATACAGATGTCAAGTATGGACCGAACCCGACCCAATTATTCTATGCTTGATCATTAGCGTATAGCTCTTCTTTTCTCAACAGTCCCAGTACCAATCTCAAGTGCTCTTCATGATCTTGGTTGTTCTTCGAGTAGATAAGGAGACAACATGTGCGTTAGTCAATGACAAACTTGTCCAGATACGGACTACACACACGGTTCATGAGGTCCATGAACACAACATGTGCGTTAGTCAGTCCGAACGGCATAACCAAAAATTCATAATGGCCGTAACTAGTTCAGAATACGATTTTTGGAATATCGGCTTCTTTAACACGAAGTTGAGGATAACCGGAGCGAATATCAATCTTTGAATAAACGGATGAACCTTGTAGCTGATCGAAAAAATCATCGATTCTCGGAAGTGGATTACGATTTTTGATGGTAAGCTTGTTCAATTCTCGGTAATAAATACATAATCTGAACGAACCATCTTTCTTTTTGACAAATAAAACAGAAGCTCCTCACGGGGAAGAGCTGGGACGAATGAAACCTGATGTATGCGAGGTGTACTACGAAATACTATTATTTTTGTTACGAAATAATATTAAATACGATACAATTTTACACAAGTTATTTATTTATTTATAGAATGAATATACCTAAACCTTGCTACAACACTTATAGGCAGTGTACCTAATCATAGAGTAGTGTAGTTTTTAGTAAGTCCGGTTCGTTCCACAGGGAGCTGGCTAAGTTTAACGCTATATTTATTTTAAACTATATTTGTATATATATATATATATATATATATATATATATATATATATATATATATATATATATATATATATATATATATATATATATATATATAAGCAGTATTATTATTATTATAAAAGGGGGTTTTAACCGTTTAATGACCGGTTTGTCGATTTTAAGTCCTAATGCAAAATATTAACTTAATTTAAAGAGTAAAGTAAATGACGATAAATAAAATTGCGATAAAATAAAAGTCCGATAATTAAAAGTGCAATAATTTAAAGTACGATAAATAAAATGACAGTAAATAAAAATGCGATGAGATATAAAATAAAGGAATTATGCTTATTTAAACTTCCATAATCATGATGTTTGACGTGTTGATTTTAATTTATTACCATGGGTTAATTGTCCTTTGTCCTGAATTATTCGATATGTCCATCTGGTTTTGTCCATAATAGTCCATCGGTCATAATTATAAAGTGCGAGAGTCTTCGCCAAATTAAGCTTATACTCGAAGTCAAATATTCCAACTAATTGGGGATTTAAACTGTAACAAGGTCTTAATACTTTGTTTAATGAATACACTAGGTTATTGACTGTGTGTAATCCAAGGTTTAATACTTTGTTAACAATTACACCAATTACCCTTGAATGTAATCCACCCCTATTTTAATGAGTCCAGTGACTATTAATTCATCCCCGTGTCCAGTCAAATGAATAATTATTAGTATTTATAGATATCCTGCCCACCGTACCCAATCAAGCGTATGTGGTTAAATATAAATACGTCAAATTATAAATCTCTATATTAAATCAACGAGATATCATTTAATTAATATAAAACCCATTAATAGCCCATAGTCCAATTTCTACAAGTGTCGGTCTTTTGTCCAAACCCCAATTATGGTCCAAAGCCCAATAACCCAGTCTTAATATTTAGTCCAACATCACGATTACTTCGGCTTAAATAAACATAATAATAACTTAGCTACGAGACATTAATTTAAAAAGGTTGAACATAACTTACAATGAGTATTAATCGTGTAGTGTTACACGGACAGAAATTTGACTTACAAACTTAAAACATTCGCCACTATAACCTTATTATTATTAACTTAATATTAAAATTATAATTATAAAATATAAATATAAATATATATTGAGAGATAGAGAGTAATTGATTGAATATGGTGTACATAAACTCGTCGAATTCACTGCTATTTATAGGACTTGGCCATGAATAGTGATCCATGTGATCGCATGGATTTAAAGCCTCCAGGCCATGCGATCGCATGGCCACCTTCCACTGGTCACCATGCATTAAAAACGTGGGCTGATCGTATTTTTTAATATATATAATATAATATATATAATTTAATATAATTATATATATTATATTATGTTCTTGTGCATCGTTGACTTATAATTTTAGGTCCGTTGATTTGCGCGTTGACAGTTGGTTCATGTCCCGGTTCCGGATTTTCAAACGTCCTTCCGTACGATTTAATATCTTGTACTTTGCGTTTCGTGGCTCGTACTCTTGTAACTTTTAGACGTTTCTCATCAATAAATTGAACCACTTGGATTGTACTTTGTACTTTTT
This sequence comes from Rutidosis leptorrhynchoides, assembly GCF_046630445.1. Taxonomy (NCBI): domain Eukaryota; kingdom Viridiplantae; phylum Streptophyta; class Magnoliopsida; order Asterales; family Asteraceae; genus Rutidosis; species Rutidosis leptorrhynchoides. Next base: position 79,190,918 of record NC_092341.1, on the reverse strand, counting down.
AGCGTTTTGGTCATTTGCGTCTTCAAATCGTCGAATTTGTCTTTTGTCTTCACCTTTTACTATTTAAACGAATATCACTTGTAAATAGAATAATTGCAACCAAAAGCTTGTCTTTCTTGAAGGATAATGCTATGAAATATATGTTCGTTTTTAGCATTATCAAATATTCTCACACTTGAGTGTTGCTTATCCTCAAGCAATATAGAACTTGAATATAACTTTACTAGAATCACTTCTTTATTCTTCACACTTTGTACATCAGTGATTTTGATACGGCGGTATGAACAATGATAGTAACGTTGTGGTTTACAGTCTCACATGACTATGAAAATTTAGATCCTTAAGGAAATTGGATCTTTATGAAAACATTTGATCTTTTGAAAATTCAATCTAGCTTTTATCCTATATAAGTTTTCCGGAATAACCCTTCACCGGTGTTTGCAAAATGTTTTTGTGGGTTTTGTGGGTTTCAGATTTGAAAATTTTAGCTCAAAACTTATAGTTTTGTGTCACCCACTTGCTAACCTTTTATTAGGAAAGCAACACGTCCAGTATACTTGCTCCGTATATTAACTTTCGGCAAACTACCGTCCGGTTGTAAAGGAAAGCATTGAACAAGCAACTGTTAAGGTAATGTCTAATGACATGCTTTTAATTATGGTCCACAACGTGTCGGATGCAATTACTATCCTTTGTAGAAGCAATAGTAAAGATCACCCTATAATTTTTTTCGGTCTGGCACAAGGTCCTGTCTTCGACCATGCTATGCAACCACCGTTCTTACGGTTGACACCCGATTTGGTTCAGGTGACCTAATGAATCTCGGTAAATTCTTAGGATTTTACGTTCAATGGTAGTGGAAAGTTAAGGGTAAGACTGGAAAGTTAACAAAAAAGTACATGCGTCAGGTATTTTTTCTTAAACTGTGTGTTTTTTGTCTGGGGACAATAGATTTAGGACAGAGGGAGTATAAGCTTAAAACATGCATGAAGCATATCTATTCAAAATTATGAGCATACTAGTCGAAGCATGTCAAGTAATAGTGATCAATAGGGCAGATATGATAACTCAAAACGTTATTCACATAATAAGTTATCATTAAAAAAATCATACACTAAGTTTCAGGTTATTCAACTAAGAGCATATCTCTTTGTATACTTGGTGATGAACATATGTATAACCTAAACATATAGAACATGTTAATATTTCACTTATCACGTAATGTTCAAAGCTAAATTGGTGTTCAAATAATCACTTATTAGGTTGACTAGTCCAATTTTCGCATGAGAATGCACACATATATGAGTTTCGGAAGAAATGGTACCATATTCGAGGAAAGTTTGCTTCATCCATAAACCTTGAGAACATGATCTTCAATTGATACATACTCGACTTTGGTAGTAGAGAGAGTGCTACAGGTGTTTGTTCCTTTGAGAGCCAAGAGATTATGCATAAACCAACTAATGCACATACACCATTCTTCTAAAAAGTAGCTGATAACTCCTAAATTATATAAGTTTTTCATAACATTTTAAGGAGTTATCTTGGTATTTTGAAGTCATTTTGAAGACTTAAACACAAAAAAATGGGTAAAAATGGGAAAAAGATATTTTTAATGTTTTTGTTTGAGAAATGTGTTAAACATGATAAAACCAGAGAAAAAATGCAGAAAAGGCATGAAGCCGCCGGCAAGGTCATGAAGCCTACGGCTTGATGATGATTCTAGAACTTTCTAGAGAAATCCAGAGATAAATGCAGAAATTCGAGGACTTGGTGAACAAGGAAGGAAGCCACCAGCTTGACATCTAAGCCACCGGCTAGAGGCCCTGACGTGTACTTAAAGCCCAATAAATAGGTAATTAAGGCAACTAAATCAGAAAAGATTGCGGATAAGTGAAGCCGCCGGCTTGGTAATCTCCAAACGCATTTTATTATGCTTGAAGATCATATTTTTCTTGGAGAAGGAGTAACCGACCTAGGGAAGCTGCGGGCTTGGGCACCGAATTTGTACACTATAAATAGAGGACGAATTCTACAGTTTTGTATGTACTTTTCTTAGGGTTTTCACCTAAGTTACGAAAACTCCTAGTTATTAGGTTATTTATTCAAGTTTCAACATTGTAATCACACTTCATTAAGTTATATTCAAGTTTCATTCAATTTTAATCTTCCTTTTTACTTTAAGGTACATGTCTAATTTACTTTCTTGTTATTCTTTTACTTTACTCATTACTTTTAGGAATGGCACCCGCGGGTAAAGGGCACGGATCCTTAATATCCACGAACCGCCCGCCAAGATTTTTTCATTGCCCGCGGGTACCCGTTTACAAAATGTGCACTTTAACTATTTTTTAATCACGGATACCCACTACCTGTGGGTAAACCCACGAATAATTATGAAAATACATTAAAAAAATTAAATTATATATTATATAATTAAGTATATGTATGCGGGTAAACGGGTATACCCGCGGGTAGCTCAAACGGGCATTACGGCTTGGCTGGTCAGATTTTACCCGCAACGGGTATGAGATACCCGCGACCCGCCCACGACCCACGACCCACCAACGGGTACAAATTTTTACCCGACCTGTGCCCGCGGGTACAAATTTTTATAAATACTCGCTCATCACGGGCACGGATACCCGCGAGTCACGGGTTTTTTTCCGTCCATTGCCATCCCTAATTATTTTTAAGTATTGTTCGTCAACCATTATGAACTAAACGTTCATAGTGATTACTTGGACAAAAACTTATGTTTGTCTGGGAAGCAGATGAAGTCACCGGCTTCCTCAGTCCAAGCCGTCGGCTTGGCTGAGTCTAGCCGTCGGCTTCGTAGTTCGATTTGTGCAGATTATGATTTTTTCAGATCTGTATAATTAGGTTCCTGTGATAATTGTTTGAACTATTTTAAATCTGTTATGTCTTAATAAACTTGTTTGCCATGCTTAATGATTAGATAACATGATTTTAGGGTTAATTAATACTTAATCTGATGATCTATTATTCAATCCACTTTACTTGTTTAGATCTAGTCAATCAAACGTAGTAATTGGATTGAATGCAACTAGGATAAACAACATTGGTAGTGATAAACTTGTTGAATATGAATCACACTTATATAATAGAATTCAATATTGTTAGGCTTAATCAAAGATCCTTCTTTTGGATGTGTTTAGTTAATGATTGCATGAAAACTTATTTAAGATTGGCTTTCAGCTAGTAACCTGAGTTGATCTAATTAGGTTTAATAGTATATCTATTTGTCAATCTATTTGCATGTTAATTAATCCTTATCACAAGATTAAATTGATATGTGCTATGTGATCAAAATAAACACTGGGAATTAAGATATTAGTTTTGAACATCACTTAGTTAATGTATGCCTCAAGTCCTACTTTATGAATGATATGCAACATTTAGCTTAGCCTTTTAGGGATGATAATTGGTCTATGATTGTTATCTTTCTATTTGTTAATACGAGTTATGAAACTTATCTATTATGTTTCCCGCATAATCTATTCGTTCATGTAACCACTTCTATTTTATATAGTTTATTCAAATCCAAAACTCTATTCTATCTTTCTTAAGATATTATTATTTAATTTACTAAGAACGTACCTCTATTATCTCTTTCTCAAGAGATAGTATTCCAAACTTAAACAACAATCGAAAATATAAAATATATATCTAGTTCTTTAATAAGAATTAGACTACATAAATAAACCAACATAAAACCGCTTCCACGCTCTCTTGGGACGATAACCTAAAATACTACATCTGATCGGATTTTGTTGCTCGTCAGGGTGTTAAAACTTAATTAAAAGGTTATATAAATTTAAAAGTTTAAAAGGCAAATTAAGCACTGCATAATTTTGCACATCAGTAGCGATCCACCATCATCCGAATCTCCAAGGCACATGATATCCATGATGCATAGAGCCCTTTAGATTTCTTGAAAGATCCTTTTAACGGCTCAAAAGTGTGACATATTGGGACTTTCCTTGGCATGGGTGATGAGCATAACAGTATGTTTGAAGTCTCACATGCATTGTTAGAAATATATGCATACATAGAACTCACGAATAATTTTCATTATAGTAATCATATATCACATCAAAATAAGCAATCATGCATAATAAACTCAATTAAAATTCACAGTACAAGTAACAATCATGCATAGCAAGCAAGTAATCATGATATCAAATAAAGACATGTTCCATAGCATGAATATTGATGAGCATATACCTAAATAACTAGATCATGTAGGCATTTAACTCGAAAATTAATATCAAAATATGATATACATTAAATCACTACTTATTTAGTTATCTTTTAATATATAGCCCCATAGTGCACTTAAATGATATAACGTAACAAGCAATCACATAACTCATGGAAAGCAAGCTAATATCAAATTGCTTATCAGGCACTCAACAATTATGATCTAAGGGAATTATCATCATGTCAACATATGTTAACTTGACTACGTATAATGTTAACTAGTTAACATTTTCCATGTTTTATAGTTAACAATTTCGAGTGTTCTATTAGATCATGAGCATAAAAATATCCAAACATAATTTTTCAACATGTTAATAAATCATAAGCATGTAAGCATATAAGTATGATGAAAAATATACGGCATGTTGGATCTAGCAAATATTAAGCACAATATCTTTACAAATAAAATTAAATTAGCAAGTAAATGATCCTTAAATGTGTAGGGTAACATTTTTTAATGTGATTTCAAGTAACATGGGTTCCAAAGAGATAACTCAAGTTTTCAAGCATGAAGATCATATGAGCATACAAGTATGACAAGTAGATTTGCACATATAAGCATACAATTATGACAAGTAGATATTGCACACATAATCATACAAGCAATGAAAACATACATGGCATATGTGAAAGATAAAACAAAGATTAGGCAATTTACACCCAGTGTATAATGAGCGAAACCCTATAGTGAAACCTAGAGTGTAAAGCATACAATAAAGCATTTTATCAAGCAACAATTCAAGTTTTCCTTCTAATGGGTATCCTAGAGACGTACCTACCTCTTAGAGTCACACCTTCACCTTTAAGTGATAATATATCATTAATTTTCATAAGTTTGTCTAGCACTTATCATACCAAAAATTTAAGTGTATATCTTAGGTTGATTTAAGAGTGCTATCTTAGAGTCACTTTGATTCATGAGTTGAGTAAGACTTTGAGAACACTCATCATGCTTACATCAATCTTATTGCATGTAAGTTTAAGACTCAAGACAAAAAGTTTGAATAAACATTTGTGTGGGATAAGATTATCTAACTCTTTGACATATAAAAGGTTAGTGAAACTTTTGATTTCACTCGTTTGTTTTAGGTGTTCGTTTGACGCAAACCTAATCCTAGTTTAGAAATTAAGAGCATAAATTATTCTTAAAGTTTTCTAACCTCTAATATTAAGGATCATTCATCCTAATATGTCTAAGTGTGTTTTAGACATTTTAACAACTCAACAAACGCTTATGCGTTTAATTAACAATTTTTATCAATGACTACTTTTAGCGATAATCTATGTCTTACAATAATGTGTTAGATGTGATGACCCGGAAATTTTCGATCAAATTTAAACTTAATCTTATAATGATTCCGACACGATAACCAAAGTCTATTAGATTGAATTTTAGAATTTTTGAACTATTTCATGAAAGCATTTAACCCGTGACTATTTCCAAAGATTCACGAACAATTGTTTGTAAATAAATAAATAAATTAATAAATAAATAAATAAATAAATAAATATATATATATATATATATATATATATATATATATATATATATATATATATATATATATATATATATATATATAAATGTAAGTATATGAATATTAACTTAAGATTATAAAATATAATATAACTATTAGAAATAAATATGTAAAATAAGATACAAGATATTATATTTTTATATATATATAAAAATTACTATCCAATATAAGTTATCACATAATATAGACAAAAGTATATATATATATATATATATATATATATATATATATATATATATATATATATATATATATATATATATATATATATATAATGATTTGAAATAATAATTTAAACATTTGAATTAAATATGTAAATAAAATACGAAATAATTATGCTGTAATCTAAGATGAATTTATATATAAATAGATATCATTCTATGTGTAATTAAATGTATATTATAATATATATAGTATATAAATATTCAATTATATATTATATAATTAGTAAACATTGCATAAATAATAAATCGTAACCTTAATATATTAAAAGTAATTAAAATTTAAAATTTAGTTATTAATATTATTATTATTCCTTTTCATTATGATTACAAATAAATACTAATATCAATATTAATATCAGTATTGTTAACATTACAAAATAACATATAGATATAAAATTTGTTATGTTTAATTTATTATATTATTATTAATGTTATAGTTATCATTATAGTTAATAGTAAAATTTTAATTAGTATTATGATTATTATTTTTATAGTTATGATTATTATTATTATTATTTATATAATCTTGATTATAAATTATTAATAATAGATATGGAATCCATACGTATAATTTAAGGACCCATTGCAGTTTCAAATAACTTTCGTTCTGTTTAAATTGTTGAAGTAAATTATATCTGTCGACCTCAAATCTTGAATCATTCCAAATTCTGTTACAGGTCCATATCAATCTTTATTTTTTTTTATTATTTCTATCTGCTTGAATAATCTTCTGTAAATTCCCAATCCACTATAAATCACTTGTATTACTCAAAGATATTCATAAAGTCATTCAATTATTCATTTTTATTATCAGTTAAAACTATTACGTCCTTTAAATTGATTGAATTATCAGAGAAAAATTTGAAAACCAGTCGTCTGCCCTGTTTTGTTTCCATTTTTCCAAAATTCGACTTTCTAACAAATTTTAAAAATCTATTAACGCAATGATGTTAGGAATTCTTCATTGAAATTGTCTGTAAAATCTAGGATTCCAATTCGTTTTATTAATTGAGAATTTCGAAGTCAAAGTTATATTTTCAAAAAGTCAACTCCGTGTTCATTATAAAATTCGAGATTTATACAATGTTTTGGATCCAATTGAGATTACAGAAAGGTTATAGAAGTGATTAGGAATCTTTTTCATGTTATGAGTATAGTCTAAAACATATTAAAAGTTCAAAATTGATTTTTAGTTTTGTCGCGTTCTTGATGTCTGTTCAGCTCAAGTATTTTATTTTCTATTATTACATCCAATTCAGTTATGATACAAAATGATTTGGCTTCGTTTAATAATCCTAAAAACACATAAATAAATCGCTGAGTAAATGATTTGGGTTCTGTTCGAATTAAAGGTTGAAGAGGATGAAGAAAATAGAACATAAAATAGATCAGAGTTAAATACAAATGGATTCGGTTTTAAAATAGAAAATGGGCATCAGCCCAATGATTAGAGTGTTTGCGGTTATTCGAGAGGTCGCTGGTTCGAGCCCGGGTTGGGGCGTTTTCTTTTTAGAAAAAGTTTTTGAGGTAGTTCTCTTCATTAAAATTATTAATATTATTGTCATTATTATTATTAATATAAATTATTATTGTTATTGGTTTTTGAGGTAGTTCTCTTCATTAAAATTATTAAAATTATTGTTATTATTATTATTAATATAAATTATTATTGTTATTATTATTAAGTATTAGTGATATTATTGGTATTATTAAGTATTATGAATATCCTTTATTATAAGTACTAATATTATTATTATTATTATCAGTATTATTATGATTGTTATTAATCCTAGTATTATAGTTATTATTATTATTATTATTATTATTATTATTATTATTATTATTATTATTATTATTATTATTACTAAAATAAGTATTACCTACCATTTATTATTTATCATAATTAAAAAATTACAAATATGATTATTATTATTGTTATTACCGATGTTATTATCATGTCCAATATTATTAAGTAGTAATGTTATTAATATTTGTATTAGTATTATTATTATTATAAGTATTACTATTATTGTTAATATTATTATTAATATTATTATTAGTGAAAGGATTATTAGAATAGATATTATAGTTATTACTATTATCACTATTATCATTAAAATTATTAAAACTCCTTATCATAACTATCATTAACAGTAAAATTAATATTTTTACAATTATTATTATTAAAATCATTATTACTATCACTAATAGAATTATTAACAATATTATCTTTATTAGTAATAATAAGTATTATTATTATTATTATTATTATTATTATTATTATTATTATTATTATTATCATCATATTTTACCATTACTGATATTATTTTAGTATTATTATAAATACCATTTTTTTACAAACAAATATATATACATAAATATATTTAATACATATTACATAACAAAAACTTATATATATTTTTTTATATATATACAAAATGAATATATAATGAAATACATAAGTTATTAATATAAAAATTATATCACTAATAATAATATATATATATTTGTTCAATTACAAGTATATGTTTTAATATATATACGAATGATATAGGTTCGTGAATCCAAGGTCAACCCTACATTGTTCAATATCGCCATATGTAATTTTACTACAAAATACAGTATTGTGAGTTCATTTGATTCCCTTTTACTCTTTATATTTTTGGGACTGAGAATACATGCGTTGTTTTTACAATTGCTTTATTAAATGCTTTTAAAATATATTTTTGAACTTCGAATGCATGAAATGCTTTTATAAATGTTTGACGAGATAGACACAAGTAAAACATTCCTCGACTGAATTATTATGCAGACAGAAGTTCTACGGATTATTATTGAATTATGTGGACATGATAATTGCCACCGTTGAATTATGTGGACAAGATAATTGCCACTGTTGAATTATGTGGACATGATAATTACCACCGTTGAATTATGTGGACATGATAATTGCCACCGTTGAATTATGTGGACATGATAATTGGCACCAATTGATGTGAATGTTATGTATCGAGAGAATGATTTTTATACACAGGTTATGTGTATTAGTTTTTGTGCACGAGATATGTATACGGTTACTAAGATTTATGAAAAATGGATTTCGTACACGAGAAAGGTGTACTGTATTTAAAAGATATCGCATGTACATTACAGGTGGGTGTAGGATTCGGGCCCATTTGTACCATGCAGCATTTAAATCTTGTGGTCTATCAAAATGATGAATTTTATTGTTTTATGATAAACCTAAGAACTCACCAACCTTTTGGTTGACACTTGAAAGCATGTTTATTCTCAGGTATGAAAGAAATCTTCCGCTATGCATTTGCTCATTTTAAAGACATTATTTGGAGTCGATCATCACAATGGGACCAGATGTTGGTGACTTCGTCCAGATGGATTAGGACGGGGTATGACATTAGAGCATCATAAATTATAATGTAAACTTAATATTATATCCATAGGATGCAATATAAGTTATTAAATGCAAAACCATAGTCGAATATTAGACTTTAATTGTTAATTTTGAATAGACCGTTCTGCGGTCGATGCTGTGGTCGATCGTAAGCATTAACCACAGAAGACTGGTAGAGTATCCTAGGCTTTTTTTTTAAGAATTTACTTTTTACATTCTTATAAATGATTTTGATTTTTAGCATAAATTACATAAACTTCTAATGACTACTACTCTAGCAATTTAGACAAGAATAATAACATTTAAGTATAAGCCTAGAATGAGTTCTATCATCACAAATATATCTCATTAAGCATAGATGATGAAAATCATATACTTCCCCTTTAGTAAGACTACAAAGTTGAGCTTTGGAAATCTACACTATACCTAGAAAATGGAGAACTTAGACTACACTCTTAAGATCTAATTTGGCTCCTATTGATGTCTCTTAAGATTTATTTGTTATGATTCTTTTTGTGATCTTGTCATTTATCCTCTCTTAATGCTAGCATATTTTCTTGAGTATTTGCTTTGTTGAAGTAATTTAATGAGAATGATCCTTTACATTTTAGCTCAAGGATGAATTCACTCAAATGACCATCACATTTTATTTTGGGTGATTAGTTTTATGTTCGTAAGATCTAATAAGAATATGTATTGATGCAATGCATATATTGACATGTTTTTATCTTATTTCTAATTTTACGTGCAAGTACATAAGACATTTTATCCAATTATATTCATAACATGTTTTTACTTTCAAATGAGTTATGACCTAACTATCATGTTAATATATATGCATATAGCAAGCAAGAATTCAAGTAGCACATTTATTTGCAAGAAATGTTACCTATACTGATAATGGTCCTTCAAATATGTCCATCAAATATTACATCACTGTCATCATGTTCTTTGTATTTGGTGAAGGTACTTTATTAAGTGACAAATGCTTTGAGTACTTATTATCAATCACTTCATCAACATCTTGTGTCATACTTCTTGTATGTTCCTACAACTTGTTAGAGACACAAAACATAGTACCCAATGTTTGTTGAGTCCTAGATTGTTAGCATCAAATATTCTCACCATAACTCCTCTTTGTACCTTTCTCAAGGAATAGACTAATGTTTTTTAGACATGTTTATATTTTAAAATTTGACAAACCAATTTCATGTCTTGAGTGAAAATAATAGATCTTGTACGCTTATAGTTGTTCGAAAATCACTAACACTTATGGGTTGAAAACTTGACCTTTTAAATGAGTGTCTTTTAATGACGATAATTAGCTTCACATTAGCAAATGTTTAAATATTGTCAATAAATAATATAAAACTAATATTATAATCATTTTAAAACGATTCAACACCTAAAAGTGTCAAACCACGGCCGATCTTAAAATTACGAAAGCACATTTTGATCAGAGCCTATGCGGTCGATCCATGGTCGACTGTAGGTTCGACCGCCTCCAGGTTTGGCACAATGTTTAGTTTTATAAAAGGTGTTTTTTGAAAAGTTTTTGATAGGTTCACTCAAGGTGTCTTTTATAGTCAAGTGTTGGTTTATCTTTTGGTATCATTGATTTGGAAATCATTTTTACTACATCACCACTTTTTGTCATTTTTAAAGAAAGATAATTCTTTTTCTTGTTCAAAATAGTCACAAGCTAGTGATATTAGTTTCAAATCATTATTAGCACTAAGTAACCTTTTATTTGACTATATGAGTTTCGAGAATACTTATTGAGATGCTTTGAGTCCAATCTTAGATATTATGTCTATCACTTAAGGCTCTCAGATGTGTGACAACCTACGTATTCTAGCATGTAAGATCGATTAATCAAGCACACATCAAGCAATAACTCATGTCATTTTTCATGCAAGGATTCAAGGCACAATTAATTTCAATTATCACATACATTGCATTGACCTAAGTTTCATGGCAAGTTTCAAGGTGCTTCTATTGTGTACACTATAGTTGTGATTTTGACCCAACCTCACATTTTTCTTTACATGCTTAATATGCGAGACTTATTTTTCAATAATTAACTTGGTTCATTCAAAGAATGTTTCATTGTTCAAGTTTTTCATTTTAATCAGTGTTTTGTTTATTATCACAATATTTAGAATACATAAGCTTTATAATATTAATAAACCAATTAATTTATAGATTTTTACTAAAAACAAGCAAGCTTACCTCACCATGTGAATGGTGGTATTTTTCTTCAATGTAATGGATGTAAGTTTGAGTATTCGTATTCCTTCCTTGACTCCACATCACGTGAGTGTTTTGAAGTTGCTAGAAAACATGTTTCTTCATTCTCTTCCTTGAAGTATCCAACTTCATTTGAGTCTTGATCATACCTTCTCATACGAAATTCTTTATCGTGATGCAAGACTAATTCTTCCAAAATATATTTTGCGTTCCAAACAAGTAGAGCTTAGTTCCAAGATCTTTGACTCGGGTTTTAGCACAAAATTGTTTTAGACACAACAAAAATGTTTTTTGAGAAAATATTGGAGCAACTACTCTGATACCAATTTTGTAAGTAACTAGAAGGTGGTGAATAGTTACTTTATGGTTTCTTAAAACTTTTTTGAAATCTTTAACAATTCAAACATAAGTTCTAAGTGTGGAAGCGTTCGCATTTTTTAATGCAAGTATGTAAAGAATGTAAGTGCACAAACACAAGGATTTATAGTGGTTAAGGAGGATGTTAACTAATCCTCCTTAATCCACTCTCCGATTCACTAATCGGGAGTTAGCGTCACTAAGCATTTCTCCAAACCTGATGGAGATCCTTTACACCAAATGATCTTCAATAAACCACACATACACTATCCCTAGATTACACTTGTCTTCACCTTGAACAAGCATCAATTTCCAATCGAAATATGAACAACTTCATAACATACCTTTAAGGAAGAAGGATCACTACATAAGATGATGTTCTTATCACAAGATCAAATCTACTAACTCAATCTCTCATTACTTAGATCAAACTTGTCTTTACCTTGAACAAGTATTAATTCGTAATGGAATTAATCAACTTCCTAGATTCCTTTAAGGAAGTTGAATCACTAAGTAAGATGGTGTTTCCTATCACAAGAACTATTTAACTTCCTTGACCCCTGTGGAAGTATCTCACAAAGTAAACTTAAAAGATAACAATGATAAGTATAAAATTTACATTATGATTCTACTAATTAAGTAGAATTTCTCCTACTCATGATCTCTAAGTATATGTAGATGACGCTTAGGAGATCACTTAATGAATATTTGGAAGTGTATTTGCAAGAGGTGGTCTTCAATGACTTCAAAGCTTGGTATTTATAGGAAACCTCCGCGACTCACCTCAAGGTCGATCGTGGATCGATCGTGCACCTGCTGTACTAAAATTAGATCCGTTATAGAGCCGTTGTAATCTGGACTTTTTGGCCATTTTCCCTATTAAGTGGCTGCAATATGAAGCCAAAAACACTTGGAACACTTTGTTTAACCTCTTTGATATTGGAAGTATTCATAGAGGTTGACATGAGCTTGCAAATAGGGAAAGTCATATTGTCCTTGCCTTGTGTCATTGATTACCAAAAAGGGTAAATGCATGACATTATTCCTTGACAAATGGCTATCTTCCAAAACTCATTTTAAAACTTACATGCATGTGTCAACATTTTATCTTGGAAGTATGCATGTGATTATTGACTCAAATAAACATATTTAAGCAAGTAAGCTTCCAAAAGTCTTTTTGTAAGACTTACATGCATGTGTCAACATTTAAACTTGAAAGCATGCATGTGATTATTTGACTCAAGAAAACATGTTTAATTAAGATTAAATAATCCAAGTATCAATATTAGCATGTCATGCTTTTGAGATTAAATGTGATGCATTAGTTAACCATTGAACTATAATGTCATCAATGGATAAATAATCATATGTGAACATTAAGTTCATCTCAAGAAAGCAATCATTCATCATATTTAAAGTTCATAAATCATGCTACATAATTAATGACCTTTTATAGATATTATAAAGCACACTTAGTCACACAAGTCATTTAAATAAATTGAGCTTAACATACACTCAATATGCCGACACATGTATTAGGGAGGAGCATCTCCTAATGGGATTTGGTGACCATCCTAAATATGTCTAGATACATTTTAAGATCAAAAATATCTTTTAAACACTTGTATATTTTCCTTAATCATAAGCTAAAATTTTATTAAGACATCATTAGGTGTGATTAACTAGGATCAGTATCGTAGTGATCAAAACTCTTTTGATTATAAAAAGGGAAACTATATTAATCTTTATTTGATCAACAGACATTTTGAGCAGGGATTATGCGATCGAACCATGGTATACCATGGTGTCGATCGTGTACAAGGTTTCTTAAAAATCGTGGTACAGGGCAGCCACGGTCTGACCTGAGGGCAGCCACGGTCTGACCTGCGGTCAACCGTGTACCTAGACCGTGCACTTTCTGTATTTTAAAATGACTTGTTTGATTTACTTGTTGTGTGCATTGGTCGTTTGCTAGAGAAAAAGTAGGTTTATGAATTTGCGTGTTTGTTTAATTCCATGTGTAATCACTCTTAGCAATGTTGTCATCATCAAAACAAAGATTCGAAATGTTCAAATATTATCATTGAGTTATTAACCAACACATTTGTTAGATTGTCAAAATCATTATATCGATGAAGCTAGCTTTTTAAAGCATAATAATGATGCTAATATAAAACGCAATCATGAAGATTTATAAAATGTGCATTTGAAATTGAAGGTCATGAAACACAGAAGTATTAAAATCTAATTATTTGGACATATTTGCAGGAATAATTGTTTATGAACAAAGGATATGGCTATTAACGAGCAGGTAGTGTAACACTCTGAGATCGGGACTAGGTGAAAATGACCAAATTGCCCTTGTATAGTGTTAATTAGTGATTTTATTAATTAAGGGTTTATGATTATTTGATTGTTTAGTTGAGACCAGTTTGTGACAAGGGTTATAAAACAGGTTTGTTTATCTAAATTGGACTCCGTTAGCACTGCCTAACGATGTACTAAAGATATCAGAGATAGCTGGTAAATACCTGTGTGAAGTGGGGTATGAGATTTTAACCCAAATAAGTGTTAATTGCATATACTTCTTTATCTCATTTTATTTCTTTCTCTAGAAACATCACCAAACACCCCATACCTTACTTTCATCAATTCTCAAACCCAAAATCTCTAGATATCGATTTGATACTTGATTTGTGTTATAAATCTGTTCCTTGTGTCGTTGTGAATCAAACAAGGTAAGATTTGTGTGTTTCATGCTTGAATCTGTGTCAAATTAGGTTTTAAAGTTAGGTTTTGTCAAAAGTGTGTTCTAGTGTCAAATTGGTGCAAAATTGTTATTGTTTTGATGTAAATCTTGTGGGTTTATGTCCCAAAACATTCGTGTACAAGATGTGGTTGATTTTGAGGTCATAAACGAGTCCAGGATCGAGATTTGGTGGTCTGTGCTTGAAACCCGTCACTTTTGCAGCAGATGTTGTTGATGAACTACCTTCGGCCAATGGTCGTTGACTGAAAGGACCCGTTCATATACATTATAAACGATTCGCAATAGTTGATTACATCGCGAGGTATTTGACCTCTATATGATACATTTTACAAACATTGCATTCGTTTTTAAAAGACAAACTTTCTTTACATCGATAGTTGACGGCATGCATACCATTTCATAATACTTCCAACTATAATTGACTTAATAATAATCTTGATGAACTCAACGACTCGAATGCAACGTTTTTCAAAATATGCCATGAATGACTCCAAGTGATATCCTTAAAATGAGCTAATGCACAGCGGAAGATTTCTTTAATACCTGGGAATAAACATGCTTTAAAGTGTCAACCAAAAGGTTGGTGAGTTCATAGGTTTATCATAAACAATAAAATTCATCATTTTAATAGACCACAAGATTTAATATTCCCATTTCCCATAAACATCATGCATAAAATTCATTCATATAGATTGAACACCTGGTAATCGACCTTAACAAGTTTCATATAGAATATCCTCATCATTCCGGGACAACTTCGGACATGATAAATTTGCCATCATTCCGGGAAAACTTCGGACATGATAAATTCGCCATCATTCCGGGAAAACTTCGGACATGATAAATTCGCCATCATTCCGGGAAAGCTTCGGACTTGATAAATTCGCCATCATTCCGGGAAAACTTCGGACATGATAAATTCGCCATCATTCCGGGAAAACTTCGGACATGATAAATTCGCCATCATTCCGGGAAAACTTCGGACATGATAAATTCGCCATCATTCCGGGAAAACTTCGGACATGATAAAAAGGGCATATTCGATTTCGATAATTCAACCATAGAATGTATTTTCGATTACTTGTGTCTATTTCGTAAAACATTTATAAAAGCATTTCATGCATTCGCAGTTCAAAATATATTTCAAAAGCATTTAATAAAGCAGTTGTAAAAAACAGCGCATGTATTCTCAGTCCCAAAAATGTAAAGAGTAAAAGGGAATCAAATGAACTCACCATACTGTATTTTGTAGTAAAAATACATATGACGACATTGAACAAAGTAGGGTTGGCCTTGGATTCACGAACCTATATTCATTTATATATCTATTAAAACATATAATAGAAATCACATAATTTCATTTATTACTTATATAATATTTATGTATTTGTAGTTTTATAGGGTTTTATACTAAATTCTATTTAAAACATGTACTTTAGTTATATATATATTATACCTTAAATTATATGTTATATATATATATATATATATATATATATATATATATATATATATATATATATATATATATATATATATATATATATATATATATATATATATATATTTATTTATTTATTTATTTATTTATTTTGTATATATATATTTAAATAATTAATATTTTTACATTTAGTTATATTAATATATATATATATATATATATATATATATATATATATATATATATATATATATATATATATATATATATATATATATATATATATTATATGATTAGTATTATATTTAAGAATAAATAGTTTGTTATATGTATGCATTTATATAAAAATGTTAATATGTTTGATATATAGTTATATGAAATATTAATAAAATTATAGTATATGTAATAAGTATATTTTATGAACAAAATCTTTATTTGTTGTAATATAATAATAATAGTAATAATAGTAATAATAAAAATATTAATTTTTAAAATGATAATCTTAATGATACTTTTACTAATAATATAGTTGTAATATTAATAATTTTTAATAATAACAATACTAATAATGATAATAATAATGTTTATTAATAATAATAATAATTGAAATAACAACAATAATGATAATAAAGATGATAATACTTGATATTTAATAATAATACTAATAATAATCATACTTGTAATCATAATCATAATAATAATAATAAATGATACTTAGTAAATGTATTAGTAATATTAATAATAATAGTTATAATACTAATAACAATAACAATAACAATAATCAATAATCAATAATAATAATAATAATAATAATAATAATAATAATAATAATAATAATAATAATAATAATAATAATAATAATAATAATAATAATAATAATAATAGTAATAATAAAAATAATAAAAACTACCTTTAAAGCTTTCCTAAAAAAAACAATGCCTCAGACAGGGCTCGAACCCGCGACCTCCCGTTCACTCACAAACACCCTTAACCATGGCTCTGTCGCCTCTTTTATGAACTATTCCGAAACCCATTTGTATTTAACCCTTTTTTGTATCATTTTGGCCCAAGTATCACAAGCCCAATTAACATTAACAATTCATTCTAGGTTAACCGTCCAATAACATTTAAATAGCCCAAGGATTTGTGGGTTTGAGTCTGGAACTAGTAGAAAGGCAGTAAGATTAGAAACGAAAATAATTACGCAGATGGTGATCATATCATCATCTCTTAACCCTCATTCTCATCATCGTATATTCACTGTAACGATTCGTCATCATCATCATTCATCATCATCAGGGTCATTATATCCTTATTATCATCATCATAATATCATCGTCCTCATCCTTAACCACGACATCATCATAATTCATATTAGCACCTTCACGTTCTGCATCACTATATTATTTTCACCTTTAACCACATTCGTCTAAACAAAAAAAAAAGCAGGCGTTTCATCTAAAGAGGGTGTGTGTGGGTCTTGGATGACAAGACAGCCCACTAATATAAAATACATAGTGCCACTTTATTTAAACATGGATGGCCCATTGCTAAGAAAAATTAACTTCTGCAATCTATAAGAGGATAGTTTATGTGCAAGTGGGATTATTGATTTGGTATTTAGTCGACAAACCAAAAGCTAGTCCAAAATCTGAGTTGCCTGATTTAAATTAGATTAAAGTCCCAAAATATATATTGGATTCTTGGCTCCACCCAAATTGTCGACTAAAAAAAAGGCAACAAGTAATGCGTGAAACACAAAACAAGGTGGGGACCGGTTGATGAAAAAAAAATATTCGAGCAGGTGATGGCTTGAGAAAGCAAAAGTTGTTGAGAAAATGGGTTGTGGGTCACGAAACAAACAATAACAAAAAAATAAAATAAAATTTATCGCTACATTATATATTCCTTTATAACCAAGTTGCCACTCATAAATATATGTTATTCCTTGTGTTTTATTACGTACCAGAAACATGAAAACGAATCAGTAGAAGATGTGTTGATAGTGGTTCGTGTTTATAGTTCAAGAAGAGAGGAAGGCTCGATAGGTGAGGGTTTGATGCAACCTTAGCTGACGTTGCAGCTCTCATAATCTGTAACTGAGCAGCAACATTGATGGTTACATCAAAATAGGATCACGTTTTACAGTGTTTATTTGATGATGGTTGATGAATTTTAAATGGGTGATGTAAATGGTTTATGGGTGTCGGTTATGGTGATGGATTTTAAGTGATGGAAAGTGGTTTGGTGAGGATTTGAAATGGAAACAAGCAGTGGCAACAATAAGGGTAGCAGCTGCAATAACTGATTTTTGGTTGGTGGTTTTGTGTTGACAAGAAGACAATGAAGAAGAGAAAATAACTCAAGAACAGAGGTCATAGGAGTTTTCTTTACTTTTCTATTTTCAATTTGATAAGATAAAAGCTGTAAAGGGTATTTGGGATTGATAAATGATATTGTAAGGTCAATTGATATAACTTACAGCTGGAATCGATTGGGTTTTATAACATAATTGAATCAACAAAAAAATGTTCACTCAGGCAGGAATAAATGGTTTTGATTTGTACTGATTTTTGTTTGTTCATGACTAAATGGATTCGATTGTACTAATTTCAGACATCAAAACAAATTGAGATACTGTTTGATAGATATGTGTAACAGAATTGAATCCAAAAGAAGATCGTGCAAGTAGTTTATACAATTATTATTAATAATTAATAATTATAATTATATTAATAATATTCTAAATACAATTAATAATAATAATAATACTAATCATAAAAATGATGATAACAATTAAATTGTGTTATTTTCTAATAATCACAATTACAATAATGATAATAATAATAATAATTTATAGTAATAATCATAATTATTAATGAAAATGGTAATAATTATATTTAATAATATTACTAATATTAATCATAAAACTAAAATTATAACTTTACTACTAGTTATAATAATAATGATATTAACAATTCAAATGTAACAATTTTAGTATTATAATTTTAATAATATTGATAATAATATTAATAGCAATAATGATTGTAATAATAATCATATATTATATGAACACATCTATTGAATATTTAATATTTATATATTTTATAAATATTTCAATATAATAGTTATTAATAGAAATCTTTTATATCTATAATTATATAGCTTTATAATAATGTCATATATCTATTTATATATATTTATTTTAATAACAACTTAATTATTTCATACCTTATTTTACATATTTAATTTTAATGTTTAAATTATATTTTACTACTTCAAATTATTTTATATATATATATATATATATATATATATATATATATATATATATATATATATATATATATATATATATATATATATATATATATATATATATATATATATATATTACAAACAATTGTTCGTGAATCGTCGGGAATAGTCAAGGTCAAATGCATTTATGAAAAACAGTTCCAACGTTTTGAGACTTGGTTTAATAGACTTTGCTTATCGTGTCGGAATCATTATAAGATTAAGTTTAAATTTGGTCGAAAATTTCCGGGTCGTCACATTGACCATTGATCGATGGTGATTGGCGATCGGCCAATGGACTAGACCATCAACCGATGGTGTAAGTCCTTCAACCAATGGTTATTATTTTAGACGATCGACCGACCGGGGGGACCATCAACCGATGGTGTGGTGACAATCAGCCGACTGTCTCTGATAGTCGATAGATGGTCGTTGGCAGTGAAAATTATTTTACTAAGTGTTGTTTCCAAGTCGTTATGCTGCCCGTGTGTCTAATTTTACTATGAACACCTTAATTGTTAGGATTGTGATTTTAGTATAATTATGTTATACGTATTCCATACTTGTGGGCGTGATAAATTATTCTGTTGAATGAAAATGTGGCTTTGTAAGGGGTAAATAGATGTAGTTCTATTTGTTAATGATTTAGTACTATCATCACTGTTATGGGAATAAAGTTACTGACTTGTGTTGTCTTTGCTCAGGTGATAAAGATAGAGAGAAGGCTCATAAAGAGTAGGCCTCTGAGAACCTTCTGTAGCGGGTAATTAGTAAGTGGGACTGTCTCCGGGAGTAGTTTATAGTAACAAGTTGTGCTACTAGGATTTATCTTTTTAATGGTTTTATGTAGTATTCATATTTCTATAGAAGTACTAATTATGCTGTATAGTGTAGAGTTGCCTTGCGTTAGCTATACTAGTTGAGTTGCTTGGTTGTTTAGTTGTGCCTTTGTTGTTAGAACCTCGAATGGCTAGGTTCCGCTCAAGAGGTGAATCTTGATTAGATGGGTTCATCTCAAGGAGGTCAACCTCGATTGATTGGGTTGGGTCCTGTGGACTACTGTCTGTTGAGTATGGTTCAGAATGACGTTTTCGTTGCATGAGGATGACTATACCGGAGATTCAGTAGTTAGGACTATCGATAGACCCTGGCCTGATCAGCTAATGGTCAATGGCCCGTACAAGCTGTATGTCCTTTAGTTAGAGCATCGTTGTTGTTGCTGCTTGTTGTATGATGTTGCTACTTGTCGTGCTTGGTACAAGTTGATACTGTATGCTAGACTTATTAGGTAATTCCATTCACTTAGCTTCGTGCTAATCCCCCACAGTTCCTCCCTTGCAGGTTTTGGATATTTTGCATGCTAGGTAGAAGGGAGGGAACTTGTTGAAAATATGTTTGACGCAGACAACTCTGATGTCTACTGTTTAGTTATGAAAAATCGGTTTTAACGTAACACCAGTGGTTGTGTAATAAAGTGATTAACTAACGATGTGTAATAACAATGTTTTATATATAGAAGTGTGTTGTTATAATTTAGTCTTCTGTTGTGTCTTTTAAAAAAAACAATGGCCGGTGTCACAGATAGATACCCAAACATTCATGAGATTTTCGAAGGATTTAATTCTGCATATCCAAATATTCATGAAACGCTAGTGCGCAGATTAAGAAGGGAAGTGCCTGACACCTTTGCGGAATTAATGAAATTATGTCCCGATTACATGCGAAGTGGCGAGGATAATGTCTCGCGTGCTTGTAATTGGAGCAAAGATAAGGGCCGGGATGATGATAATGAAAGTCATCGTGAGGAGCATGAATATGATCGTGTGGATCTTCATGTTTAGGACGTGGTGGTTATTTATTTACAGATAAATAATCTTCAAGTATTGATCATAGGGTCCTTAAAACATTAAAACACCCCTAATCTCCATATTTTTACATTCGAATTTATTTTAATCCTATATGAAAAGAAATAATCTCGATCAAATATCAATAAATAAAAATAGGGAAAAAAAATTGAAAAACCAGCAGACCATAAATTAAACTTATAGTGTGTCTGGATCTTAGATTCTATTGTAACCTATTATAGCATCGAATCGAGTACCTAAATATGGGATTTTTTTAAAGATTGGGAACAAATTAAAATGGATTTTGACATTGTGTTAAGAATGTTTATGGAAGGTTGGACATGATCGAACTTGATGCCACTAGGATCGCATCATCAGCTCCACTTGGATTATGAGAGTGTGTCATTATCGGCTTAGGTAAGGTGATTTGTGACAATGAAAATTGCATATATTATACTCATGATATATTATATTATACTCATGATATATTATATTATACTCATGATATATACTAGCTAACGATCACATAAGAATAAGCATTGATTTGTAATGATAATGTTATGTTTATGTAAAATGCATAAAATTATATTTAGGTTTCAATAACTCTTACTTATATTAATATACATTAATTATTAGTTAAATTATTAGTAAGTCACTTATATGAATGATTTTGTACATGTCACAAAATTATATGCTACTCCGTATATTTCTCTCTCTTTAAAATCACACCGATCATCCCTAACTATTAATTAATAGTGCATGTTTATAGTCTCAAACATCCCTTAATAACTCCATTAAGTCCAACAATTTATAAAACATGTGAGAATATAAACGTAGTTTCATAATTTCTCGTTGTTTTCAAAACATTATTTTCAACTACATGAATTCATTGGTTCAATTTTACTTCCCTCAGTTTTTATTTCAGTTTTAATTTAAGTTCAGTTTCAATCTAAATTTCAATATAAATTTGGTTTCCATTCTTAAATTTTTTGAATTTTGTTGAAGTGAAAATCGAGTTCGAAACCGAATTCAACTAATAAATTAAATTTAATACTTGTAGATCATAAAGGGAATCCTGCATAAACTCTGGCCACGACGCTCCACTAGAGGTGTCATGGTGTTGTAATATGGACACCTTCAAGCATAAGGTTTGTTACAAATAGTCATATAATTATTGTATTTCGAGTTTAATGGTTTAAGATCAGATAAATATATTTTATGTGAGTGAGTATTTGCATTAAAATAAATAAAAATAAATATGATAGAATTGTATGATATTGATTGTGTAACGTGAAATTAAGATGATATAACGTACTTTAAAAATTTCTAGAGAGGGTATGACAAAAGCAAAGGTAAACCTATCATTTTGTTAATGGAGCACACATATGTCACATACGTAGCCCAAAAAAACTATTTAAACGAATTATTATGGTAAATAGTATATCATTTTATTATTATTTAAACAATATAAAAAGACTTGATTTGCTTATAATGTTTGTGTTTGAAAACAATAGTAAACTAAAGCCTACACACAAGGAGTAATGTGGGGGTAAATGAGAGCAAATGGGGTTTAGTAGACTTCCAACAACATTGATTCATCTCTCCTAAATGGAATCCAACATCCAACATTACATATAATAATAATAATCTTAAACAAGATTCCCACTCCTACTTGATTGGGAATTCTTCATTCTACAGCCACTTTCACTTCACATATATGCTCTCATCATCCCTTCTTCAATATAATTCCTTTGCACAACTTGCAAAAAAAAAGTCAAATTAATGTAATCTTTCTAGTTTTCATTTTTAGTATATTATAAACACACACGCATATGTCATATGTATTTGGTTTGGTGCTACCTAGGTGCAATCAGGATCACAAGCTCTCTACAACTTTTTTTTTTTTTTTTTTTTTTTAATATATTTATATTTATTATATCTAATCCGATTAAGAGTTAAATGCCTAAATTTACAAACACGACCGAAATCTATTCCATAATGCAGTGAACATTCAAAAGTTCTTTAGTATGTATCCAGTGGCGGAGCCAGGAAATTTTTTCACCGGGGGCGAAATTTTTTCACCGGGGGCGAAATTTTTTTTTTTTTAAACGTAGGGATTTTTTTTTGCCAACATATGGAGGTTTTTGGGCAAGATATAGAGTTTTTTGAGCAAAATTTGGAGTTTTTTGAACAAAATTTGGAGGTTTTTGAACAAAATACGAAAGTTTTGGAGCAAAATATGAAGTTTTTGGGGCAAAATATGAAGGGTTGGGGCAAAAAAAAATTCACTAGGGTCAAAATCGAAAAATCGAAAAAATCCGCACTAAAAATTGCAAATTCACTGGGGTCGGGCGCCTCACCCTGCCCCTTTATAAGTCCGCCCCTGTATGTATCGACCTTCGATTATTATTAAGACGTAAAATAAATGTAAACATAAAGTAATTAGCTATGGTCTGATATATAGAAGATTTCCAATTATCATACTTTATTACATTACATTTGAGGACAATTAACCCGAAAAATCTCCATTAAGCAGCCAACAATCATTTAAATAAAAGTTATTCTATACTTATAGAAAGTTTAGAAACATATTTTTACAAAATAAAGTAGAACAATCATGTTATGGCAGAAAAATAAAGTGAAAAAATAAAAAAAATAAAAAAATCATGTAAGTGATGAATATATGATGTAGTGACCCGAACTTTTCCATGATTATATATTAATTGAAAATTATATTTGCATGATTAAGTATTTCCAACATGTTAAGCAATCAAACTTGTTAAGACTTGATTAATTGAAATAGGTTTCATATAGACAATTGACCACCCAAGTTGACCGGTGATTCACGAACGTTAAAACTTGTAAAAACTATATGATGTCATATATATGGATATACATATAGTTAACATGATATTATGATAAGTAAACATATCATTAAGTATATTAACAATGAACTACATATGTAAAAACAAGACTACTAACTTAATGATTTCGAAACGAGACATATATGTAACGATTATCGTTGTAACGACATTTAATGTATACATATCATATTAAGATATATTAATACATCATGATATTATGATAATGTAATAATTTAACATCTCTTTTGATATAATAAACAATGGGCTAACAACATTTAACAAGATCGTTAACCTAAAGGTTTCAAAACAACACTTACATGTAACGACTAACGATGACTTAACGACTCAGTTAAAATGCATATACATGTAGTGTTTTAATATGTATTCATATACTTTTGAAAGACTTCAAGACACTTATCAAAGTACTTCTACTTAACAAAAATGCTTACAATTACATCCTCATTCATTTTCATCAACAATTCTACTCGTATGCACTCGTATTTGTACTTGTACAATACACAGCTTTTAGATGTATGTACTATTGGTATATACACTCCAATGATCAGCTCTTAGCAGCCCATGTGAGTCACCTAACACATGTGGGAACCATCATTTGGCAACTAGCATGAAATATCTCATAAAATTACAAAAATATTAGTAATCATTCATGACTTATTTACATGTAAACAAAATTGCACATCCTTTATATCTAATCCATATACCAACGACCAAAAATACCTACAAACACTTTCATTCTTCAATTTTCTTCATCTAATTGATCTCTCTCAAGTTCTATCTTCAAGTTCTAAGTGTTCTTCATAAATTCTATAAGTTCTAGTTTCATAAAATCAAGAATACTTCCAAGTTTGCTAGCTTACTTCCAATCTTGTAAAGCGATCATCCAACCTCAAGAAATCTTTCTTATTTACAGTAAGATATCTTTCTAATACAAGGTAATACTCATATTCAAACTTTGATTCAATTTCTATAACTATAACTATCTTATTTCGAGTGGAAATCTTACTTGAACTTGTTTTCGTGTCATGATTCTGCTTCAAGAACTTTCAAGCCATCCAAGGATCCTTTGAAGCTAGATCTATTTTTCTCATTTCCAGTATGTTTATCCACAAAACCTGAGGTAGTAATGATGTTCATAACATCATTCGATTCATATATATAAAACTACCTTATTCGAAGGTTTAAACTTGTAATTACTAGAACATAGTTTAGTTAATTCTAAACTTGTTCGCAAACAAAAGTTAATCCTTCTAACTTGACTTTTAAAATCAACTAGACACATGTTCTATATCCATATAATATGCTAACTTAATGATTTAAAATCTGGAAACACGAAAAACACCGTAAAACCGGATATACGCCGTCGTAGTAACACCGCGGGCTGTTTTGGGTTAGTTAATTAAAAACTATGATAAACTTTGATTTAAAAGTTGTTCTTCTGGGAAAATGATTTTTCTTAAGAACATGAAACTGTATCCAAAAATCATGGTTAAACTCAAAGTGGAAGTATGTTTTCCAAAATGGTCATCTAGACGTCGTTCTTTCGACTGAAATGACTACCTTTACAAAAACGACTTGTAACCCGTATTTCTGACTATAAACTTATACTTTTTCTGTTTAGAATCATAAAATAGAGTTCAATTTGAAACCATAGCAATTTGATTCACTTACAACTGATTTAAAACGAAGAAGTTATGGGTAAAACAAGATTGGATATTTTTGATTGTTGTAGCTACGGGAAATATTGTAACAATTCTATACAAATCATATCCTAGCTAACTTATATTGTATTATACATGTATTCTAATATATTATGTAATCTTGGGATACCATAGACACGTATGCAAATGTTTTGACATATCATATCGACCCATGTATATATATTATTTGGAACAACAATAGACACTCTATATGCAGTAATGTTGGAGTTAGCTATACAGGGTTGAGGTTGATTCCAAAAATATATATACTTTGAGTTGTGATCTAGCTTGAGATGTGTATACACTGGGTCGTGGATTGATTCAAGATAATATATATCGATTTATTTCGGTACATCTAATTGTGGACAACTAGTTGTAGGTTACTAACGAGGACAGCTGACTTAATAAACTTAAAACATAAACGTATTAAAAATGTTGTAAATATATTTTGAACATACTTTGATATATATGTACATATTTGTTATAGGTTCGTGAATCGACCAGTGGTCAAGTTTTACTTCCCGACGAAGTAAAAATATGTGAATGTGAGTTATAGTCCCACTTTTAAAATCTAATATTTTGGGATGAGAATACATGCAATTTTATAAATATTTTACGAAATAGACACAAGTAAATGAAACTACATTATATGGGTGAATGATCGAAGCCGAATATGCCCCTTTTTAGCATGGTAGCCTAAGAATTTGGGAACAGACCCCCAAATTAACGCGAATCCTAAAGATAGATCTATCGGGCCCAACAAGCCCCATTCTGGAAATTGGAATGCTTAAGTACTTCGATTTTATCATGTCCGATGGGTGTCCCGGAATGATAGGGATATTCTATATGCATCTTGTTAATGTCGGTTACCAGGTGTTCACCATATGAATGAATTTTATCTCTATGTATGGGATGTATATTGAAATATGAAATCTTGTGGTCTATTATTATGATTTGATAATATATAGGTTAAACCTATAACTCACCAACATTTTTTGTTGACGTTTTAAACATGTTTATTCTCAGGTGATTATTAAGAGCTTCCGCTGTTGCATACTAAAATAAGGACAAGATTTGGAGTCCATGCTTGTATGATATTGTGTAAAAACTGCATTCAAGAAACTTATTTTTGATGTAATATATTCTTAATGTAAACCATTATGTAATGGTCATGTGTAAATGGTATATTTTAGATTATCATTATTTGATAATCTATGTAATGCTTTTTAAACCTTTATCGATAAAATAAAGGTTATGGTTGTTTTAAAAATGAATGCAGTCTTTGAAAAACGTCTCATATAGAGGTCAAAACCTCGCGACGAAATCAATTAATATGGAACGTTTATAATCAATATGAACGGGACATTTCAGTTGGTATTAGAGCGTTGGTCTTAGAGAACCAGAAATTTGCATTAGTGTGTCTTATCGAGTTTGTTAGGATACATTAGTGAGTCTGGACTTCGATCGTGTTTTCTTTAAAAACGATTGCTTAACACTTTTGTTGGAAACTATATATTATTAACATATAAATATTATGTGATATATTAACCTCTTAATGTGTTTGATATTGTGTGATAGATGTCTACCACTAGTACAAATCCCATCGACTCACCTAATAATAATGAAGAGTCGAATATAATTTGGGAAGATTCACAAATTCCCGAAGAGGAACCGGAAGAAGAGGAACAAGAAGAGGAGGAATCGGAAGAAGAGGAACCGGAAGAGGTGGAACCGGAAGAGGAGGAACTGGAAGAAGACGAGGTTCCGGAGGAAGAAATATTGATACCTATAGTAAATCGATTAAATAAAAGAAAATCCTCAACCAGCGGACCAAAGTTAAAAATGGTCAATGGTGTTTCCGCCGAGGAAGCAAAATATTGGGAAGAATACTAATTTTCCGATAAATCGGATCCCGATGAGGATTCCGATGATGTTATAGAAATTACCTCAACCCAATTTAATATAGCAAAAGAAAATAATAAGGGAAAATGTATAAAAATAGAGAAACCTGATTCCAATCCCGATGAACTTTATATGTATCGGCAACGTCCGTATTTCCTAAACTGTAACAATAACCCAGGAACCTCTAAACCACCAAGTTTTTCTAAACCTTTGTGGAAAACGACGGCTCGTATTAGAGAAGCACCATATATCCCTAGAAAATTAGGAAAACGAACCAAGCCCGAATCTAATCCTTGTCTATTGCTTGTATTGTTTGTTAATTATCTTTTACGAATCTAATCCTTGTCTATTTTACAGTATAAAAACACAAAATGGACGTTAAGGATAGACAACCAAAAATTTTAGAAGACCTACCAGGAGATATGATTGATGAAATCTTGTCTAGAGTCGGGCAGAATTCATCAGCACAATTAATTACCGCAAAATTAGTTTGTCAAACGTTTGAAAGACATTCCAGGCATGCCTTAGTATATAAAAGGCTTTCCTTTGAAAGATGGGGTATATCACATTGGGGAGACTTTAAGTTACGCCAAGTTTTCTTTAAGGCATTTAGTGCGGGAAACCCAGATGCAATTTTACGCTACGGGTTCCGAACCTATTTTGACTCAACATATCCCAACATAGGATTTCGTGAGTTAGAAAGAGCTTCTAACATGCAACATAAAGAAGCATGTTATACTTACGGGTTAGTGATGTTCGATTCTTACCAAAGTGAGAAAAAGAATATCGGGTTACAACTTTTAAATAAAACCTTCCCACAAGTGACGGACTCAGTAGTTGGGGTAAGAAACAAGGTTTTTAGTTTGCTACAAGGCTATTGGGCATTACGAAACCCTCGTCCTTTTGACGACATAACAACATGCTGCCTAGCCAATGGTCATAACGGTTACTTTTCACAAGATCAAGGATGGGAAGTCGTCTTAGTAAAACCAGAATGCATGACTTGTTTCTGGACTTATGAATTACATGTCTTTATTTCTTTTGCTGGACAACTTGCGTATTAACTAGAATTGCCTTTATAGCTGCCGGGTAGCAAAGTTATTATGTGCTATATTTCATTGTAACAACCCAACCCGATATACAATCGGCCATGCGAAAATATCACAAAAAAAAAAATTCTTTGTTCAGCTAGTGGCGCGGCACGCCAACCTTCTGAGCGGCGCGCAAAAAGGCCTGGACAGGCTGCTGACCCAAAAAGTCAAAAACATGAAAATGTTTGACCACTTCCCGACGTATTTAGGCAAAATGCTTTTCACAACACATTTATATATGTAAAACTAACACGTTCCATTAATAAGATAAGTTTTACGAAGCGGGGCCCACACGACCCAAATTACAAGTTTAATACAAAACATGAGTTTCGACCACTAAAAAGTTTAAGTACCAAAGACACTACGAGCATGGTGTTTGGGATTAAACTACTCAAGTCTCGGTCAAACTCCAAAAGCTAACACATCCAAAAAGCGTCCCCTAACAATAAAGCGGGATCTCTATTTCAAGATAATGCCCTTACCCTTGTCCACACCGGAGCCTATAAAAAGATAAACAACGAGAGGGTAAGCAAAGCTTAGTGAATGCAATAATTATACACATACATATATAATATACCTACTTGCATACACTTACACACACCGTATAATTGCTAGCAATAACGATTAGCATACAAACTCTAAGTAAGCTAAATACCCCCAAATATCGCAACTAGCAATATCAATATCATAAATCCATAATAATATAATATAATACATCACGGCATATACATAAACAACTATATGGTTAACCATAAACACGTCATGGTGCTACCGGCTCCGTGGTTCACACCATACGCAATGCTATGGCGCTACCGGCTCCGTGGTTCACGTCACTACACATTCGAGTCATACTCTTTTATAGTGCTACCGGCTCCGTGGTTCACACTTCGGTGCTACCAGCTCCATGGTTCACACCTAATATTATAGTGCTACCGGCTCCATGGTTCACACTTTGATGCTACCGGCTCCGTGGTTCACATCACAACACATGCACTATGATGCTACCGGCTCCGTGGTTCACATCATAGTACATTCACACACACACTATGGCACTCCCGGCTCCGTGGGTCATACCATAGCATACAAATAAATACACCATATACATACATGTATAATTACTCCACTCACCTCAAATCTCTTGTGAAAGATAATTAAGCTCGAAAATCTTCAATGTAACGTACCTATTACATTATACATAATATCAATCACAAACTCAAGTTGGTCAACCAACTAAATCTCCATTCTAGTGTCATTTTGACCCTTGGTGCAATTCCTACCCATTTGCACCCTTAACCCTAAAATTGGGTCAACTCACACCAAAACCCTAACATTAACCAAGATAGGTTTAAAACACATTTCAAAACAAGGTTTATGCATTAATCACAAATATTAACTAACTTAGGTCCATTTTGACCCATTTGACCAATTTAAGGTCAACACCCCCATTTCGGGTCATCCACTAACCCACACAACATCCATATATATATATATATATATATATATATATATATATATATATATATATATATATATATATATATATATATATATATATATATATATATATATATATATATATATATTATATATATATATATAGGTGTGCTAGCAATTTACTAACTAATTAAGGCTCATAAATAACAATTAATACTTGAAAAACCCTAGTTAGTCATCTTTGAGTCTACATGACCCAAATTCACCCAAAACACCCAATTCACTAACAAATAGGTTTTAAGTTCACCATTAACCCTAAGTCTAACCCTTACACAAAATTAAATTAGGGAAACAAAGTTAGAACATACCACCACACTCAAAACGTAGCTAGGGAGTAGATGAACAACTTTAGAACTTGAGCTTAAGCAAGATTCCTTCTTCTTCTTCCCCAAAATGAGTTTTCCCTCACTAGAATATCACTCTCTCTCTAGAAATTAAATGGAGGTGATAAGTGTTGTTGAATATGGAGTAAATGAAGCTTCAAGACTGATCTAGGGCCTTTAATTCAGGCTCCCATGTGTAGTTACCAAAAAGCCCTCAAAATATCTAATTTAAAAAGAAAGGAATCTGTCACAGACTAACGGCGCGACGCGCCAAAGGCCTGCGCGGCGCGCAACTCCCCCTGATCAGATTCTGTCTCCTTTTAAATATGTACAACAAAACTGTAGTGAGCCATCCTAATCCATCTGGACGAAGTCTTCAACAGTTGGTCCCATTGCGAGGTTCTGACTTCTATATGCCATGAACGACTCCATGTAGTATGAGCAAATGCACAGCGGAAGATTTCTTTCATACCTGAGAATAAACATGCTTTCAAGTGTCAACCAAAAGGTTGGTGAGTTCATAAGTTTATCATAAAACAATAAAATTCATCATTTTGATAGACCACAAGATTTTCGTTTATAAATATATGTACACTCGCAAGTGTATAAAAGTATTCTTTAAGCTGTAGGCACCCGGTAACAAGCCTTAACGTTCATGTTTTACCCTCTGAAGTACACCAGATTAGGTGTGTTTAAAATAACCTCGAAGTACTAAAGCATCCCATAGTCAGGATGGGGTTTGTCAGGCCCAATAGATCTATCTTTAGGATTCGCGCCTACCGTACATAGACAAGTAGTTTAATGTTACCAAGCTAAGAGTATATTTCTGGTTTAAACCCACATAGAATTAGTTTTAGTACTTGTGCCTATTTCGTAAAACATTTATAAAACAGCGCATGTATTCTCAGCCCAAAAATATATATAAAAAGGGAGTAACGAAACTCACCTATTGTATTTTGTAGTAAAAATACATATCACGACATTGAACAAGTGTAGGGTTTGGCCTCGGATTCACGGACCTATATCAGTTGCATATATATTAACACATATCATATTTAATCAAATAAGTTTACTTATATTTTAAAATTTATTAGATTTAGTATCTTTAAATATAATTATACTTATAATAATTATATGATTTATAATTTAATTAAAATTTTATCAATATAAACGGTAATATATTAGTTAAAAACATATTAGTATGTAATATTAGTTGACTTGTAATATATTTTTATATAGATAACATTTGTTTGTTAAAAATAATAATAATTATAATAATAAAAAAATGATAATACTTTTAATAATAATAATAATAATAATAATAATAATAATAATAATAATAATAATAATAATAATAATAATAATAATAATAAAATGATAAAAATGTTATATGAAGATAATAATAATGTAAGTGGTAAAAATAATAGTAATAATAATAATAATGTTAGTAATGATAATAATAATAATAATAATAATAATAATAATAATAATAATAATAATAATAATAATAATAATAATAATAATAATAATAATAATAATAATAATAAAATAATAATAACATTAATGATAATAATGATAAAATGTATTATTTTTTTATGAAAATAATAATAATAATAATAATAATAATAATGATTATAATAATAATAATAATAATAATAATAATAATAATAATAATAATAATAATAATAATAATAATAATAATAATAACAGTTGTAATAATAATAAAAGAAATAAAAAGGCTACCTCTACAAGCTTTCGTAAAAAAAAAATGTCCCAGCCCAGAATTGAACTCGAGACCTCTCGCCCACCACAAAAGCCTAACCATCAGGTCCAATTCGTTTTTCTGTTACTATAACCTTTTTAATTTCTTTTATATTATCAGTCAATTTCATCATCTTCATCAGGATCATAATCGACCAATACCCATTGTAACATCGATAACTTGTTTGGTTTAGATTTGTAACAGAAACAGAAACGCTTTTGTGTACAATTTGGTTAAATCAATCCACAGAAAATGGAAAAAAAACTAAAGAGGAAAACCTGCTGCAGTCAACTTTTGAATTTAACAAAAATAAATCTTTAATTCAAATAGGAGAACGTTTTAGGTATTGGTTACAACATGAAATAAGTTTCATTTCACTCCTAGAAACTGTATGGATCCTCAATTTAACTTGAAACAACCTACAGAAATTAAATTTCACGATGAACATAAATGTTGACCTTTGAAAACATAACTTTGACCTCTTAAATTCGTCATCGTTTCAAAGAATTGGGAGATGATATTTTTCAGAAAGATTAAATGAAGGATTTAGAGCAGGATTGCATTAATAGATTTTGAATTAAGACAATGATTCGAAGTTTTTTGGAAAATGGATCTAGAACAGAGCAGATGCTTGTTCTTTCTTCTGTTCTGTTTAAATTTGATCATTTAAAAGCTGTTAGAATTATCTGTAATTGATATATGATAAAGCAAGTTTCGACTAGTACCTCCTAACAACTTGCAATGCTTGTATTGTTGTATGAATGTGTCGACAGAATAAATAATTGTTCAGGAAAATAAATAAAATAAATATAGATAACGATTTCTAAGAGCTTTTGGATATATCTGAATGGAAATCGCCTTTTTTACAGATTCTTAGGGACATAATTGATAATCATTTACAGATTGACAATTACTTGAAACAGAATGCGTATACATATTGAATATAATCGTATTTTTTTATATATATTTAGTATATGTAATTATATATCAATATATAACTGTATTTTATATATATGTAATTATATATATCTATTTTTCAATCTCTGTTAATATACTTATATATATTTATATCTGTATTTATAATGTATATAATCCATATTTATCCTAATAAAAAATATTGTATTTATAATACTTATTATTAATTATGGTAATAGAATTATTAATAAAAATTTTAAATTCAGAATATACTTATAATAATAATAAAAGTAATTATAGTAAAAAAAAATATAATGATATTAGTAATAACAATAATGATAATCTAATAGTTTATACATATTTGATTTTATGTTTATACCATATTTTTATTAATACTGGTAATAATATTAACATATTTATTTTAATGAAAGTAATAATAATAACATTAATACAATATCTGTATTTTATCTTGTAGTTACCTTTATTTATATGTTATCAATTATTTATGTTATATATATTTAATACTTATACATTCCATCAATATACATATAGTACTAATTATGTATAAATATCATATATGTATTCCAACTACTACATGTATAATTATGTTTTTAGATAATCAACTTTTATTAGGTGGATAAATACATTATTTATACATATTGAAACAAATAAACTCAAAGTATAACATTATACCTTCAGTACCTTGTTGTCGTTGACAAATTATGTTTGAAATTATTTACCTTCAATATATTCAATATATTCAAAATAACAAGTTTTAGTTATTTGAAGTTATTTTCCATAATAACTAAATCACATAGCAGTTTGTTAATATATTTAATTTATTATATATAATTGTTTATATCTACATTTTCGTTTACAATTAAAGGTTCATGAATCGTCGGGAATCGTCGAGGGCAGTCGAAGGATAATTGAATATATTAAAATAGTTCAAAATTTTAAGACTTAGTTTAACGGACTTTGCTTATCGTGCCGAAATCATATAAAGATTTATGTTTAAATTTGGTCGAAAATTTCCGGGTCATCACAGTACGTACCCGTTAAAGAAATTTCGTCCCGAAATTTGATTGTGGTCGTCATGGCTAACCATAAAAATGTTTTCATGTCGAATATGAGTTGATAATTAGAATTTTATCACTATTGAGTAATATTGATAAAATAATTCGATTACTCAAAGCGTATAAGTGAAGCTATCACAAAAGATTGGAATAAGGTAATAGATATTCGTCTTTACTTTTGACGTACTCATGATTGAATTTTCGTAATTCAAGGGATTTAAAAGAAAATCTTGGAAATCTATAAGATCTGATTCTTCGGTGAAAAAGGAAATCAAGATCTCTTTAATTAAATGTGATGATCTGCCTCGATTGCTCGGTCCGGTATTTCGCTATAAATCAACCTCTTCCGTTCCCTTTATTTTCATCATCCCTATAACTTCTTCCTTAATCTATTCTTCCAAGGATTGTGTAAATGCTTAATCCAGTTTTAATTCTGAGCATTATTCTGGTCATTACAACAATAATCCTTCTCTTTCAATTGCCTCAAGAGGAATCTGTTTTCTTCTATTATGCCTTAGGGATTATTGTCTTTCCAATTCTCTCGTGTCTTTATTTTTCTATTCATATTGATATACACGGTTTGTAATTTTATGTGTTTGTGATCGGCTTTGTATTTTCCTTTATATTTCGGAGCTCCATACTCTTGTTTTCTCTTCCCGACTTCAAGTCAAGCGAATAATGGTCAAGAATTTGTAGATATAGAGTTTCGAATGATTATAATGTTCTAAGCAGGAAGGAACATAATAGCACGATTTGATTTTTAAATTTATCAACATTACGGAACATAGAACCATCAAGAATACATTTTCTTGATATGTCCAGAGGTTAATTAGAATGAAAGAGTTATGTAACATGGCACATGATGACGTTATAATCTGTGAATCATCACGTTCCATTTAGAAACTCAGCATGACTTACTCAAATATAATCATGTTGGCCGCGCCTCATTATATTATACTAACTCATGCTTCAATTCCCAACACTTCTCCACAATTCATTCATAATTCATACTTAGATTTTTATAGAAACTTCCAATATAATGGAATACAGAAAACAAGAAGAGGTAGATAATTTCGGACATGAATATTTATGAAAATATCCTCAGAAATATCGAAGATATTTATGATGATATTTTGGAAATTCTAATGTCGAAGGTTGATGAAGAAAAATTTTCCGCAAGATTTTAACATGACTTCGGAGCAAGATATTCTCTAAAGATTTCATCGGATCCAGAATTAACTGGATTCTTTGAATATAGGGTTTGGTCCTTGTATTTGTTCTTGGTCTCCTTCATGGTTAGCTCAACCCGTTTTTCAGTATCAAATTTTTAATCGAGCGTTCCCAACACTCCATTCTTTATCATCAAACTTTTGACTGTTTAGACCATCTACAATTTTTCTATTTCCTCTGCATTTAATGCTACGATATCTGAATTATCGATTATCAATCCGAGGTGGTTTCAAGAGAATTGTGTTTTTAGATGATTAAACGCTGATGGTTGTATGGTGGAATATAAAAGGTTCTTTGGTAACAATAAATGATCACGCATATATATCAAGGTTATAATAAGGTTGTTTTGAATGAAAAGTCGAAGTTGTCTTGCTGGAGCTATGATAAAATTGGCTATTTTGAAGAAGAACTGCAAAGTTATTTTAGGTAATAATAACACTAAAGGAAATAGGACAGCTACGTGTTAAACGTTTACTCAGGGCCTATAAGTTTTTCAGGTGCATAACTATATGCATCAATCTTTCCTTCCGTAGATGAGATGCAGTTGATTCATCCTCTCGATTGAGGTGTTTTCAAGAATTATGAAATGTTTGAACGCAGATTGGAATCGTCAAGATACAAATGAGGTTTAAGATGAAATCAAGTGGCAAACTTGAAGAATTATTTAGTTTCATATGTTATAATCAGTATTTTAATTCATTTTAATTGTCCAATATTATTCGTCCACAGTCGATAGTCCACAATTAACAGTCCAGTAATTCATATATATAGTTTAATATATAATATTCGAATTAATTAATACGCATCATGACCCTTGTACATGTCTCAGACTCGATCACAACTCAAACTATATATATTATTGTAGAATCAACCTCAACCCTGTATAGCTAACTCCAGCATTACTGCATATAGAGTGTCTATGGTTATTCCAAATAATATATATAGATGCATCAATATGATATGTCAAAACCTTGTATACGTGTCCCGATATTTAAAGTGCGTAAAATAAATAACAGAAATTAAATGACGATAAATAAAATTGCGAGAATATAAATTGCGATAATTAAATTGCGATAAATAAAATGTAATCAGTTAGCTAGGAACAGTTAGCGAGAATTCTTAAAAAAAAATTTTTTTCGTAGTTAATTTGTTTGTTTCTAACAAATTTTATTTCATCCAGTGTTTTCTTCATTATGCCACTTGTTGGAGTCTAATAAGTCAAAATCCAAATATGAAATTGAATGAAAAGGGTTATTCTGCGATGAACGGATATGTATATCGGTGGTTGTAAATAAGATAGTAAATGACTGTTGAATTAGATTTGAAAGAATGTATAGTGTACTTATTAATGTGAAATCTAAATATTCATCGGGTATTACCTACCCGTTAAAATATTTTCACCATTAACAGTTTGTACGAAAGAATTTTTAATTACAATCTTTATGAAAATATACTTGCATATATATTTTTCTTCAGATGTAATCATGGATTTAATGAGTCAATATGATATTAGACTCATTTGATTTATCGTTAGAATAAGAATATATAATCTCTAAAACATTAGAGAATATATAGTCGCTATGTCGAACGAAGATAAATGATGTAGAACGATTCGTGGAACGATAATTATACTCGAGGTACAGAATGAGATGTTGAGGCATGGATTGTTGATGGTACTGGTGCTGTTACTAATGGTACTGTTGGTGCCGGTGATGTTGCTGAAGCTGTTACATTTTGCACCATATTTTCTAAGGCTACAACTCAGATGCGAAGCTCGTTGACTTATTACTCCGGAATGATTGTTGGTAGGAACGAGCGAATGAATAAGGTTTAGAATTTTAGATAGAATATAATCTTGGCGAGATATTCATAAAATGAGTGTGAAAATGGTGTTTCGAATGGGTTCGTCGGTAAGTGCTTCAGGTTCATTGTCAAGAGTGCGGGTTGGTGGGTGGAAAGGATCGCCTTCTTCTCGTCTCCATCAGTTAAGTCAACTACGAACCCATCAGATGAATTGGGGATGGCCGACTGGTTGATTCGTTCTGGTGACGCTGCTTCCGGAGCTTAGGTGAACATTCATGTCGGAATAGCTGTCGGAATAACTATCGGAATAGCTATCGGAAATCTGAGGGACTCGAACTGGTTGAGGGATTCAGCTCATACGATTAGATGAAGGACTTTTTGATAAGAAATAGATTCTAGGATGTAGATTAGTACCATGCAATACATAATTTACATATGCATATATAATACTAAAATCCTATAAGTTACGGAGAAATCTACGGAAGTTGTCAGGCAAAGTCTACAGTAACAGATATGCTAGGATATGAATTTAGCAGATACACTAAGATACGAATTTTATCTGTACACTATTCATGCAATCATTACAGTAAGATGTGTCTAGACTAAGAATGATAAGCAGGTAATTTTCGACACGAAACGATAAGCAAAACTTTTGACATGCAGACACGGTCGAAGTCCAGACTCACTAATGCATCTAAACAACTATCAGTTAGATACACTAATGCAAGACCTGGTTCGCTAAGACCACCGCTCTGATACCACCTGTAGTGACCCGTCCTAATCCATCTGGATGAAGTCTTCAACAGTTGGTCCCATTGCGAGGTTCTGACTTCTATATGCCATGAACGACTCCATGTAGTATGAGGAAATGCACAGCGGAAGATTTCTTTCATACCTGAGAATAAACATGCTTTCAAGTGTCAACCAAAAGGTTAGTGAGTTCATAAGTTTATCATAAAACAATAAAATTCATCATTTTGATAGACCACAAGATTTCCGTTTATAAATATATGTACACTCGCAAGTGTATAAAAGTATTCTTTAAGATGTAGGCACCCGGTAACAAGCCTTAACATTCATGTTTTACCCTCTGAAGTACACCAGATCAGGTGTGTTTAAAATAACCTCGAAGTACTAAAGCATCCCATAGTCAGGATGCGGTTTGTCAGGCCCAATAGATCTATCTTTAGGAATCGCGCCTATCGTACATAGACAAGTAGTTTAATATTACCAAGCTAAGGGTATAAATTCCTGGTTTAAACCCACATAGAATTAGTTTTAGTACTTGTGCCTATTTCGTAAAACATTTATAAAACAGCGCATGTATTCTCAGCCCAAAAATATATATAAAAAGGGAGTAATGAAACTCACCTATTGTATTTTGTAGTAAAAATACATATGACGACATTGAACAAGTGTAGGTGTAACGACCCTGGATTTTCCAACATTTATTTATTAATAATTATTATTATTAATACGTGTGATTAAACGAATGTATGTTATTACATTTACATGTTACCATGATTGCCCGTACTTGACTTTAAATGCCCGAAACGTCTTTGTGACACACGAAACTTTCACGAATAATATTTTTAGATATTATTTGCATTCATGATTAAGTTTATTAATCATTTTAATTAACTAAAGTTATTAGTTAATTACTTGGGCTTTATTTGGATTTAATTGTTAATTAATAGAACTTGGGCTTGATTAATTTTTGTGGACTCTTGAACATGGGCTTATGAGCCCACCCTACCTTTTAAATGGACTTAGTTAGCCCATGTCATTCACTTGTAAGTATCACTTAGGAGTGTAACTAGTTAGTTAATAAATGAAGGAATCTAGTTACCATAATCCCCAAGCACTTACACCAAATAACCAACTTTTGTGCCAAAATCATACAAGGGACTAGCGTGTATTCTTCCCTTCCTTTTCTGCAGCAGGCCGTAGGCCAAGGGTGTATGGGGAGAGGCTTTGCTTGCAAATTTTTTTAACTTATGCATTGTAACACTTCACTTTTCACACACACACAAAATACCTTTCAATTTTCACTCAAACTTTCTCTCTTTTCTCTAATACTTGTAAGCAACTTGGGACTTTTCTTCTTCCTTTCTTGTTTACAAAAACCGAACCTAGTAACCTTAAATCATCATCATCTTTTGTTACTTGTTGTTTGATTACTTGTTTGTTAATTGTTACTTACTAGTTGTAGTTACTTACTTGGTTTCAAGAATCAAACTACCTAGTTTCATTCTTCTTCTATCTTGTAATTACAAGAACACTCAAGAACATAAACTTACTAGTTTATGATTCTACCTTACTTGTTTTAAAATATTTAGAGTTCATGTGTTGCAAATCATACTTGTAAATCATGTTAGTAAACTTTAAAGTTTACTCTCTTAAAGATCAAACTTTGGTTTGAATCTTTAAAGTATGATCAACAATGAACTAGTTACTTACTTATTTAGTTTATTACTTCATTTCTTGTACATTTAAATTCATGCTTGTTGTTGTTGGTCAAGTACTACAAGTTAGTCTTGATCTCATACTTTCTTGAAACTTAAAGATAACTTTAAAGATTCAAGAACATGGAAGTGTAACTCTTTATTTATAACTTTACATACTTGTGTTGGATTTAACTTAATAATCTTAGATCTAGACTTCTGGGTCTTGGATCTTAAAGATCTAACTAAGAACTATGTTCTACATCTTAAGATCTTGATTAGTTAGTTTACTTTCAAGTTTGTAACTTGTTATTACTTTGTATGTGCTAAATCTAAGACTTTGATGAAACTTTGGTTTATCAAAACACTTGCAACACTTAAGTGAGTTGTGCTTCATGTCTTAGACTTGCACTTGGGTTATGATGGTCAAACCATGGTAAAGATGATGTAAACACATCAAAGAGTTGTACACTTGAAGCTATATGCATCAAGGATGAGAACCATGATGAACATCAAGCACCAAGACCACCGGAACTCACTTTTAACTTCCTGTTTTCTGTTTACAGCCCTCTGTCCTACTGTTTCTGTAACATACCAGTAGACCTGGGCTACTGAGACCTTGATTTTCAAATAGATCTTTTCGAGTATATAACTTTTCATATAGGACTCGTCTTAATCCGAGTTACGGTTTAGGATTTATGGCCCTCCGATCGTCACTATGTCCTTTAACGTTGTGCAGAAATCTCTGACCTACTCGCACTTAGACCGTCGTCACGGTCAAACGAAGACGAGTTTGCTTCTGTAAATTTTACCACACTTAACGGACTCATATACGGAGCCATAGCCACTGGTCTCACCTTAATTCAGTAAGGGTAGAGGCCGTGGTGACTGATCGAAGTCAGCCTTTGTTTTAAACTACTTTCATAAACGAAACTTACTTTAAGCCTTTTGTTTGATGATGAATGATGATGACCCTTAAGACCTTATTTACATACTTTTAAACCTATTCGGTCGATTTACTGACTTAGTACTATTTGACTTAGGTTGAGGACTCGTTGGACCTTTCGGACCGATTACTTGCACACTTTTCCCGACTCGACTTTACGATTACTTTATCATTGTGAGTTATAGCATTCCCTTTTTACTTTAACCTATTTTGGGAACTAAGAATACGTGTGGATTTTTATGTTATACATACTAGGCACGAGTACTTAAACTTATATATGTGTGGGTTATACAACGGCATAAACATTCCCTTTAGCTCGGTAACGTTAATCATTGGTTTTTGAACCGTGAACGCGAATCTTAGATATGGATCCATAGGGTTTGACATCCCCACTCGGGCTAGTCGCGCTAGCAGTCAATGAGTGTTTAATACTTCGTAAACATACGCACTTTCCAAGTGTACTTTCAGGGGGTGATATATTATTAAACGTTAAGTTAGTTACCGGGTGCCCACGGTTGAACATATACTCAAACATACTGATTTGGATTACTGTTTTGAAACGCTCTTTGTAGCACTGAAATCTCGTGGCCTACTTACATTACTGTTATACTTAAACTATAGCTCACCAACCTTTTTGTTGACATTTTTAAGCATGTATTTCTCAGGTGCTTGAGGTTAGCTTCCGCTGTGTACTAGTTGTACTGTAGACACCTGCTGCTTAGAGTTGTCACCGCATGAACTACTTTACCTTGCATTCAAACTTTAGTACTTTGGAACTATGATTGTAACGACCATTTGGGGTCACATACACTTATTAATTGCTTCTACTTAGTGAAGCATGCTTTTAGGTTGTAAAACATTTGACGTTAGTTATGACGTCACTTTTATTAATGAATGCAAACTCTTTTTGAAATCGCATATAGTACTTAACCTTGTAATGATCATGTTGTTGATGATCCGTACATGTTGATTTAGTTCGGGGCGTCACATTTGGTATCAGAGCATTGGTTGTAGGGAATTAGGTTGCATTAGTGAGTCTAAGACCGACCCGAGTAGGATTCACTAATAGGACTAATCTACAACTTGCTAGTTTACTTGTTTCCGCTGAACTTACTGCATGCTGCTGCTTACTTTTAGTGCTATATGCCGTCTGCTACTATGTGATTTCACTACTGCATGCTATTATTCGCTTTCGATTGCATGCTACTGTGTTATATTACTGCATGCTACTATCCACCTTTAGCATGTTACCTCGGTATGATACTGTTACTATCGCCATGCTACGTGCTGCTGTAGACGATCTAGGCTGCTGTAGTTGTTATGCCTGATTACACTCTTGCTACATGTCTACTATTCGCTATGCCAACTTGGAGAACCTATCTTTCTCGGTTCAGATGTTTTCCTGAACTACTTTCCCACTCGTCTAGTCCTAAGAACTAGTAGTGTAATCCACCTGTTACTACTGCTCCACCGTTTCGGAGATCGAAATATTACTTCACGCAATCTAGAAGATTTTTCAGTTGACACATGTCCTGTACGCTTTCATGACCGTCACTCACCTCTTTCATTCTTCACCACTACTCGACGACCTAACGACACTTCTATACTTAGGCATTGGAGAAGCCGGGAAGGCATTCCCCTTTAACAAGGTCATAGCATCTTCTACTGATGCACAGTCATACCCAAAGACTTGGGAGTCGCCTCGAGACATATCGTATCACTACCTGCTACACGTACAACTCGAAACAAGACCCAGATCGAATTTCTAGAAAGGAATCTAACGATGTTACTTGGACCCGAATATATCAAAGAAATTTCAAAGAACTTAGGCATTAATACATGAGCTACGGAACCTACGCACCCACATCGAGAAACTGTGAGATTAGTTATGCCGATTCTGTTTGAGATAGCATAGTTAAAGCACCATTAGATGAAATTGGGTAGAACTTGAAGTGATCACGTTACATTGACCATATGAAGTGATATTGGAATGAACGTACGATTTAGTACAATATAATGATGCCAGGCCAGCGTGATTATATTGAAGTAAATCATGCAGAAGTTCCAATGTTACTA
This sequence comes from Rutidosis leptorrhynchoides, assembly GCF_046630445.1. Classification (NCBI taxonomy): domain Eukaryota; kingdom Viridiplantae; phylum Streptophyta; class Magnoliopsida; order Asterales; family Asteraceae; genus Rutidosis; species Rutidosis leptorrhynchoides. The sequence goes on along the minus strand of NC_092341.1, from coordinate 79,147,857 downwards.
CATAAGGAATATGAGGTGATCCAGGGAAAACTTTGGCAGGGATCACTTGAGCATACGCATTATAGCCTGTTAAAAATAGGGAAAGAATAACCACGTAGCCTATATACTGTACAAGAAGGGCCTTGTTTGCAGAATTGAAAACCCGAAAATTTGTTATAGATACCGGCACCCTGGATATTTGAGGAAAAGTTCTCATATAGGAAAAACTTTAAAAATTACCTACGGTAAAACAATCGTTATGGAGACTTGCATGGATCCTGATTTTAGTTGGGGTACGTTTCATCACAACGTTTCATTGTCTTAAGGTTGTTTAATACTGGAGCGATAGAAACCTTAAGACTAGAACCTTAGTGTTATGACTAATAAGCCAATACCAACCATGAGGGTTAAATATTCTATAGGACAAGCAAATAGTAAGTTGAGAAAGATAGAGGAATAATTTAAGGTAGTACTTTAAGAATTAACAGGTGGGTCATTTGGAGATGACCTCATATTAGCCAAACTTGGGAGTTTTAATGTGGTAGTTGAAAAGGATTAGTTACCTACGTACGGGCATATGTTATTTGAGAAGATTGATAGAATTTTTCACAGTAGTACAGTAAGATTTGATTTGGGATGAACTTTAAGATTTATCTAATTCTCATCGAGCTAGGAAGCTTTGATGAAATAGTTGGAACGAACTGACTTTCAAGGATGAAAGCGGAATTTATTCATAATGGGAAGAAATTCATCACTAAACTACCATAGACGGTATGCGGTTAGGACACCATCTGGGTTATTACTGACCATCTCGCCAAAACTGCTCACTTTCTAGCCATGAAAGAAACCGATACAATGGACAAACTGGCACAACGATACTTAAAGGAATTGTATTCCGTCACTTCAACAATTCAAATTCTATGTCGAAGAATTCCCAAGAATCTCATTTGATACTCATTCTTACGCAACTCTAAACCCTAACTTATTACGAGAAACTTCTTATTCGATGATAACCACAACATCATCCTTCTTACTTCGATATTAGTCATACCAGTTCGAAATTTTCCTAAGAACAATGAGTTGTTAACTCTCATCCTCATACTCTCCCATTCGTATCTCACTTATAAGCAACAACTTCACACTTAAGCATTTTTGGTCAAAGGACTTATGTCTTACTATTAGTCGTCAAACACATATAAATTCAATAGTTTTTATTACCTCAAATATCACTCGCAATTTTCAAAAGTCTTTTACTCGATTCTCATCAACCTTTTCTAACTTGTAACCTCCGAAATATGAAATTTTGTTTGCCAAAACTTTACACACATTATTTTTACTGTGCTATCCTCTCAAAGCTTTATAAAAATAAATTTATTCTGTTTGCCATTCATACAAATTTTTGAAATCGTACCCGTTATATAAAATAAAGTAAATGATTACTTTTGACAAATACATATGAAACTTTACTTTCACTTTTACAAATCAAATCTTTCATTTAAAATGTATTATACTTTGAACGGTGCGTGTTGTACATAACCCTAATTTACTAAGAACTTCATTCCTTCTCATACATTGTCACCATAAACAATTTCTATAGAACTTTCGTTGTTTATTATATAAAACTTTTCGTGCTATCCGTATCCAAGTCATCATAAAGGCTTTATAACCGTCAAAATTGAGAGATTCGTGTGTATGTGATAAAGGCACTGACAATCACGCCATGCAAGGCCTTCGGGCATCTACTAACACTTACACCATTCAAAATTTTTGCGTTACCCCATGGATCTATTTCACCACACCTGTTGGAACAATGCTCCTTCTTACATAACTCTAAGCCCTGACTCATTCCAAGAAACTCTCATCTAGTGATATTAACACCATCAGTAATCCGACTCTATTATTAGTCACGACCTGTTTGGCACTTTGCAAATTCAAGAAGCAATTGTCTTCTCATCCTCGTGCTCTATCTTTTGTACCTCACTTTTAGCAACGGCTTCGCACGTAAATATTTTTGGCCAAAGACTGGTGTCCTGATAATTACCGAAACTACATTTATGTCATTAGTTTTCATTACCTAGTACCTGGTCACCCTATGATTCAAAGCTTTTCCACTCAATCTTTTTCAACTCGCAACCTTTGAAATACGAAAACTGTGATTATCAAAATTTTTACACGTTGTTTATTTGTGCGGTCCTCACAAGATTTACAGACAATGAAAATACTAAAAAACTTTTCGGTCACTTATACGATTTGTAAAATCATATGTGTATAAATTTATACTTACTTATTTTGATACTAAGTTATATCTGCAAATTATTTAAAACCCGCTCCTTTACCGAGTTATTCAACTTAAGTCAAATGGTTTTGGTGCAAAATGGTACACGTTGTACCTACATCTAAATTTACTAGGAACTTCGTTCCGTTTACGTTGTCACAACAAGCGTTCAAAGGTTTGATCTTCAACACTCCCTTGGTTGATTTTATTAAAGGTTTTCGTATTAGACTACACCACGTATGGATCACACTTTTTCTCGCCCCCTGATAGGGATGAAACTTACTATTATATCTTGTTAAAAACTCTTGAGCCACTTTGGATGGCGGTTTTATAAAATTTGTTAAGAAAATCTCTGCACCCATAAAATGTTCTTTTTAAAGTTAGACATGATAAAAACGCGAGCCGATAAACCAGTTTTTCAGGGTACACTCAGTAGTCACCCCATCGTAGGACAGGCACTAGGTGAGTTCCTACTCTCAAAATTTCACGGCTAAACACAACACCCTCGTAAACTTCATCTCTATGAATCAGTATGTTGAGACACAAAAATCATTTTTTGAGATTCTTTTCACTCGGAGTAAACCATTCGTTAGGACCAAGGGTTCACGTATTATCTCATCCGCACATCCCCTTAAGTACACGGATAAATTCAGAACGAACCGCTCAAAGAGTTCACTCTCGTTCAACGACCACACGTTACGTGCGACTTTCTTTCGGAAATGTAACATAAGAAACTTTGAGAACCTATAAATCTTGTTACCCCTTGGGAGGGGACTGCTTAAATCATTTACGACACTGATGTGGATACTCTATATATTTTCTTCCTTCATTGGTTGCAACTGTATGTTGCTCTAGTTAACGTTAACCCTAACTTCAACATATAACTAAAAGGATGAAGTTACATTACGGAATTGTGCTTTCATTTCATCCAAGGTTAGGTTCACCTGCAGTATGGTAAACTAGGTGATATCCTTCATTGTTCGTTCAGACCGTTCTGAAGACACTATGAATAATTATGGCTTGCAAGTCCGATTGGTCACTTTCAGCTAAAGTTTCAATTCACTTATTCAAATGAAACGTTCTTAAATATCGAGTTCTTTATGCCTCTGGCCTCCTTTCAAAATCAGGGGATTAGTATAATCCGTGGCTAACACTATCCAGACTTCAAAACGCATGGTTGTGATCACCATGTTTTCCATCCTACCTGTTAGATTATTATTACGACATAAACGCTCAATGTTTTAAATGAGTTTAGAAACATTCATGATGCATTTCACGCATCCAGCTCAATTAAGATACCTGTAAGGCTAAACACACCATCTTTCCTTTTGTGGATGTACATTCAGATGACATACTCATGTTAATCAGAAACGAAATTAATTTGTTGATCTCTTAGGACAAGAGACTTAATTAACAGCATGTACCTATCCTCACCTTCATACGTCGAAGTACCTTTCAAGGTAAATAACTTACTTCTGAGCCCACGGGTCTCACGGAACTATGATACGCCCCTTCTTATTCGAATACGGTACCATTATTGGACACTCCTTAAAAATTTTGGACGAAATTTTCTTTAACAGGTGGGTAATGTAACGACCCTGGATTTTCCAATATTTATTTATTAATAATTATTATTATTAATACTTGTGATTAAACGAATGTATGTTATTACATTTACATGTTACCATGATTGCCCGTACTTGACTTTAAATGCCCGGAACGTCTTTGTGTCACACGAAACTTTCACGAATAATATTTTTAGATATTATTTGCATTCATGATTAAGTTTATTAATCATTTTAATTAACTAAAGTTATTAGTTAATTACTTGAGCTTTATTTGGATTTAATTGTTAATTAATAGAACTTGGGCTTGATTAATTTTTGTGGACTCTTGAACATGGGCTTATGAGCCCACCCTACCTTTTAAATGGACTTAGTTAGCCCATGTCATTCACTTGTAAGTATCACTTAGGAGTGTAACTAGTTAGTTAATACATGAGGGAATCTAGTTACCATAATCCCCATGCACTTACACCAAATAACCAACTTTTGTGCCAAAATCATACAAAGGACTAGTGTGTATTCTTCCCTTCCTTTTTCTGCAGCAGGCCGTAGGCCAAGGGTGTATGGGGAGAGGCTTTGCTTGCAAATTTTGTTAACTTATGCATTGTAACACTTCACTTTTCACACACACAAAAAATACCTTTCAATTTTCACTCAAACTTTCTCTCTTTTCTCTAATACTTGTAAGCAACTTGGGACTTTTCTTCTTCCTTTCTTGTTTACAAAAACCGAACCTAGTAACCTTAAATCATCATCATCTTTTGTTACTTGTTGTTTGATTACTTGTTTGTTAATTGTTACTTACTAGTTGTAGTTACTTACTTGGTTTCAAGAATCAAACTACCTAGTTTCATTCTTCTTCTATCTTGTAATTACAAGAACACTCAAGAACATAAACTTACTAGTTTATGATTCTACCTTACTTGTTTTAAAATATTTAGAGTTCATGTGTTGCAAATCATACTTGTAAGTCATGTTAGTAAACTTTAAAGTTTACTCTCTTAAAGATCAAACTTTGGTTTGAATCTTTAAAGTATGATCAACAATGAACTAGTTACTTACTTATTTAGTTTATTACTTCATTTCTTGTACATTTAAATTCATGCTTGTTGTTGTTGGTCAAGTACTACAAGTTAGTCTTGATCTCATACTTTCTTGAAACTTAAAGATAACTTTAAAGATTCAAGAACATGGAAGTGTAACTCTTTATTTATAACTTTACATACTTGTGTTGGATTTAACTTAATAATCTTAGATCTAGACTTCTGGGTCTTGGATCTTAAAGATCTAACTAAGAACTATGTTCTACATCTTAAGATCTTGATTAGTTAGTTTACTTTCAAGTTTGTAACTTGTTATTACTTTGTATGTGCTAAATCTAAGACTTTGATGAAACTTTGGTTTATCAAAACACTTGCAACACTTAAGTGAGTTGTGCTTCATGTCTTAGACTTGCACTTGGGTTATGATAGTCAAACCATGGTAAAGATGATGTAAACACATCAAAGAGTTGTACACTTGAAGCTATATGCATCAAGAATGAGAACCATGATGAACATCAAGCACCAAGACCACCGGAACTCACTTTTAACTTCCTATTTTCTGTTTACAGCCCTCTGTCCTACTGTTTATTTAACAGACCAGTAGACCTGGGCTACTGAGACCTTGATTTTCAAATAGATCTTTTCGATTATATAACTTTTCATATAGGACTCGTCTTAATCCGAGTTACGGTTTAGGATTTATGGCCCTCCGATCGTCACTATGTCCTTTAACGTTGTGCAGAAATCTCTGACCTACTCGCACTTAGACCATCGCCACGGTCAAACAAAGACGCGTTTGCTTCTGTAAATTTTACCACACTTAACGGACTCATATACGGAGCCATGGCCACTGGTCTCACCTTAATTCAGTAAGGGTATAGGCCGTGGTGACTGATCGAAATCAGCCTTTGTTTTAAACTACTTTCATAAACGAAACTTACTTTACGCCTTTTGTTTGATGATGAATGATGATGACCCTTAAGACCTTATTTACATACTTTTAAACCTATTCGGTCGATTTACTAACTTAATACTATTTGACTTAGGTTGAGGACTCGTTGGACCTTTCGGACCGATTACTTGCACACTTTTCCTGACTCGACTTTACGACTACTTTATCATTGTGAGTTATAGCATTCCCTTTTTACTATAACTTATTTTGGGAACTGAGAATACATGTGGATTTTTATGTTTTACATACTAGGCACGAGTACTTAAACTTATATATGTGTGTGTTATACAACGGCATAAACATTCCCTTTAGCTCGGTAACGTTTAATCATTGGTTTTTGAACCGTGAACGCGAATCTTAGATATGGATCCATAGGGTTTGACATCCCCACTCGGGCTAGTCGCGCTAGCAGTCAACGAGTGTTTAATACTTCGTAAACATACGCACTTGCCAAGTGTACTTTCAGGGGGTGATATATTATTAAACGTTAAGTTAGTTACCGGGTGCCCACGGTTGAACATATACTCAAACATACTGATTTGGATTACTATTTTGAAACGCTCTTTGTAGCACTGAAATCTCGTGGCCTACTTACATTACTATTATACTTAAACTATAGCTCACCAACCTTTGTGTTGACATTTTTAAGCATGTATTTCTCAGGTGCTTGAGGTTAGCTTCCGCTGTGTACTAGTTGTGCTGTAGACACCCGCTGCTTAGAGTTGTCACCGCATGAACTACTTTACCTTGCATTCAAACTTTAGTACTTTGGAACTATGATTGTAACGACCATTTGGGGTCACATACACTTATTAATTGCTTCTACTTAGTGAAGCATGCTTTTGGGTTGTAAAACATTTGACGTTAGTTATGACGTCACTTTTATTAATGAATGCAAACTCTTTTTGAAATCGCATATAGTACTTAACCTTGTATTGATCCTGTTGTTGATGGTCCGTACATGTTGATTTAGTTCGGGGCGTCACAGTAGGGTTTAGCCTCGGATTCACGGACCTATATCAGTTGCATATATATTAACACATATCCTATTTAATCAAATAAGTTTACTTATATTTTATAATTTATTAGATTTAGTATCTTTAAATATAATTATACTTATAATAATTATACGATTTATAATTTAATTAAAGTTTTATCAATATAAACGGTAATATATTAGTTAAAAACATATTAGTATGTAATATTAGTTTACTTGTAATATATTTTTATATAGATAACATTTGTTTGTTAAAAATAATAATAATTATAATAATAAAAAAAATGATAATACTTTTAATAATAATAATAATAATAATAATAATAATAATAATTATAATAATAATAATAATAATAATAATAATAATAATAATAATAAAATGATAAAAATGTTATATGAAGATAATAATAATGTAAGTGGTAAAAATAATAGTAATAATAATAATAATAATAATAATAATAATAATAATGATGATGATTATAATAATAATAATAATAATAATAATAATAATAATAATAATAATAACAATTGTAATAATAATAAAAGAAATAAAAAGGCTACCTCTACAAGCTTTCTTAAAAAAAATGTCCCAGCCCGGAATTGAACTCGAGACCTCTCGCTCACACCACAACAGCCTAACCATCAGGTCCAATTCGTTTTTCTGTTACTATAACCTTTTTAATTTCTTTTATATTATCAGTCAATTTCATCATCTTCATCAGGATCATAATCGACCAATACCCATTGTAACATCGATAACTTTATTGGTTTAGATTTGTAACAGAAACATAAACGCTTTTGTGTACAATTTGGTTAAATCAATCCACAGAAAATGAAAAAAAAAACTAAAGAGGAAAACCTGCTGCAGTCGACTTTTTAATTTAACAAAAATAAATCTTGAATTCAAATTGGAGAACGTTTTAGGTATTGTTTACAACATGAAATAAATTTCATTTCACTCCTAGAAACTGTATGGATCCTCAATTTAACTTGAAATAACCTACATAAATTAAATTTCACGATGAACATAAATGTTGACCTTTGAAAACATAACATTAACCTCTTAAATTCGTCTTCGTTTCAAAGAATTGGGAGATGAGATTTTTCAGGAAGACTATATGAAGGATTTAGAGCAGGATTGTATTAATAGATTTTGAATTAAGACAATGATTCGAAGTTTTTTGGAAAATGGATCTAGAACAGAGCAGATGCTTGTTCTTTCTTCTGTTCTGTTTAAATTTGATCATTTAAAAGCTGTTAGAATTATCTGTAATTGATATATGATAAAGCAAGTTTCGTCTGGAACCTCCTAACAACTTGCAATGCTTGTATTGTTGTATGAATGTTTCAATAGAATAAATAATTGTTCAGGAAAATAAATAAAATAAATATAGATAACGATTTCTAACAGCTTTTGGATATATCTGAATGGAATTCGCCTTTTTTTACAGATTCTTAAGGACATAATTGATAATCATCTACAGATTGACAATTACTTGAGACAGAATGCGTATACATATTGAATATAATCGTATTTTTTTATATATATTTAGTATATGTAATTATATATCAATATATAATTGTATTTTATATATATGTAATTATATATATATGTTTTTCAATCTCTGTTAATATACTTATATATATTTATATCTGTATTTATAATGTATATAATCCATATTTATCCTAATAAAAAAAATTGTATTTATAATACTTATTATTAATTATGGTAATAGAATTATTAATAAAAATTTTAAATTCAGAATATACTTATAATAATAATAATAAAAGTAATTATAGTAAAAAAAATATATAATGATATTAGTAATAACAATAATGATAATCTAATAGTTTATACATATTTGATTTTAGATTTCTACCATATTTTTATTAATACTGGTAATAATATTAACATATTTATGTTAATGAAAGTAATAATAATAACATTAATACAATATCTGTATTTTATCTTGTAGTTACCTTTATTTATTTGTTATCAATTATTTATTTTATATATATTTAATACTTATACATTCCATCAATATACATATAGTACTAATTATGTATAAATATCATATATGTATTCCAACTACTACATGTATAATTATATTTTTAGATAATCAACTTTTATTAGGTGGATAAATACATCATTTATACATATTGAAACAAATAAACTCAAAGTATAACATTATACCTTCAGTACCTTGTTGTCGTTGACAAATTATGTTTGAAATTATTTACCTTCAATATATTCAATATATTCAAAATAATAAGTTTTAGTTATTTGAAGTTATTTTCCATAATAACTAAATCACATAGCAGTTTGTTAATATATTTAATTTATTATATATAATTGTTTATATCTACATTTTCGTTTACAATTAAAGGTTCGTGAATCGTCGGGAATCGTCGAAGGATAATTGAATATATAAAAATAGTTCAAAATTTTAAGACTTAGTTTAACGAACTTTGCTTATCGTGCCAAAATCATATAAAGATTTAAGTTTAAATTTGGTCGGAAATTTCCGGGTCGTCACAAAAACCCCACTTCAAGTATCTTAAATACACTTTATGTACACTACAAATAATTGAGTCTTACAACTCTCCCCCACTTGAATATGGGCGCGTCCTCGTGATCCAAGCCGCATGACAAGAAGGAAGATAAACCAACACGAATTCTTCGGGCTCCCAAGTAAACTCAGAACCTTTACTCCGACGCCATTGGACCTTAAAGGTCCTCACCTCTTTCTTACGCAACATTTTCACCTTCTCATCAAGTATAGCAATCGGCTCTTTAACATATTCTAACTTGTTGTTGAGCTCAATTTCGTCTAATGGCATCCATGAAGAATCATCCGCAAGACACTTTCGGAGATGGGAAACATGAAATGTATTATGGACCCCCGCAAGTTCTTCGGGTAATTCCAAACGATACGCGACTTCACCAACACGGGCTAAAACTTTAAATGGTTCAATAAACCGAGGATCTAACTTTCCCCGTTTTTGAAATCGAATAACACCTTTCCATGGTGAGACTTTAAGCATCACTTTGTCGCCCTCTTGGAACTCAATAAATCGTCTACGTTTATCGGCATACGACTTTTGTCTATCTTGAGCCTTTTTCAAATGATCCCGATTTATATCAATCTTGCTATTCGTCTCTAAAACTAAATCGGTACTCCCGATTTCTCTTTGACCCACTTCACCCCAATAAATTGGAGTCCGACACCTTCGCCCATATAGCATCTCGTAAGGTGGCATCCCGATACTAGTATGATAACTATTATTGTACGAGAATTTCACCAAAGGCAAATGCTCATCCCAACTACCGCCGAAATCAATGATGCACGCCCGTAACATATCCTCCAATGTTTGGTTTGTACATTCGGTTTGACCATCCGTTTGAGGATGGTACGCCGTGCTCAACTTCAATTGTGTACCCATATCTTCATGAAACTACTCCCAAAATCGAGATGTGAAACGGGTGTCTCGATCCGAAATAATAGATATAGGAACTCCATGTCGAGAGATGACTTCCTTAATAAACAACTTAGCCAAGGTCTCCGACGATATCGCTTCCCGAATGGGAAGAAACAATGCACTTTTAGTCAATCGATCAACTATAACCCAAATCGAATCAAATTGGGTTCTCGCTGTTTTAGGTAACTTTGTGATGAAATCCATGGTAATGTGCTCCCATTTCCATTTCGGGATTTCTAACGATTGTAACTTACCATACGGCTTTTGGTGCTTAGCCTTAACTTGCAAATATGTAACACATTGTTCAACATACTTTACAACATCACGTTTCATGCCCGGCCATCAATAATCCTTCCTCAAATCAAAATACATCTTCGTTGTGCCCGGATGAATGGAATTCTTTGACTTATGTACTTCATCAAGTAGCACTTATCAATAATCACCCATCTTAGGCACCCACACTCTTCCTTGAAAAGACAACAAATCACGCGAACCCATAGTAATGAATTCCGATTGCCCCACTATTCGTTCCGCATGCTTGTTGTGAACGTAAACCTCTATTTGAATCACACCAAGTTTTTCAAGAAAATCGTTAGTAATAATCATACGTAACAATCCTAATCGTAACATCGGGTGATGACTCTTTCGACTTAACGCATCCGCGACCACATTCGCCTTGCCCGGATGATAAAGTATTTCACAATCATAATCTTTCACCACATCCATCCACCTACGTTGTCGATAATTCATATCTCATTGATTAAAGAGGTGTTTCAAACTCTTATGATCCGAATAAATCGTACTCTTGACACCATACAAGTAATGGCACCAAATTTTCAACGCATGCACAACCGCCGCCAACTCAAGATCATGAGTCGGATATCTCGTTTCGTGTTCCTTTAATTGTCGAGAGGAGTAAGCGATGAATTTACCTCTTTGCATTAGAACACACTCGAGCCCATTTAGAGAAGCATCACAATAAACCGTCATGTCTTCCACACCTTTCGGCAACACTAACACCGGTGCTTGACATAACTTCTCTTTTAACAATTGAAAAGCATTTTCTTGCTCGTTCTCCCAATTAAACCTCGCATTCTTCCTCGTCAACTTCATCAATGAAGAAGCGATCTTAGAAAAGCCTTGGATAAACCGACGATAATAACTGGCCAATCCGAGAAAACTTCGGACCTCCGTAGGCGTAGTCGGTTGTCTCCAACTCTTCACCGTCTCTATCTTCCCCGGATCTACTTGAATACCGTCTTTGTTCACAATGTGGCCAAGGAATTGGACCTCCCTTAGCCTAAATTCACATTTGGAGAACTTTGCATACAACTTCTCCTTTCGTAACGTCTTCAATACTTCACGCAAATGACGTTCATATTCGTTCATACTTTTCGAGTAGACTAGTATGTTGTGAATGAACACAATCACCGACTTGTCCAACATAGGTTGGAACACTCGGTTCATAAGGTCCATGAATGCCGCCGGTGCATTCGTAAGACCAAAAGGCATAACTACGAATTCAAAATGCCCATAACGCGTTCGAAAAGCCATTTTCTCGATATCTTCCTCACCGATCCGCATTTGGTGATAGTCGGACTGTAGGTCAATCTTTGAGAAATACATCGCACCTTGGAGTTGGTCAAAAAAATCGTCAATCCGAGGCAATGGATAACGATTCTTGATCGTCACTTTATTCAACTCTCTATAGTCGATGCACATCCGCATGCTACCATCCTTCTTCTTTACGAATAAAACCAGAGCGCCCCATAGCGAAGCACTCGGTCGGATAAAACCCTTTTCAAGTAACTCTTGGGTTTGATTTAACAACTCTTGCATTTCCATCGACGCTAAACGATAAGGATTTTTAGCAATGGGAGTAGCTCCCGGAAGCAACTCAATGCGAAATTCAACTTGTCTTTCCGCCGGAACACCCGGTAACTCGTCCGGAAAAACATCTTCCAATTCACTAACCACTAAAATTTCACGAATGGGTGGTGGCTTATCACGAGTATCAACAACATGTGCAAGAAAAGCCATGCTACCACTAATAAGAAAATGACGTGCTCGTGCAAAAGAGCATATCGACACTAGTCTTCTTCGCTTATCGCCGTGAATAATTAACTCTCCCCCACTAGAGGTCTTCACACGAATAGATTTTTCATGGCATGTAATATCGGCTCTATTTCGATCGAGCCAATCCATACCAACAACGATATCAAAATCACCCAAAGTCATAGGAATGAGATCAATTTTAAAGTTTTTGGCACCAAACACGACATCACAATTTTTACACATCAACCACTAGCACCGTCTTTCTGTCCGCTATTTCGACTTCTACCGGACTACTTAACTTAGCTAACGGTCTATTAAGTTTAGGCACAAATTTTGAAGACACAAACGACAAATTTGCACCGCTATCAAATATTATCCTTGCCGGATTAGAATTAACCATGAAAGTACCTGAGACGATTTCGTTGGATTGTTTGGCTTCGTCATTAGTCATCAAGTAGTTGCGACCCCTAGTCGTACCCGCCGCCTTCTCCAACCGCTTAACATTATCCTTATTCAATTCGGGACATTCCGGCCTCTTGTGCCCCTCTTTACCACAATTATAACAAGTGACTTTTGGGGTTGAAGTTGTACTTGTACAATCGCGAGCCATGTGTCCTTGTTGCCAACAATTATAACATTTGGGCCCAAAACCCCCGGACGTACCCTTCTTCGCACTACCAATGCTTTCGGAACCTTTCTTACTTTTCTTGTTTGAAAAGTTCGAATGACTGGAATTCTCGAACTTTCTCTTACCAAAAGTAAAACCGCCCTTTCTTATCACAAGCGCTTCAAAACCCTTTGCCATATTGAACAACTCATCAAAGCTCTTCACTACATTCACACTTATCTTCTCTTGATAACTATCATTCAAGATCAGATAGAAATCTTCTTTCAACATTTTATCATTCCTGACATACTCCGGGAAAAATTGGGTCTTGGACAAAAACACGGATTTGAGAGTGTTCAAATCCATCGACCCTTGCCTCAAGGAACGTAGCTCGTCCTTAAGCCTAGTAAGATCGGCCAAAGTTCGGTACTCGTCGAAAAATTCCGCCTTGAATTCATCCCAAGTGAATTCCATGCATTGTTCTTCACCACAGACTTGGATTTTCGCGTCCCACCACAATTTAGCATCGCCCCTCAACATACTACACCCGTACCTTGTCTTCTTATCGAGAGGACATTCACAAGTACGGAAGGCACCCTCCATATCAGAGATCCATCGGGCACTCTTAAGAGGGTCTCTTTCACCTTCAAAGGTGGGAGGTTGAGAATCCTTGAAATTTTTATAGAAAAAGTCCCGTCTTCCCACATTATCTTCGTGAAGAACGGCCTTAACTTGCTCCTTGACCACATTGACTAATTGCTCGTCAATTGAGTCTAGGAACATATTCTTGATCTCTACGAGGTACTCTGCCTTTTGAGCTTTAAGGATGGCCTCAATCTTGGCCGTCAATTCGGATTCCTCACTCGTACCTCCGTTATCATTATCGTGTCCGTTTCTCGTCTTCATTCTATAAAACGGAGAAGGTTAAACAATGAATGAAAGGATATAACACGTAAGTATATACATGTATACCACACTACTCCATCTTGCTCAACAATCGTCGTACATTACTTGTTTGACACGATTTACACCCGTAACAACGGTAGCTAATCGTTGTTACACGAGCACGTCGCATTAACTCGTTAGTACAACGTCTATCTCGCTTGATGATTGCTAAAACAACACAAAACAATTAGTGCAAGGTTAATTCACATAAACACTAGCACTAACAATTCCCGTTCCAACCCAAAGTCCTACAAGTCCCGCATAAAGCGCACACACAATAAAGTCTAAGTCTAGGCACCTATCCCAATTCGCCTAAATCCCTTAGACCATGCTCTGATACCACTTGTAACAAACCAACCCGATATACAATCGACCATGCGAAAATATCACAAATAAAAAAAAATTTCTTTGTTCAGCTAGTGGCGCGGCGCGCCAACCTTCTGCGCGGCGCGCAAAAAGGCCTGGACAGGCTGCTGACCCAAAAAGTCACAAACATGAAAATGTTTGACCACTTCCCGACGTATTTAGGCAAAATGCTTTTCACAACACATTTATATATGTAAAACTAACACGTTCCATTAATAAGATAAGTTTTACTAAGCGGGGCCCACACGACCCAAATTACAAGTTTAATACAAAACATGAGTTTCGACCACCAAAAAGTTTAAGTACCAAACGACACTACGAGCATGGTGTTTAGGATTAAACTACCCAAGTCTCGGTCAAAACTCCAAAAGCTAACACATCCAAAAAGCGTCCCCTAACAACAAAGTGGGATCTCTATTCCAAGATAATGCCCTTACCCTTGTCCACACCGGAGCCTATAAAAAGATAAACAATGAGAGGGTAAGCAAAGCTTAGTGAATGCAATAATTATACACATACATATATAATATACCTACTTGCATACATTTACACACACACCGTATAATTGCTAGCAATAACGATTAGCATACAAACTACAAGTAAGCTAAATACCCCCAAATACCGCAACTAGCAATATCAATATCATAACTCCGCAATAATATAATATAATACATCACGACATATACATAAAAAACTATATGGTTAACCATAAACACGTCATGGTACTATCGGCTTCGTGGTTCATACCATGCGCAATGCTATGATGCTACCGGCTCCGTGGTTCACGTCACTACGCATTCGAGTCATACTCTTTTATAGTGCTACCTGCTCCGTGGTTCACACTTCGGTGCTACCGGCTCCGTGGTTCACACCTAATTTTATAGTGCTACCGGCTCCGTGGTTCACACTTTGATGCTACCGGCTCCGTGGTTCACATCACAACACATGCACTATGATGCTACCGCGCCGTGGTTCACATCATAGCACATTCACACACAAACTACGGCACTCCCAGCTCCGTGGGTCATACCATAGCATACAAATAAATACACCATATACATACATGTATAATTACTCTACTCACCTCAAATCTCTTGTGAAAGATAATCAAGCTCGAAAATCTTCAATGTAACGTACCTATTACATTATACATAATATCAATCACAAACTCAAGTTGGTCAACCAACTAAATCTCCATTCTAGTGTCATTTTGACCCGTGGTGCAATTCTGACCCATTTGCACCCTTAACCCTAAAATTGGGTCAACTCACACCAAAACCCTATCATTAGCCAAGATAGGTTTAAAACACATTTCAAAACAAGGTTTATACATTAATCACAAACATTAACTAACTTAGGCCCATTTTGACCCGTTTGACCAATTTAAGGTCAACACCCCCATTTTGGGTCATCCACTAACCCACACAACAACCATTATATATATATATATATATATATATATATATATATATATATATATATATATATATATATATATATATATATATATATATATATATATATATATATAGGTGTGCTAGCAATTTACTAACTAATTAAGGCTCATAAACAACAATTAATACTTGAAAAACCCTAGTTAGTCATCTTTGAGTCTACATGACCCAAATTCACCCAAAACACCCAATTCACTAACAAAATGGGTTTTAAGTTCACCATTAACCCTAACTCTAACCCTTACACAAAATTAAATTAGGGAAACAAAGTTAGAACATACCACCATACTCAAAACGTAGCTAGGGAGTAGATGAACAACTTTAGAACTTGAGCTTAAGCAAGATTCCTTCTTCTTCTTCCCCAAAATGAGTTTTCCCTCACTAGAATATCACTCTCTCTCTAGAAATTAAATGGAGGTGATAAGGGTTGTTGAAGATGGAGTAAATGAAGTTCCAAGACTGATCTAGGGCTTTTAATTCGGGCCCCCATGTGTAATTACCAAAAAGCGCTCAAAATATCTAATTTAAAAAGAAAGGAATCTGTCACAGACCAACGGCGCGGCGCGCCAAAGGCCTGTGCGGCCCGCCAAAGGCCTGCGCGGTGCGCAACTCCCCCAGATCAGATTCTGTCTCCTTTTAAATATGTACAACAAAAACCCCACTTCAAGTATCTTAAATACACTTTATGTACACTACAAATAATTGAGTCTTACATTCATCCTATATGTATAATAGCGGTATTGTAAGTTTGTAATATTTTGTATAAAGTTTGAACTCGAAATATTATTGTAATAAGTTTTTCATATAGAAGCGTAGTAGTTGAGTTGTATAGTAGCTAGTAAGTATGAACTTAACGGGTAGGTACTACCCGAATTAAAATGATAAAATGCTAATATGAAGAAAAAGCTTTTATAAATAAGTTCATATAATGCTACGAGATACTATTGACTATCCTTAAATTCTATATAATTAACTCAATTCTTTTGGCTATTTTTGAAGGAAATGGCACCAGCGACGCGTCAGAATTTGAACATGAGCGAGGAAGACTTTCGTGTTTTTCTTGCAGCAAACATAGCCGCAGTACAGGCTGCGATGCAAAATAACAATAATTGTGGATCTAGCAGTGGAACTAATTCCACAAGAAATCGTGTAGGATGCTCCTACAAAGAATTCACTGCCTGCAAACCTTTGGAATTTGATGAACTGAAGGACCAATTGGATTGATACGCTGGACCGAGAAAGTCGAATTGGTGTTTGCCATAAGTAAGTGTACTGAAGAGGACAAAGTTAAGTACGCTGGTACTGCGTTACCGTGGTGTAACACCTATCTTGAACCGGTAGGACAAAATGCTGCTTACGCACTACCGTGGTCGGCATTCAAGCAATTGATGAACGAGCAGTACCGTCCTAGAAATGAAGTCAATAAGCTCAAGGTAGAGCTTAGAGAGTTACGAAAACAAGGGTTCGACATTACCACATATGAACGACGATTCACAGAGTTGTGCCTATTATGTCCAGGAACGTTCAAAGATGAAGAAGAGAAGATCGACGCATTTATAAAAGGGTTACCAGTAAGGATTCAAGAAGATGTGAGTTCACACGATCCCGCTTCCATATAAAAGGCAATTTGAATGGCTCATAAACTCATAAATCAGATTGAGGGAAGAATTAAAGAGCAGGCGGCTGAAGAAGCCAACACGAAACAACTCAAGAGAAAGTGGAAAGAAACCAGTGACAAGGGTCACCAATACAACAACAACAATTACAACCACAACCGCAACAACAATCGCAACAATAACCGCAATCCCAACAATAACTACAACAAACGTCCTAACAACAACAATAACAACAACGGCACCAAAAACCAAAAATACCAAAGGTGTGAAGAGTACCAACAGAATGGGTTCTGCACGACATTTTGTACCAAGTGTAAAAGAACTGTCCATGGTGCGAAAAAGTGTGAGGTCTACGGACCAAAGTTTAACAGAACTAAAGGAACAAATAGTGGCGAAACAAGTAATGCCGCCTTTGTTTGTTATAGATGTGGAAAACTGGGCCACATTAGAAGTAATTTCCCGAATCAGGGGAATGCTAATAGGCAGGGCCGCGGAAGAGTTTTCAATATTAATACGGCAGAAGCGCAGGAAGACCCGGAGCTTGTTACGGGTACGTTTCTTATTGATAATAAATCTGCTTATGTTTTATTTGATTCGGGTGTGGAGAGAAGCTATACGAGTAGAGATTTTTGTGCTAAGTTAAGTTGCCCATTGACGCCTTTGGATAGTAAATTTTTACTCGAATTAGCAAACGGTAAATTAATTTTAGCAGATAATATATGTCGGGATAGAGAAATTAAATTGGGGTATGAAACGTTTAAAATTGATTTAATACCAGTCAAGTTAGGGAGTTTTGATGTAATAATTGGCATAGACTGGTTGAAAAAGATGAGAGCAGAAGTCGTTTGTTACAAAAATGCGATTCACATTGTGCGTGAAAAAGGAAAACCTTTAATGGTGTACGGAGAAAGAACAACGCGAAATTAAATCTTATTAGTAGTTTGAAGGAACAAAAACTAATAAGAAAAGGTTGTTACGTCATTCTAGCACACATTGAGGAAGTTAAACCTGAAGAAAAGAACATCAGTAATGTTCCCGTCGCAAAAGAATTTCCCGATGTATTTCCGAAAGAATTAACGGGATTACCCCCACATCGATCCGTTGAATTTTAAATAGATCTCGTACCAGGAGCTGCACCAATAGCTCGTGCTCCATACAGACTTGCACCCAGCGAAATGAAGGAACTCCAAAGCCAATTACAAGAACTTTTAGAGCATGGTTTTATACGACCAAGTACATCACCGTGGGGAGCTCCTGTTTTGTTTGTCAAGAAGAAGGATGGTACATTTAGGTTGTGTATCAACTACCGAGAGTTGAACAAACTTACCATCAAGAACCGCTACCCACTACCGAGAATCGATGACTTATTTGATCAACTACAAGGCTCATTGGTTTATTCGAAGATTGATTTACGTTCTGGGTATCATCAAATGCGGGTGAAGGAGGATGATATTCCAAAGACTGCTTTTAGGACGCTTTACGGTAATTACGAGTTTATGGTTATGCCGTTTGGGTTGACTAACGCACCAGCTGTATTCATGGACCTCATGAACCGAGTGTGTGGACCATACCTTGACAAGTTTGTCATTGTTTTTATCGATGACATACTTATTTACTTAAAGAATGACCAAGAGCATGAAGAACATTTGAGAAAAGTGCTAGAGTTGTTAAGAAAGGAAAAACTGTACGCTAAGTTTTCAAAGTGTGCATTTTGGTTAGAAGAAGTTCAATTCCTCGGTCACATTGTGAACAAAGAAGGTATTCAGGTGGATCCAGCAAAGATTGAAACCGCTGAAAAGTGGAAAACCCCGAAAACACCGAAGCACATACGCCAATTTTTAGGGCTGGCTGGTTATTACAGGAGATTCATCCAAGATTTTTCCAAAATAGCAAAACCCTTGACTACATTAACGCATAAAGGGAGGAAATTTGAATGGAA
This sequence comes from Rutidosis leptorrhynchoides, assembly GCF_046630445.1. NCBI lineage: Eukaryota > Viridiplantae > Streptophyta > Magnoliopsida > Asterales > Asteraceae > Rutidosis > Rutidosis leptorrhynchoides. The sequence goes on along the minus strand of NC_092341.1, from coordinate 79,128,584 downwards.
GGATGAACAAGAAAAAAGCGTTTCAATTGTTGAAGAAAAAGTTAACTACGGCACCTATATTGTCATTACCTGAAGGGAATGATGATTTTGTGATATATTGTGACGCCTCAAAGCAAGGTCTCGGTTGTGTATTAATGCAACGAACGAAAGTAATTGGTTATGCGTCTAGACAATTGAAGATTCACGAGCAGAAGTATACGACGCATGATTTGGAATTAGGCGCGGTTGTTTTTGCATTAAAAACTTGGAGGCACTACTTATATGGGGTCAAAAGTATTATATATACTGACCACAAAAGTCTTCAACACATATTTAATCAGAAACAACTAAACATGAGGCAGCGCAGATGGATTGAATTGTTGAATGATTACGACTTTGAGATTCGTTATCACCCGGGAAAGGCAAATGTGGTAGCAGACGCCTTGAGCAGAAAGGACAGAGAACCCATTCGAGTAAAAGCTATGAATATAATGATTCACACTAACCTTACTACTCAAATAAAGAAGGCGCAACAAGGAGTTTTAAAAGAGGGAAATTTAAAGGATGAAATACCCAAAGGATCGGAGAAGCATCTTAATATTTGGGAAGACGGAACCCGGTATAGGGCTGAAAGGATTTGGGTACCAAAATTTAGAGATATGAGAGAAATGGTACTTAGAGAAGCTCATAAAACCAGATACTCAATACATCCTGGAACGGGGAAGATGTACAAGGATCTCAAGAAACATTTTTGGTGGCCGGGTATGAAAGCCGATGTTGCTAAATATGTAGGGGAATGTTTGACGTGTTCTAGGGTCAAAGCGGAGCATCAGAAACCATCAGGTCTACTTCAACAACCCGAAATCCCGGAATGGAAATGGAAAAATATTACCATGGATTTCATCACTAAATTGCCAAGGACTGCACGTGGTTTTGATACTATTTGGGTAATAGTTAATCGTCTCACCAAATCAGCACACTTCCTGCCAATAAGAGAAGATGACAAGACGGAGAAGTTAGCACGACTGAATTTGAAGAAAGTCGTCTCCAGACATGGAATACCAATCTCTATTATCTCTGATAGGAATGGCAGATTTATTTCAAGATTCTGGAAGACATTACAGCAAGCATTAGGAACTCGTCTAGACATGAGTACTACTTATCATCCACAAACTGATGGGCAAAGTGAAAGGATGATACAGACCCTTGAAGACATGCTACGAGCATATGTTATCAATTTCGAAAACAGTTGGGATCGACACCTACCGTTAGCAGAATTTTCCTACAACAACAGTTACCATTCGAGTATTGAGATGGCGCCATTTGAAGCACTTTATGGTAGAAAGTGCAGGTCTCCGATTTGTTGGAGTGAAGTGGGGGATATACAGATTACGGGTCCGGAGATAATTCAAGAAACTACCGAGAAGATCATCCAAATTCAACAACGATTGAAAACAGCCCAAAGTCGACAAAAGAGCTATGCGGACATTAAAAGAAAAGATATAGAATTTGAGATTGGAGAGATGGTCATGCTTAAGGTTTCACCTTGGAAAGGCGTTGTTCGATTTGGTAAACGGGGGAAACTAAATCCAAGGTACATTGGACCATTCAAGATTATAGATCGTGTCGGACCAGTAGCTTACCGACTTGACTTACCGCAATAACTCGCCGGGGTACATAATACTTTTCATGTCTCGAATTTGAAGAAATGTTTTGCTAAGGAAGATCTCACCATTCCATTAGACGAGATTACAATTAATGAAAAACTACAATTCATTGAAGAACCCGTCGAAATAATGGATCGTGAGGTTAAAAGACTTAAGCAAAACAAGATACCAATTGTTAAGGTTCGATGGAATGCTCGTAGAGGACCCGAATTCACCTGGGAGCATGAAGATCAGATGAAGCTGAAATACCCTCACCTATTTCCAGAAGATGCATCAACACCTTCAACATCTTAAAATTTCGGGATGAAATTTATTTAACGGGTAGGTACTGTAGTGACCCGAACTTTTCCATGATTATATATTAATTGAAAACTATATTTGCATGATTAAGTGTTTCCAACATGTTAAGCAATCAAACTTGTTAAGACTTGATTAATTGAAATAGGTTTCATATAGACAATTGAGCACCCAAGTTGACCGGTGATTCACGAACGTTAAAACTTGTAAAAACTATATGATGTCATATATATGGATATACATATAGTTAACATGATATTATGATAAGTAAACATATCATTAAGTATATTAATAATGAACTACATATGTAAAAACAAGACTACTAATTTAATGATTTCGAAACGAGACATATATGTAACGATTATCGTTATAACGACATTTAATGTATACATATCATATTAAGATATATTAATACATCATGATATCATGATAATGTAATAATTTAACATCTATTTTGATATAATAAACAATGGATTAACAACAATTAACAAGATCGTTAACCTAAAGGTTTCAAAACAACACTTACATGTAACGACTAACGATGACTTAACGACTCAGTTAAAATGCATATACATGTAGTGTTTTAATATGTATTCATATACTTTTGAAAGACTTCAAGACACTTATCAAAGTACTTCTACTTAACAAAAATGCTTACAATTACATCCTCATTCATTTTCATCAACAATTCTACTCGTATGCACTCGTATTTGTACTCGTACAATACACAGCTTTTAGATGTATGTACTATTGGTATATACACTCCAATGATCAGCTCTTAGCAGCCCATGTGAGTCACCTAACACATGTGGGAACCATCATTTGGCAACTAGCATGAAATATCTCATAAAATTACAAAACTATTAGTAATCATTCATGACTTATTTACATGTAAACAAAATTACACATCCTTTATATCTAATCCGTATACCAACGACCAAAAACACCTATAAACACTTTCATTCTTCAATCTTCTTCATCTAATTGATCTCTCTCAAGTTCTATCTTCAAGTTCTAAGTGTTCTTCATAAATTCTATAAGTTCTAGTTTCATAAAATCAAGAATACTTCCAAGTTTGCTAGCTTACTTCCAAACTTGTAAAGTGATCATCCAACCTCAAGAAATCTTTCTTATTTACAGTAAGATATCTTTCTAATACAAGGTAATACTCATATTAAAACTTTGATTCAATTTCTATAACTATAACAATCTTATTTCGAGTGGAAATCTTACTTGAACTTGTTTTCGTGTCATGATTCTGCTTCAAGAACTTTCAAGCCATCCAAGGATCCTTTGAAGCTAGATCTATTTTTCTCATTTCCAGTAGGTTTATCCACAAAACCTGAGGTAGTAATGATGTTCATAACATCATTCGATTCATATATATAAAACTATCTTATTCGAAGGTTTAAACTTGTAATCACTAGAACATAGTTTAGTTAATTCTAAACTTGTTCGCAAACAAAAGTTAATCCTTCTAACTTGACTTTTAAAATCAACTAGACACATGTTATATATCTATATAATATGCTAACTTAATTATTTAAAACCTGGAAACAAGAAAAACACCGTAAAACCGGATATACTCCGTCGTAGTAACACCGCGGGCTGTTTTGGGTTAGTTAATTAAAAACTATGATAAACTTTGATTTAAAAGTTGTTCTTTTGGGAAAATGATTTTTCTTAAGAACATGAAACTATATCCAAAAATCATGGTTAAACTCAAAGTGGAAGTATGTTTTCCAAAATGGTCATCTAGACGTCGTTCTTTCGACTGAAATGACTACCTTTACAAAAATGACTTGTAACTCGTATTTCCGACTGTAAACTTATACTTTTTCTGTTTAGATTCATAAAATAGAGTTCAATTTGAAACCATAGCAATTTGATTCACTTACAACGGATTTAAAACGAAGAAGTTATGGGTAAAACAAGATTGGATATTTTTGATTGTTGTAGCTACGGGAAATATTGTAACAATTCTATACAAATCATATCCTAGCTAACTTATATTGTATTATACATGTATTCTAATATATTATGTAATCTTGAGATACCATAGACACGTATGCAAATGTTTTGACATATCATATCGACCCATGTATATATATTATTTGGAACAACCATAGACACTCTATATGCAGTAATGTTAGAGTTAGCTATACAGGGTTGAGGTTGATTCCAAAAATATGTATACTTTGAGTTGTGATCTAGCCTGAGACGTGTATACACTGGGTCGTGGATTGATTCAAGATAATATATATCGATTTATTTCGGTACATCTAATTGTGGACAACTAGTTGTAGGTTACTAACGAGGACAGCTGACTTAATAAAATTAAAACATAAACGTATTAAAAATGTTGTAAATATATTTTGAACATACTTTGATATATATGTACATATTTGTTATAGGTTCGTGAATCGACCAGTGGTCAAGTCTTACTTCCCGACGAAGTAAAAATATATGAAAGTAAGTTATAGTCCCACTTTTAAAATCTAATATTTTGGGATTGGAATACATGAAATTTTATAAATGTTTTACGAAATAGACACAAGTAAATGAAACTACATTATATGGGTGAATGATCGAAGCCGAATATGCCCCTTTTTAGCATGGTAGCCTAAGAATTTGGTAACAGACCCCCAAATTGACGCGAATCCTAAAGATAGATCTATTGGGCCCAACAAACCCCATTATGGAAATTGGAATGCTTTAGTACTTTGATTTTATCATGTCCGATGGGTGTCCCGGAATGATGGGGATATTCTATATGCATCTTGTTAATGTCGGTTACCAGGTGTTCACCATATGAATGAATTTTATCTCTATGTATGGAATTTATATTGAAATATGAAATCTTGTGGTCTATTATTATGATTTGATAATATATAGGTTAAACCTATAACTCACCAACATTTTTTGTTGACGTTTTAAGCATGTTTATTCTCAGGTGATTATAAAGAGCTTCCGCTGTTGCATACTAAAATAAGGACAAGATTTGGAGTCCATGCTTGTAAGATATTGTGTAAAAACTGCATTCAAGAAACTTATTTTTGATGTAATATATTCTTAATGTAAACCATTATGTAATGGTCGTGTGTAAACGGTATATTTTAGATTATCATTATTTGATAATCTATGTAATGCTTTTTAAACCTTTATCGATAAAATAAAGGTTATGGTTGTTTTAAAAATGAATGCAGTCTTTGAAAAACGTCTCATATAGAGGTCAAAACCTCTCGACGAAATCAATTAATATGGAACGTTTATAATCAATATGAACGGGACATTTCATTTCACCACCGCGCTTTTAGCTGAGTGGTGTTCACATTCCTATGTTTGATGCTAGGATTGAGGTCATGAGTTCGAGTCACACTCAGTTCACCCTCTTAATTAATCTGTTGGATATATGAAGCTCCAGATTGACCCCGAGGGGGCGAGGAGGGTTTTTCTTCCGGATCCATTCAGAATTTAAACCTGATCTGCCTTCCTATCGGGATGGTTTAAAGATTGGGTTCCTGCAATGCGATTCGGTGTTTACTCCCGAAAGTGCGTACATGCGTGGAAAATGATCGCGAAGATGTTTAATTCTCACCCGGGTGATGCCGACAACTTGGCTTTCAAAAATAAAAAAATGGTGAATAGATCAAGCCATCTCATTTTAAAAATTTTGTAGAATTTTTAAATTACAACAAATGGAGTAATATGCAATTATTATTATTAACCTTTTTTACTTAATTTATTAATTAATTAAATATGAAAATGGACATGTTAATGTTATACAATACGAAATATCAGAGTGAAACGTCATGAGCACCATCCGATTAATTTCTGAATGAAACTTCCATCTTATCATATTTATTCTCTTGATAATATTAGAGTCTGAAAATATCACAAATTTTAAGTCCAAAGATTGAGTTATGCAAATCTTTCCATCCTAAATATATTTTTCGTCTTCAAATCAATTTTATTAGATTAAATAATTGTCCAATATTCATTTTTAATTTTTTTTTTCAAATTAATTGTTTACTTCCAAAAATAGAAAGTAAATTTGATGAAGTTTACATTATTATCCCTAATGAATTAATCAATTACAAAAGTTAAAGGTCGTTCTAATTAATTGATTGAGAGTAAAACTGTAAAATTAGAAAAAAATACAAAAAAATACAATTTGATAATGACATTTTTTAAACTGTGTGTTTTTTATCTAGAGACAATTAATCTGGGACGGAGGGAGTATATGTTTGTTAAATATGACTTTTACAGTTATATTATAGGTAAGTTTGATTGAATTTACCAACAAACAAATGATTCAGAAGTATAATTGACATGGGTTCGATCCTCAATCCTCATTTCCATCATATATAGGGTATTTATGGAGGTATTTTATATGCATCTAACTTTTACAACGTGAGGTGGTGAATTTTAATATCAAACACACTAATTTTTCTATTTTCTAACGGGCAAAATTATTAATATGGAGACTACCTAGCGAGCAACTAGGATAATCTAAAAAGTTATAACGGCATTACTTGCCAATCGTTCTTGTAACGACTAAAAAATTTGATATTTGGAATGTCGAGAGTTTGATGTGCAAAAGTTTGGTGTATGTTGCTAGGTTATGGCATTATATACATGGCGTGTGCTTGCGTCCCAAGGTGAGTGGAGTATTTATATGTGCATGTATATAAGTTGTTTGCTTGTAGGTGAAGTGGCGAGTGACACCGATTGTAAGGTTCACTCTTCGTGGCCATTTGGCGCAAGGTGGTGAGTGTTACCCGTAAGGTCTCGCTCTTCGCGACCACGTTTGTAAATGTAGTTGTGGCGAGTGTTACTCACTCTTCGGCGGCCACACATTGTTTAGGGATGTGGTGAGTGTCACTCAACGAATACACTTTTTGGCGATCACATTCATGTGTACATGGCGGTGCCATCCGGAAGGTGCCTTCGCAGCCATGTGCACTTGTATGGTAGTGTTAATTCATTTGATAACTAACACTATTGTGTATGGTTAACCATATTTTTGTGTGTTTTTGTGTAGCATATTATATTGTGTTTATATGCTTTTGCGATGCTAGCTTGTATGCGGATTTGTGTAAGTATGCGGTTGCTTTACTAGCTTGTATGCGGATTTGTGTTGGATTGTGCAAGGAGGCGGGTTATATATGTATGCATATAAGTATTGCACTCACTAAGCTTTGCTTACTCCCTCGTTGTTTACCTTTTTGTATAGGTACCCTTTGATGTATTGGAGGATTCTAGTAGCTTGGCTAGGTTGCTAGAAGTTGGCTTATGATGGAGTAGCATTGACTTTGGATGTGGTTGGGGTTTGTTGAAATCCCCGGGATCATGCTCATAGTATTGGGTTGGGATGTCGAGTCTTAATCCTTGATTTAGTCCAATTGGGTCGAAATTGTCACCTTAATTGTAACGGGTCTCTTGTTGCAACTAATGATTTGTTCATGGATTTGTAAGACTTAAATGTGGGAACGTATGTAATTTGGGTCACATTAAACTTGTGTCTGAGTCATGGAATTGTAAACGTGTGTTTGGGTTTTAATGGTTTGGTTGAACACTTAGCAAAATTTGACCCTGCACCTGTTCAGGACCAAAAGCGCCGCTCTTTGTCTACATTTGATCAGTTGGCAGAAGCGCCGCTTTTGGAAGCAAAAGCGCCGCTCCTGTGTTACAAAAGCGTCGCTCCTATTATTGAAAGCGCCGCACCTGCTTTTTTTTTTAAAAAAATAGTCGGTTTTTAATTAAACGGTTTGGAGTCGTTTCAAGTGGTATTAGAGCATGGTCTAA